>NW_024582396.1:2062035-2111592 GCF_018398535.1 Haplochromis burtoni
GTGTGTGTGTGTGTGTGTGTGTGTGTGTGTGTGTGTGTGTGTGTGTGTGTGTGTGTGTGTGTGTGTGTGTGTGTGTGTCATGGAAAGGAATGCCTTTGATCCTACAGTTTGAACCAAGACTTTACAAATTTAAGAAACACAATGACAACATTCAACAATTTGACTTAACACCTATCAGGGGGATTTCCCGGGGTAGACCCAGATCCAGCTGGAAAGATTATGTCTCTCAGTTGGGAATGCCTTAGTGTTCCCCAAAATGAGCAGGAGGAGGTGGCTGGGAGAGGGAGATCTGCGCTTCTCTGCTCAGGCTGATCCCTCACGAGCTGGCCTGGATAAGTGGCAGAAAATAGATGGATAGAAAGATGGATGGATACTCCCCTGGTCAGTTACCTCAACACCACTTTCCTGATGGGTTTAAGGTTTTTAATCTCTAGTTTCAAATCCTTTTAAAGTCATTCAACATGATGATTTTCTTTTGCAACTTATTCTACCATTAGTGTCCAGAAAGACAAGAAGGTCAGGTATTCAGGACCATGAAGTGATTAGCCAATGAGCAACAAGTGTCCCCTACTTAGATTTGCACCAGCTGTTTCCTCTTAGCTCTGTTCACCTCTTGTATTTAGTGTCTGCGTCTTCCCCTGCTCGTTGTCGCGTTGTACCCTCACTTTCACTGTGTGTTCTGTTTGCCGGCCTGCCTGTTTAGTTTGTTCCGTATTCCCAGTTTAGTTCGTTTTTTGTTCAGTTTCTTCGCAGCAATAAAGCTGAGTATTTTGAGTTACTTCTGCCTCCGTGACTCCTGCATTTTGGGTCCTCTCTTCCTGCCTGCACGCACACAGCCATGACACCAGCTGATCATTGATCAGTTTCATGATGGAACTGGGGAGGGAGGGGGAGAGAAGAGTCAGCTTTGCAGCAAGGACAGAATAACTCCAGCTTTGTGTCTTTTTTCATTCTAGCTGAAGTACGGGACAAATCGCTTCCTTTTCACCTCAATATGGAACTCTGATGGCCAGTCCAGCTGTGGCTCCATATATCAGTTGTTAAGCTTAACGTTTGAATACTATGCAAACATTTAGAGATTAACTTACGCACTTGCTTTACTTCTCTGGGATAGTTTTCTCTCAGATAACATGCCGCGGTTTGGAAGCATGTAGCGAAGCTCCAAATGCTCCAACAGACCGCCGACAGGTCTCGCAGACAACAGCCGCTCTATCACGTGACACATACTGCTCCGATGCGCCGAGCTGGGTTACGCCAAGTTGCGCGTTTGTGAGGTGATTTTGTGATACTTTGGATGGGATTACATTTTTTATTTCTCTCCAATATCCGATCCAGTAATTTAGGCCAGTATCGGACCAACACGTAATATTGGATCGGTCCATCTCTACTGCATAGGTGCTTGATTTTACACTCCTGTGGCCATGAAAGTGACTGGAACATTTGAATGCTTATAAAACCATTTCAGCAACCACCAAATAGCTAAAACAGCAAATGACTAAAGAGCAGGTAAAAAGATTCAGCAAAAGGATAAAAACACAAATCACTGCCTAAAGCTGTAAGTTTCATCACTGTCTAACCAAAATTCGGAACCAGCAGCAAAAGAAGACCAAAACTACGGTTCACGTTTGAAAAACATTGTAATAAATTCCCTCTTACTTTTGCCGTCTGGCTTCAACCACGATAAAATCACACTTGCTGCACAGCTCTCTCTCAGTTCACTTCGAGACCAGATTCCCATCAAAAATCTCTATTTTTTTTTTGCCTCATTTGCTTGGTTGTTACACACCAGTCTACCGTTGTGTAGAGTGTTGTTGGCCGCTGTTCTGCCTAATTCAATACTCAAGAAAAATTAACTTGCACAATAAAACATTTGTAACTTTGTCTTGATGCAAGCTCAATCGTCCAGGTAAGGATCAATGGTCATGACAATTTATATTTATATATATTAATGATCAAGGAACTGAGCTCACAGCCCATTGTTCATTCAGTGGTGCTAGTTTCAGTCATTATGCAAATGTACTGTTTAAACTGACTGAAGAAGTCACTTGGATGACAAAACGTTTCCCACTGAAAGCGCCACGCTCAGATGAACAGAATCAACTTTTTGAGTCTGATGCTGCTAAAGTGAAATCAATTTACAATCTTTGCACAGGTAGTAACCATATGTTGGTTTTTGTCAGTTTTTGATCTTCTGCAGGGTTTATTATAAAAGACCAGGTCAGGAAAAAACTCTTAATATTTTTCAGTGTTTTGTCCTCAGTTACTTTGGCACAATGGCATCTGCTTTGATGCTTGCACCTCTGATGAAATACTCTGATGAAATAGTCGATTCCCTTTGGGCATGTCATTGTCAAGCAGGAACCTCTCAAAAAGTCCCGGGGCTTAACAAGTTAATTAAAAAGTGTACGAATTTAAGTTTATGAAGTTACAGCTATATCGTGTAGTTTAAAGCTCAAAAACACTGTATGTGCACCACCTCTGCCTCCATGGCCTTCCAGTGCATCTTCAGTCCTACTTTTTCCCCTCTTTAAATAGGTTAGACTTTAATGTAACATCACAATATGTCCTGAGCTGCACACCTGAACTCCAGTCTGACCAACTTCAGAGCAGAAAACAATCATGCAGCACCTCATGAGATGAGAGCCAGCCTGGAAACATAAATGCTGAGCGGAGGTCATTCAGCAGAGACTTTAATGCTACATCACTGTCAGTGAGCTGGAAAGTGCAGAAACTCTCTTCAACAGAGACGCAGTCGACTCATTCTTTGCATTCTGTCACATTTTTATTACATTTGCTGCTAAAAAAAACCCCTTTAAACAATTTATCTTGTTCAAGATTTGCTGAAGTTCTTTGAGGTATAAACTGAGCTCAGAAAAATGGGACAACATGACATTAATAGTACATTTTAAAAGCTGTGTTGTTTGCAACTCTGAGGTCAACAACCTTTTCTTTCAACACTTATCACAAATCCTGTTGTTCTGAGAGCCGTGTACAATAATGACTGTGCAGAGTCGCTGCTGCTAAAATGCACTCAGCTAAAAGTTGGGATCAACAACATCTGGTGATAAGTGGCAACCTCCAATGCTAAAAAATGAAGTGAACACTAAACTGCAGTTCCTTTCATGGCCACTTGAGGCTGGCTCCAAAATTGAATCAATTCTCATAGACTCCCATGTTGAAATATACAACTTTACAGCAGAAACTGTTTTTTTACAGCTTGCTATAAAAACGTTTTTGCCTATATGACAGTTTAGAACATCTGGATGTGAATTTTTAATAACTCTTGTATCTGGATATTAGAGCTAGGGACTGATTTGACAGGTCCATAGATGGAGTAACAGATGGATCTCGCTTTCAGGTCTGCATTATTTTTAACTTGCCACCAGGGGGTGCTACCCATGGCTTAAAAAAACACATCTGGTTTAAGTAGACCAAGATGGTGAAGGTGAAAATGGCCATCTCGAAGCTTCATAACAGGATTTCACAAAGGAGTGATATCACAGTAGATATGCCCACAGTTGGGAAGAATAAAAAGAGACCATTCTCAAGCTTATTCCCTTGCTGGTCGTGCGATCGAACATTACAGCTGACCACAAAGCAAGTACGAACCATGGCTGATGTGTGTGCTTTTGCTTGAGCTTTGTTTGGCCCAGGAAGATGGCGCCTCAACCAAAAATCCTGGTCACGCCCCCTCTCGTGACATCACGCTCCAAAGTCCTATAAAATTTCCTAAAGCAGCTTGCTAACCAGGCTAACTAATTAGTTAGCATTTTAGTCTAAATATATATCAAGGGCTTGTCATGTGTATCGAGAGAGAGAGAGAGAGAGAATCATAATTAGGTCCCTTTAAAGTGATCCATGGGTGAAGAGCATCCTCTGATGCAGGCTTTAGTAGAAGTTGAATGGCTGCATGTCTGTACCGTTTTGTTCTGCACTTATGTGCTTCAAACCGACAGCTGGTGTGAAAGAGGTGGAATTCGCTGTGTAATTGATAAGAGCAGCCCTGAACGATGCAGCTGTTAGGAGTAAACAGCTGGCCGGTTGAGCTGAGACTCACCTGCAGTTTATTCTTACCGACCCACTGACAGTCGAGTTTAGAGAGTTTTTGTTTCTTTCGAAGTTACAAATGATGCAGGTGGAAACGACGGGACTGAGCAGGGGCGAGTCTGTGGGGAGGGCACTACCCCCCACACCAATGCATTTGGACTGTACCAAAGTTTAATGTAGTTTTTTTCTACATTCCAGTACTTTCTCCTCTTGTAGAGCTTTATTTAGTAATTATTTTCCAGTTTTTAAATTATAATCTATTATTATCTATTATAGTAGCTAAAACCAAGCAGTATGTAATTAATACATTAATCCATTAATATAAAGCAGCCAGATATAGCTGTAGAAAACAGCAAGATGGATCCAAAGGAGATAAAATTGCACCTTAACAGTTGGTTACAGGCTGCGTTGGTTTCTGTGTGTGTAGGAGTGGCAGACTAAAGAGGGAATTACTGATTGTAATAGCACTGAATGGACATAATGAAAAAAAAATTAAATAAAAGTAAATAGAATAAAATATTAGGAGGTGATTCCTTCAGTCAGCTCAAACTGTTAAAGCACTGTGGCAACAGGAAGGACGAGACTTACTTGTTTTTCCAGGAATCCTGAGTTTTGTCTTTGAAATTCAGCAGCACGAGCTGGCACACATCATCTAAACTTCTAATTATTTTCCTGGCACCACTGTCAAAAAAAGAATGCCTTTCTTCCCAGCACGCTCCATGTTTCAGTTTCTACATATGTACCTATACGCTTCTGGCACCAACTCGTGAACCTCTTAATTTAGATTATCCACAGGCAGCAGTCCTATCAAATGAAGCTATCACGGAGATCTGCCAACAAACATGTGATCCAGGTTCATAACAACGCTTTTTCACAAACTCAAACAGCTTATCACTTATGTAGCATCACAGCTTGGAAAGCAGTCACAGCCCGGTGTGAATCTGCTCCCTCACCACTTGTGCATTTGGCATTCAGTAGTTTAACTGAATGAGTCTGCGATGCTGGAGGTCACGAAGCCAAGGTCCCTGCCTTTGCCCACTACCTAGTTTGCACAGCACCCGACCCCAGCACGTGGCCCTGCAGGTAATGAGTACATCAGGGCCAGCAAGTCCCGCTCCCAGGTCTGCATTTTAGGATTTTACCCCAAAGTTTTCCTCCAACAGGCGAGATATTTTTCATCCAATAACTTATTTACTTCGAATTTTGAATTATTTAGTCTGCATGTACACTGAGGAACAAAGACGGAACCAAGAAGTGATCAAAATATTAAAAGAATCCCATCCAGACAAACTGCACATCATATATGTACCACAACTCCTCAGTTACTATATCATAATAATAATAATAATAATAATAATAATAATAATAATAATAACAATAACAATAATAATAATAATAATAATAATGCAACAACTCGGTGCAAAGAAAAGGATTTAAATGCAGGACACCAAAGTAAAATATTAACAAAATTTCAGTCCAGATTTCAGACACCAAGAACCACGTCTACAACTCGTGCAGAGTCCATACAGGAGGAGAATAAACTTGAAATAAAGAAAAATAAAAGGAAACGACTGGAACGACTGACTTTAAAACTAAACTTAAAGAAGTCAGAGGAAAGCAGGAGAAATGCCTGGAAGCCTTGCAATAGAAGGATACAGGGCAGAGTACGTACACAGATAAGTAACTGGCTTATGAAGAACAAGTGAAAAAGAAAACTGAGCAAAAGCTTGAAACAAGAATTACCGAATAAAAACAGGAACTGATGGCAATAGAACAAAATCTCACACTATGATAAATAAAGTGAATATGTTTTTGGAGCATTGCTGAAGCTGCTTCACAGTTGAAGTTTTCAGAAATGACAACGAGTCATTAAGGACTCTTGTTATTCTAGAACACACAACTGAAACAATGCTTTGAAATCAGTAAGCTTCCACTAAAATAAAGAAATAATTAACAGTGTCCTGTTCCTGCAGCCTTACTCCAAAGGTCATGTTTTAACAAGGGCAGACTTCAGCTCTGAGAGGACGATTAACACCCAGATCCGCCGGCAGCTTCTGCTGCTCCTCGCACACGAATCTGAGATCCTCGAGCTAAACGCGCGATAAATCAGCCATTAATCCCTCTGTGGTGCTTTAACAGTGTAGGCGATTCATTTAAAATACACCCCCATGTTGGACAAAAGTGTGAAATTAAATGTCACTCCTTCTCTATCTCCAGTCAGCGAGCAGAGCCAGCAACTCCGAGCCAGATAAATTTTACAGAAAATTCCACCCTTGGAAACTCTTCAGCTGTTATATATAATCAATCTGCGATATCCAACACATTCCAGGAGTTATTATGTGACAGAATGTGGTAATTTACCTTTTTTTTGCTGTACTCCCTATACCTGACCCCACTTCACCCATTTCCACTTCACTTAATGGTTTTTAGTGTTTCCAGGAATAACTTTTGATGACTGCCAGAGAGGAGGCCGGAGCCTCAGTGCATTAAACTATGTCCAGACATGATCTCTGTAGAGTGGGTTTAATGCCGGATAGCAGACATACTCTGGATATATTTGGTTAAATATTCAAACTGCTGGAGAAAGCGGACGTTAAAAGGTAAAGCATCAGTTCAAATTTAAGTCAGAAGAAAATGTAGTTTTCATTTGAAACACGGTTAACACTCAAGTTATTTCTCCAGTTAAGAGCGGACAAAAACTGCTCCATAAAAAGACGTTTGCTAATGTTTCCAGACGTTCGTTCGCTCTCAGTCTGCTTGGTGCACTAAGGGGAATTAAAGGCAGATATGAGAAAACCAGCCCTACCTGCTGTATGAATGTTCTTAGTTGTGTCTTAAAGCTGCAAATATTCCACCTGCTCTGCCTAAACTTCGATATTTACAGCTGATGCATTTGTCTCAATGCAGAAGGATACAAACGTGTCCCTGTTCATCAGAAAACTTTGGTGGATCTTAGTCTCATTTTGTCCTCCTCAGATTAAAACGCTGTCACTCATCTAACTGCAGTTACATGAGTATTATTCTGAAAATCAGACAACGTGTGGAACAAAGAAGTGGATGAGAAATCTTTTTTTGCTGTGACAAAGTTGACAGGAGTATTGCTTCGATCGATTGATGTTGCAGGTGATATGGCTCTGAAACCAAGACTCGAGGGGAAGTCAATGAATTTTAGACAAACGCGAGGTGAATGCCAAGGAGTGGGTGACAGAATATCTCCCAGTCGTGTTTTACCCATCACTCTGAGGCCTTTCAGATCTGGCGATACTAAAAACAGCTGCTGAGACCGTCTTTGTCATGATCAGGCTGTGTGCAGGCAGGATGAGGACCCAAACACAAACTCACGGGAAAACAGGACTGAACTCAAAATACAGCTTTATTGCTGACAAAAGATAACGGCGATACAAAATAATATGAAACTGAACTGGGAAGTACTAAGGAACTGACTTACGCGGAAACACACGGCGGGGCACACAGTCATGAGGGAGAACACGACACTGAACTGAGGGAGATGTGGACATAAAGACACAGAGGGTAAACGAGGGAAGTGGGAGCACATGGGGAACACAGCTGACACAGATAATTGTAACGAGACAGGGCAGGGGTGAACACAACATGACGCATACTGACGAGACACTGTCAAAGTAAAACAGGAAGTACAGAGGTTCAGACAGGAGGAGAGGGCACGGACACGGACATAACGGAAAACATGGAATAAAACACAAGGAGGGGAAACAAGGGTTCACAGATACATAAAGGGGCACACAGGAGGTAACCAAATAAGGAACATCTTAACTAAACAACCTAGGAACCACGGCATAAATAGAGAACAAAATACAAAACACAAAAACTAAGAATACTGGGCCAACATGGCCCAGGACCATGACAGTCTTCATCATCACCCACTGCTGTAAACTCAAAAAATCCCACTCCGGATGTGAACGTTATTAATCTGTAGTAAGAGTCAGGCTTTTAAAAGTGTTGAACATACAATTAATATCTTTGTTGACCTTCCTTGTGAGGTAATGTGTCCATGAAGATCCAGTTTTCAACACAGGTTTTCCATTAAAAATGTTCAGTCTTCAATGCAGCACCAAAATAACCTGATAACATCATTAACTTTTCAGCTTGAGGCTTTTTTTCTTTCTATCTGGGGAAAAAGTCTAATTCAGACAGTAAAAGTCAGTCATCTGTGAGGCTAAAATGAACAACTTTAAGATCAGTGGATTCTCTGTGGCCCCATTACTGCGCCCCATATCCGACAAGAAAAAGACTTTTTAACATGATTTTTTCATTCATAAGAACAGATCGGGGATGCTAACATCACTAAAAATGTTGTGAAAAGCTACCAAATGTGATGCAAAAGAAAAGAAGCACAACAATGGTGCAGTTATTTTAATAACAGTGATAAATGGCATCTCTCCAGTGAAAGTTCAATGTTTGGACACCTGTCTAATTGCAGGTTGACATTGTCCCCAAATAGGAGGTTCCAGTACCTGTTTGAGGACACCTGTATTACCAAGCACGGACTGTGACCGCAATCTTTTTAGTGACCAACAGGAGGCAGCTTCTCAAAAACATTTAGCTGTACAGAAACCTACAAGAAAATGAGCCTGCTGCCTGCTTACTCTAGGACCTTGATGATCACTTTGCTGATGGGTTTATGGTGTCAATCTGTAGTTTCAAGTCTTACTCAATATAACATGTTCATATTGTAAATAATGGTCCCCTTCAGTGTCCAGAACGGCATTAAGCTAGGGTATGCTTTACAGCAGCGGTCCCCAACCACAGTACTGGTTCATGAGTCGTTTGGTATCGGGCTGCGAGAGTCGTGTTAAATTTAAGGTTTTCAGGATTTTTATCGTTCTTTATCGTTATTTTTTCTGTCATTTTTCTCGTTAGCCCGTTTCCCCTGGGTCTTTTCCCGTGTGTTATGGATAAATCTTCTTTTTTTGCTATGGTACCCGTTTTATTTTGTGGTATTTATCCGCGACTCCTAATAGGCCGGTCTGTGAAAAAACTGTTGGACATAAACCAGTCCGTGGCGCAAAAAAGGTTGGAGACCGCTGTTTTAGAATGTGATTGACAGGATGTAATAGCCAATGAGTGTGTAGTGTTTGTAGATGCTCAGTAGGTTTTAAAACCCTAAAACTCTTAGCTTGAGGCTTCAGATGGTCTTTCTGGTGACGACATCTTTTACATGCAGTCTATTATTACATCAATCCCTGACTGGGAGACCGAAAGGGAGCACCAAACATGGAGACAAGCGTTAAACATTCATAGAACGTGGAACCCGGGGGAGGCATGGAACCTAAAGACCAGAAACTACAAATATAACACAAAGCAGAAAAACACTCAAACCAGAACCAGGAGTACGCACAAAATCTTAGAATATTAAATGAACTTGAATCAAAATGTGCAAATACAGAAACACTGGGTCACAGACGCAGGACCAGGACCGTTAGTCATTAAAACATTACTGTGTGGTCCTAACATTTATCCATACTGAAATCCTAAATCAATTCAATTCATCTTCATTTATATAGTGCCAAATCTCAACCACAGTCGCCTCACGGTGTTACATATAGAAAGGTAAAGACCTCACAACAGAAGGGAGAAAAGATTACCCTCTGTGAGCAAGCACTTGGTGACAGTGGGAAGGAAAAACTTCCTTTTAACAGAAGTAACCTCAGAACTGGGCTCAGGTTAGTCAGCCTGCATGGGAATAAAAAATAAATACATTCATTAATTAAACAAGCTTATAAAAAGCACAGGAGACGCTTGGACCCTGAAACAGGGTCATGTGGCCCGACCCACTGAGTGGAGACCGAGTGCTTCTGTAACAATGACATCATTGTGAGAGAAAGAGGTGGAAGATTTAATGTTTTAAATTTCTTGCTGTAAATATATTAGATTGCCTTGTAGTTTATAAGCATGTTACATAATATCCCCAGAGAGAGATTCAAGGATATGGAGACAAATCTCCAAAAACCATCTATATTGCATGCTTTTCCCTTTAAAATTTTGTTCTTGATGCATATTTTCTGTGGCAACATCATGAATCCACATTCTCTGCTTTAATATGACGCTTGGAGTTTAAAGCCTAACCTCGTGAAGACAGAGGGACGGCTGAAGGACACAGTGGCTGTTGAGTGGGGATTCATCAGTATGCATTTACAGCCAAACCAATGGCAGAATACACGGCGGCTGCAGAGCAGAAATATGAGCAAAAGCTTTGAATTCATCAGGCGTATTCCTCTAAGTGTTGATTTTCATTCATGAATTTATCATGAAGCAAGCTGACCTGAATGCACGAAAGCTATCCAAACTCCTTACAAAGAAAGTATCAGAGGGATCCATGATTGCTCCGCCACACTAACTTTTTTAAACCTACATTTTTGGGTAAGTGTCCTTCCTCTGTCTCTTAGAAGTGATGAATTGTTTTGACTCTGCCACCTCAGGATTGACTGCAGTCTGCTGAAGTGCAGTCTATTAACGATGCAGTCGTTAAAAGCTGCACACTGCACCTGTTAAAGAATCCACATGTCATTTAGAGTTATGGCCCACGCACGTATACTGAGATCTGGTTAATGTTTCCTTGTAAATAAAAATGATTTAAATCAATGATGCCAGTTTGTCTGGAGAAAAGTATGTTTTCTGATTTTCCCTATTATCTCTCATAAAGCTAGATGTTCACGTTAAACATGGAGTCCCTCTGAGTCAAAAGCACAGGCTGCGTTAAACTTTTCACTATTTTTCTTCTATTTTTAATCAGTATAGTGATCATGATATGATCCTTTCAGGCATATTTCTGCAAGCATAGGAGCCCCAGATACCAGCTGTTAAACCTTCTGTTTGTAAGGGGCAGCCAATAGGAGGAAGTTTGCTTAAATTCTTGGAATGCACATTTTTCCTTAGTGAGTACTCACCCTGGGGTCAAAAGCTATGCTTTAGGGGTGTAAAGTCAGCCAGTTAGTGGGAGGTGTGCTGGTTGCCTACCTGTAGCTAACTGCTCTTAGGTATGTTAGCTACAGAGGTGTAGTTAAGGAGAAATTTCAGCTATCTGTGCTTTACTTGTGTATTTATTTGTCTGATGTTTTACTCATTTTATCACAAATATCTGTACGTTTTACTCAGAGTTGTTACTTAAGGTTCTGTTATCATCTGTAGAGTTTATACTTGGGAGTTTAAGTGGGTGGGTATCCGCAAGTTCTGGTTGCAGTGCATGACAATCAAGGTAGTGCTACTGAAAGCAGTTAGGGTATATGAGTGTCGGGTAGTTTCAAACTAAACGTTTCCATCAGCTCAACAAACATCAGCAAACACACAAACTGTTTGTGTGCAGTTTGTCTCACACCAGGTCCAGCTGCTGCTTTCAGGGGGAGAGAAAAGAAAGAGAGCTAACTTCACTCAGAGATGGAGAAAGATAAGAAAGACGGGACAGGAGAGGAAGGAGAGACGTTACATTCAAAGGGAAGGAAGTTTACATGTAATGTTGTAATTTTAATCACACATTGAATTTTTTTTGACATGTTTTGATAAATTACGTATTTTCATATTTTGTTGTTTTTGGGTTTTTCTTCCCCCTCACTCTCCTCTCTGCCTGGGCGGAGCTCATTTTGGGCTTCCACCTTTGGCTACGCACCTGGCCTGATTACCTCCAGCTGCTGCTCACTGATCTGTTTTCCAGCCACTACTTAAGCTGGTGACTCTGAGCTTCTCGTGGCTGGATCGTTGGACTATTTGAGTTTGTTTGGACCTGTTCTCTCTTTGTGTGTAGACTTCCTGGACCTGTCCCCGAACCCATTTGGAGTGTTTGTTTGCTGGAGTGGAGTGGAGTGGAGTGTGGAGCACTGCGAGCGTGAGTGGCAGAAGAGGAGAGCGTGTGGAATCCTTTCTCCCCCCTTTCCCTGCACCTGTGTGTATATATATGCATAGCACCTTTCCCACCAATCCATCCCTGGAGCCCTGGCCCCCCTGCATCGTCACCTTGTATATATTCTGCACTGTGTTCATTGTAAATAAACTTTTGAACTTCTTGAGGCTTGAGGCTGCACCTGAATCTGTTCCGTCCGCCTCGACAACTAATGTCAGGGGGAAACTGGAGAGCAGCACGAGAAATAAAGATTATTTTAAAATCTATTGTCAGAGAGTCCAAGCATGAAACTGTGGAGTCTGCTGTAGGTGGAAATTAAGATTTAAATTCAACTATTCTTCTAACCAAATCTGCATATGCAACCTGCTGTTATTTTAAGTTGACAGCATGCTACAGCTGACGCGATAATTAGATAATTACTCATTTAGTGTGCAGACTGACAAGTATGAAATATTTATTTCTCAATCTGGGTGCTTAAAAGGAGAAAAAAAAAACCCAACACGTAGTCCACAGAAGGGTCTGTTTGTTGCTAAGGCAATAAATCACGTTAACTGTCGTCAAAAACCTGCTACACATGCATGAATGTAACAAAGAGGTTTTTGAAGGCTGGCTCCCAGTTGGTGTCTGATTATTAACAATGAGCAGGATAAGTGAAATAATCCATTTTACACATAATGTTGGTATTAAATGTACCTGTGACTGTGTGTTTAGTACAGTGAGTAGTTTTCCTGTGAATGCAAAACTTTCTTATCATTTTAAAACCACTGTGCACTCTTCTGTGAGGAAACAGTGGCTCTGCTGCTCTACCAACCTCAACTGAAGTGCAGAGTGAGGTCAGCCAAACAATGACACCTTAACAAAGAGCTGAAAACATTCCTCTGTCAGTGCACCTCAGCTCTGTGAGGCATACAGCAACAGACACCAGAAAATAGATCAACACTGCAAAAGCTTTTTTATTTATCGTGCTTCCAGGATTGCATTAACTTAAACGGAGGAAGAAATTCTGAGGTTGTTCTTGATTTTGATACTAAAATAATGTGTACTGTCCTGTGTATGTAGCCATAAACTGTATTCAAGGCCTCTTGCAAACTTGTGGACCACTGCACAAACCTTGCAGTGCCACTCTCTCAATTTTATGTATTTATAGAGTAAAAGTAAAAGTAAATATGATGTGCTCTAACCAATTGTTGGTGTCAGGACAACAGGCTGGTGTGCATAAGTTGAAACCTAAATAAAGCAAATGAGCTGAGTTTGGTGGTTTTTCAAAGGCTCGTTCATCTGTACGGCCGTAGAGGACTGACAGACGGGTTTGTGCCGGCGCTGTACTGGGTCGCTGTGGTGGGAGACGACGGACAGATCGGTTTGCATTCTAACCTCACCTATGGACACAAGAAGAAGGCTCTAGATAAAAATGGTGGAAATAAGGCTCCTCCAGCAGGTGTCTGCTTAGAGATATGCGTGCGGAGCTCGTCATTTGTGAGGGACTCGGAGCAGAGTCGGTTCTCCTCCACATTAAAAGGAGCCAGTTGAGGTGATTCTAAAGGGTTAACATCAAAAAAGTGAAGGCAAGTCAGAAGTAATGTCCACGTGAGGTTAGCTTCAAAACTGAATCTGTCCTCCCATGGCAAAATATCCAACTTTAGAAATGGTGATTTTCCTCCTTTTGTGGAGGACTCATCTACTTGGCAAAAACAGAGATGGGGTGTATGAAAAATTTGAGTGTTTTATTAGTCTGTTATTTAGCACCAATTAACAGATATCTGTGTCTAATGTTAGCAGATAACTTTACATTCCAGCCTCTCGTTCAAATGGTCACATCTCACAATCATGATGCTGAGAACTCAAAATGTGGAGTCCAAAACCAATGCATGATGCCATGGTGTCCATGCCCATTTCTGTGGTCCATTTAGTGCTCTATAAACCAGCAGCAGCATTAGGGATGGGTATCGTTTAGGTTTTATCCAATACCGGTGCCAAACCGGTACTTTTGAAACAGTGCCGGTGCTTAAACAGTGCTCAAACCGGTGCTTAAAGAATGGAGAACACAAAATTGGTCCAAAAACCTCTCATGTTCAGCTGTTTTTTTGTGAAAAGATAACAATGTTAGCCTTTTCTGCAGCTATAGGGCATATATGGTATCACTCTTGGCTGGAAGCAGTGCTTAAACAATGGAAAAAACACAGACTTTGTCCAAAAAACTCTCATGTTTACCTGTTTTCCACTTTTTCTTTGGTCATTTTAGCCTTTTTGGCCAGGGTGAAGGGAGTATTTGCCATCAAACAAGAAGACAGCCGCATGTAGCTATGATGATGTTTGCTAGTTCACCTTACATGCATTAATGTAATAACGTGGTTAGCCTACTCAAGTAAATTACACACGAACAACATTAAGCTACTCACCAGAGAAGAACCGCATGCTGCATCATCATCCTCATCATTTCTGCTACACTGGCAGGGCTAGGGGCCAGGACTCTCCTCTTCGGGTTTTTGGGGGATGTTGCTAACTCCGGGTCCGATAACAGGCAACCCACCCGCAGTAGATGTGCTCGGTGTGAGGTCTCGCAGCAAGCTATCAAATACGGCGCATTTTTCGGCTTTTAAAAAAAACGCTATGCGTCGCCAGGTGTTTCATCAGATTCGAGGTGTTACCTCCTTTGACAGTATCACAGTATCAGCTTAAAGCACTTGTTGCTGCTGAGTTTGCATCTTTTGCTGTGAAGTACAGCCAGACTTTGACCGCTTCGCCTTGGGCATTTTTAATCTGTAGCTCTGCTCTAAAAGAACGTACGTACCTGGACCCGCCTACTATCCTTGGAAAGGTAAAATGATTGGCTAGAATCTAAAGTGTATCACAGCTCAGGAAAAAAAAGCACCGAAATAAAGCACCGAAATGTGCGCTGCTTTTCGGTCTGGTTACTACCGTTTATGTCAGGATACCGGTACCCATCACTAAGCAGCATCATGATGGGCATTTGTTGCATAGCAGGCGTTCACTATTTTGGCGATTTGATTAAATCATATTTTCTTCCGTTTTCTTTTTTTAAAATCAAATTTTTATACCAAATAGATTAAAGTGCTATAATTACCAAGTAAATAAATTAAAGCGAACAAACTACTGTGTTAACATTTTCTAGGCTAAATAATTACTTTGCCCCTGGACCTAGATCAGCTCTAAAAAGCGGATAGATGGATGGATTGGGGAAGTAGGGCACTAAAGTGTAAAACTACTTTAATATCCTCCTGATGTTGTGCCTCAGCTATTTCAGCAGCATGCATCTTTCACCTCACATATCAGCAGCTGGCATGGAGGGACGCTGTTGTGCTGTACTCTGCTCTGTATATTTTGCTGTGATGTCAGATTTTCTTTAGCTTCTTAAAACAGGACGTCTTTGCAGCTGTTGAAAAAAAGCCCTGTTAAAAAAAATGGCTAATTTGTCCTCCGAACTCGATGACACAGCAAACGAAGCTCCAAAAGGGCACCGCTCCAGAGGTTTGCCAAGGCAGAAGGCCCTGAGCTGATTTTAGACCTGTGCTCTTCCTTGGCAGAAAGCCCCGCTGCCCCATGATTGAATGCCATTTGACATGTTTTCAATAGGTTTGTCACCCTTTTCCTGTTCTCCTGAATATACATCAGAGCAGCTGGTGTCTCAAGAGAGGCGTTGATCCTTCCTCTTCCTTTTTCTCTCATTTACTGTTTTTAAGCTTTAGGGTTCCTCCTCTTCCTTGACAGATAGAAAAGTGCAATGAGAGCTGATCTATAAAGCCTGCAGTTATGACTGAAGTAACTTTGTCTTAAAACACATAAAGGAAAAAATATATACATACAATCTGGAAACCTTCAAGCAAAAGACTCTTTAAAGCTTGGTGATCAGAGTTGCAGGATTTTGTCATTTTAATTTTACTGAAATGGAGGCAAAACAGGCCGAAAGGGAGAATTTGAAAGTTTCTAACTGGGCCATTTTCTTGGCGTCTGTCTCTCCCTCGTTGGATCCTGTCTGCTACACACTGAAAAAGTTTTTTTCTAAGAGTAAGAGCGAGGACAAGATGCATGCAATTCTTCTGCAAATACAGGACGAATGTAAAAGCTTGTACAAGTCTGGCAAGGTGAAAGATACTAGAAGAAGCTGACTGTGGTGATCAGCGAGCCAACGGCCTTTGACACGTTCAGGAAGGATAGATCTGGCTAATGAGCGCTTGTGAAGGAAATTAGTCACTTTAAAGGCATCAACACACTGCACGGGCGCTGCAGGCAGCTGATAAATCAAAAAATAAAATCTGTCTTTAATATAAGTGTAAATTAGTGAATTGCCCTCCAAAGTACAAATTAAATATACTAAAACTGATATGTCACTTATTACATGTATTAAAGGCCTTTTATTGGCAATGCTTGAGCTGATTGTAAAGAATCTAAAAAATTAGACCTTTCCTGACAACAGCCTGTGGAGTGGTTTGTATATGAAGGACTAAAGGATGTGATGCTTGCACCCGTGTGTCATGCTACAATCAAACCCCTCAACAGAGGCAACGTTAGCTCAGAAATAGAGTCCACTAATGACTTACGTCAGCAAACGACCAGCTCCCAGCACACCAAACAAACGGTGATGTGGGTTTGTTATATTTCGGTAGTGATGCTGTTAGCAACAGGCAAGCTAAGATTAGCCTGCTGGTTGCTGCTCTGGGAAGAAATAAAATGAGCGGTTTGCATTAGCACTCAATCTAATGTTGGCTAAAATTAGCAAGAAGGTGCGGAAACACAGAAATTGAGAATCTAGATTCCTTATCATTGCTGTAAAAAAAAAAAAAAGGATAAATGTGCTTAGTGGTACTTTTTTTTTAAATTTTTTTTTTTTACTAATGTTCCCATTTACACACACATTCATATAGTGCTTTATTCTAGTCTTCTTCTTCTTCTTCTTCTTCTTTTTAACAAATCTCATGTTTACTCACACTTCATGTGACCTTATGACTTCCTGTGTCTGCTACAGTATTAGACCTGGGTGTTTGCTTAATATAATATCTTAAATCTTAAATCTTGGTCAGGTTAATTGGCAGTTCTAAGCTGGCCATAGATGTAAATGTGTCCCTGTCTGTCTCCCTGTGATAGGCTGGCAACCCATGCAGGTTGCACTCTGTGTTTTGCACTATAACAGTTGGGAGATGCACCAGCCCCCACAACACTGAACAGGATAAATGGAAAAGATGGTTGGATGGAGAATAGTTTTTCTTTAACCAAATCATGGTGCTGAAAGCATGATTTAAAACTTCTGTGAACTAGTCCCACTCATGCAAGCATCTTATGGATCCAAGTTGCCATAGAGTTTCCAAAGAGAAACGCGTGTAAATCCTGCTCTTACACGTTTATACACCTCTCTATATTTAATCATTTGGTATTGCTAAGCTCTGGCTCTTTCCACAGCATGTCTTTGTCCCCTCTACCTCCCCTCACCCCAGCCGGTTCTAGTAGATGGCTGCCCCTCCCTGAGCTTCCCTGAGAATATCTGGGTTAATACTGAAAATGCCAAGTTTCCACCACCTTAAAGGCTCTGCAGGATATGAGTGAAAACAGTGTCCATAGTGATATATATTCCCAATCTAACTGTCAACATTTCACTAAGCTGAATTAATTTAAAAAATACCACTGATTCTGAAGTATATGAGCATGGGGAAAGGGACAGCAAACCTTTTGTAAAAACACTGAGCCACTTTCCCACAGTCCTGCAGGAGAACCACAGGGACTGCAGTTAGCAAAACTCAGTGCTTCTTGAAACTGCAAGGTGCCACTTCAGCTAACAATATGATGCATGCTCTTCATCCAGCTGTCAGTGTGTGCAAGCTGAAAGCAGCACAAAAATAAACCCTTACAGGATAAGGGTTCATTACTCCTTCTGCAACAAACTCATACGTGGGACTGTTGGAGGACCTGCTGTGTAGGCGGCACCATAACCTGCTCTTACCCCAGAGTGGCCCGAGCAGCTGCGTTTGAAGTCTCAATTGAGTGGGGAGAAGAGGATTCCCATGCTGACATGGCACAAGCACTGCAGTATGGTGGTCGTTCAGTTAATAAGGTATCTTCAGAGGATCGGCGGGACCTACAGCCTCAGACAGAGTTATTTCTAACTGTGTCAGCTGCATCAACTGAACACTATAATGTGTGAATAAAACACCCACATGTCTCCAGTCACTTTTTATTTAATACGGAAGGGGCAGGAATTATGAATTTATGACCTTAATGTCAGAAGTATAATAAAAGACAGAAAGGGCAACCACGCGAACAGAACTTTGACACTTAAAAATGCAGGTAAGTTCCTTCCTGTTCAAAGAAGCCCTTTGTTTGCTGCTCTTGGTATTTTGTATAGTTCTGCAATCAAATGCAGCAGAATCAGAATGACCTTTCTTTCCAGTTCTTTTTTGTCAAAACTTAATTTTTTTATCCTGATCCATAAAACCGTAGAATCCAAAAAGGATGTACTTTTTATTTCACATGATTGCATCACTCAGAAGTTCAAAAGAAGTGAACACCGTACCTACCCAACCACAGCTTGGGATGTCCACCAGTAGCAAACCGTTAAATGCAAAACAAACAAATCTCTCTCTGCGTAAGAGTCGTTCTCGCGCCAGAACGAAGCTCCGCCTCTTGCAGTTAACTATTAGTAACTGTTGTTGACTTTATGTGCAGGTGACTGCACAAAGGTGCGTTCATGATGGTCAGGACAGCAACCTCCTTGCAACTAATAAACATTAGCAATTGCATTGAGTTGACCACTTTCAGCAACTGACTGCAAATAGTTGCGGCAACTGATTGATTGCACAGAGGTTGAACAGGCAACACCTTCAACCTGTGGTTGACCTCTTTTGACTGACTCCATCTCAAACTTAAGATCACCAAAAAGTTATCTCCTACCACCGTGTTCCTGAGTGTGACTGAAGAGAAATGAATACTGGAATAATACCAACGCTAACAAAGAAGCTGATGGAAAACCTGGTCGGTTATAACTTTTAACTCTTTGTTTGTATGATGTGTTGTTTGTATTTATTTTTTGTTTATGCGTTTTTTGTTTACAGCTTTATGTCAGGCACTATGGATGTAAAAATGTGGCATATTTACATCTGATGTATTCTGATATTGAGATCCATTAAAAATGCACTTTCCACGTTAAATAAAAAAAAACCCTACAACAAATATTAAACCAAACAAAAGTCAAATTTTGAGTCCTCAAATTTTGAGAATTAAAAATATTCCATGTGTTTTAACTGTTTTCTTTATTAAGATTTGGAATTTCTGGCATATTCATCTTAGCGAGTTGAACTTTGTAACTTGTGTTTCTCTTTGTGAATAGACCTTCTGGACCCGTCTCTGTTCTTGTGCGTGAGTGAGTTTGTGAGTGATCGGCAGATCGGAGTGTATGGCTGAAGACGAGTGTTTGAGACCAACCCTTCTTCCCTGGAATCCTCCCTCTGACACTATGCATATATGTCACCTGCTGTTGAAAACAAACCCTCTTGTTTTTCTAAAAGCTCTGCACTTGAGTCCATCCACTTGTTGTTTCTTTCCTTTTAAGAAAAAGTTATTTATTTACACATCCTTTCAAAGGATTTATTATGTTTATTACGTAGCTGCTAAGTCTTCCAGTTTTGTTGTCGGTGTTTTAGCGCTGCCTATGAAAAGCTGATAAGCGCCACAAAATGAATACACTGAGCTGAAGGTCACTTTGAAATGCTGAAGATTTGTGTAGCCGCAGCTGTTTCGTCCTGTTTTACCTTAAAATACTGTGAAACTGCTTCAGATAAAGATTTAAGGAAAGATGTCATGATTTTAAAAAAAAAAAAGATTTAAAATTAGACATAAACAATCATCAACCCTGACATCCTCCCTACGAGGGCGAGTATAATCACGAGTAAAAAAAACGAGCCATCAGGTCACGAAGCCCTTTTCTTGCTCTTGTGTAGTTTTTGCTATGAGAGAGCAGTGGTTTGTCCTTTGCAATTGTAGCTTGATGTATTAGCCTTCATAGCCAAAATGTCCATTAACGTCATTCACAGAGCCATCTTCTCTCTTTGAGTAGGATAAAACGAAAGAGGTGAACAGAATCGGTGTCCTGAATATGCAGTGGGTAGTTTTTGCTCGAAAGCAGCACATCAGCCAGAAGATAAAAGCTTTTAAAAATCTGTAAATGTCAGCACCTGGAGAAGAAATCACTGAGTCACGGTATTGATCAACAGTTCTGTCAAACCCCTGCAGAGATATTTGCAGTCATTTTGCAATACGGGACAGCACAAATCATTTTAATTGGCCCCTTAACTGCTGAGGTTTAATTTTATCAAAGTGATGAAAATCATTATGGGTATTTGAAAGAAAATGACAACATGATGCGTCCTTTTTCTCTGACTTCTCTTTGTTTAATGGAGAAATTTCAGACACCAAAGACACACCCTGACATGAGGAACCCTGTTAACACTCTGGGTCCAGCAAAGCAGCCTAGAAAGAGCTTTTTTGTGGCAGGAGGAAGACAGCATGGTGGCAAATCATACCTCAGTCCCAAACGCTGCTACACAAAGGTTGGCCACTTTGGGATCGTCAACAAATAGCAACATTTTTAACTAAAAAAAAGACGTCAGGAAATCAATATTTGATCGAATTTGACACATTTTTTCCTCAAATAAATCATATCAAGCCATTTCCAGGGGAAATCACAGATCTTTTTGAGATTTTAGGGTTCTAGGCTGCTGTTATTTGTTCCCAGGATTTAAATGACCACTCGGTGCTGAAAGACAAAGCTGGATTATCATGTGGAAAAGGTTTTGGGTCGACATGATTATCAGCACATGTATTGTATAGGACCAGGAGGTTTTCCAGTATAAGAGCAGGTATTTGTATACAGTGATGTGTGTAATAAACTCATTCATATAACAGGCTGAAAACAAATAAAAACATTATTAGTTTTGGTGTAGCCCGTGCTCCTTGGGAGGAGCAGCACTCCCTGTGAGCTCATTTTACTATTTTATTTTATGTCTGTTACATGTTACTTCTAATAAAAGTGATGCAATATGTTACTTAAATAGTGCAGTTCTCCAAGTAGCTGTTACATAACTTTAATTACCAATTTATATAAAGCTGAGTCGTAGTCCCACACACTAATACAAATCCTATACAAAGCTGAAAGAGGACACGTGCAATTATTCTTTTAGGTTTTATCTTTGAACAAATGAAAATCAGCTCAAAGAGACTTCTAGAATCTTTATAACACAAGATGTAACTGTAATCTAATTACTGAATGCAGTACAGTAACAGTGCATAACTGTGCTACTGAAATATGTAATGTGTTATTTTGTTGCACTTGTAGTGTGTTACTTTGTGAGGTGTTACACCCAACACTGGAAATAATACATCACTTGTTACATTACTTACTCTATCATTCTGACATTTCTCAAATTGTGTGTTCAGAGGATAATTTTCTCACTCTTTTTTTTCGCCTTTCATTATTTGCACCAGTTTGACTGTTACAGTATCTCTGTGCAATCTAGCTTTATTCACTCCAGCCACCAATTAAACAAGCATTAGCCACTTTTAGACATCGTAGTTCCTGAGACTTCCTGAAGGAAAGCTGCCACCAACTGAAGAGGTCCTCAGGAAACGCACAGCCTCAGTGCCATTTTCTATTTATATTGCACCACTAATAAGAACTCTGAAGTGATAAAGTGTCACTTGTTTTGGTCTTTTATTTTCTCGGTACACTGTTTCATTTCTTGTCTACACTATTTTCCTGAATGGTGGATTCTTTGTAAGATAGGGTGGAGGTAAGTTTCTACCAAAGATTTTTACATTTAATTTTTTGTGTCTTTTGTTCTCACTTAACAAGGTGCCTCGGTGACCTAACCATTCATCTTCATGTCCAAATTCACGGTTATCTTTAGTTAATATATATTCACATTAATATTCCAGTAGGCCTGAGACATAAGTCAACCTTCAGCCAGAAAAAGACCAACTGCTGTTTCACAGCAAAGATTAAAATACGTGGCCTCTGTCAAAATTACACCCTCAGGAATAAATGACTTTTCAGCACTTACTGAAACACCAACAGAGCTGTTTTCCCTCATAAAGTCAAAGGTGCACGTTAAACCCCGTCACCAAAAAGGAATCAGGTTTATTCTCAGCCATCCATCTACTCAGCCTTAATGTGAAACAAACAGGAAGTAACATTCTTTATTCCAGGAGTTGTTGATGAAGTCGACCGCTAACTTTCATGTTCACAACTCCTCTCTCCTTCCCCCTGCTCCACTCCCCTCCCATCCAATTCGCACAGAGGATCTTATGCCCTTTTTGTCCCCTGCGGCCTTCTGTGTAGCTCATTTATGAAGTCTTGAAGTTGGCTTTCCCACCATCCTACCCCTAAAATAGCCATGGAGGAAAGCGTAGAGGGCCCTCGCTTCTCTGTGCAGCAACATAACCAGGTCATGTCTGTCCTCTTTAAGAGACCAGCAGGCAATTTGGAATCCAGGGGTGGTTGTGAACAACAAGCTGGTCAAGTACACAGAAAATGTTTGTCGATTGAAAGGTGCCCTTTAAATGTGTTCCTGACATTCAAATGAAGAAAATGGAAATGCTGAGATGGAGGGAATATGTCCAGGAAGACAAATTGGCACTTAAAAAAATAAATAAATAAAATGAAAAGTTCTTGGATGTAGAGAAATAAAATAAGTCATTCAAAGAGGCATAGCAGAACAAAGTGCAGGAAAACATATTTCCTTCCTATAGGCTGCAGATACCATGAACATGCTGATATGAGAGTTTCTTTTTGATTTATTGTGGATTATTATCTGGAAAGTCACATGGACTTTACATTCATCCTGCTAATAATTGTCTCCTTGTATTCGCAGCTCATCCATGGAATTCATAAACTGCTCAATATCCCAGTGCATAATTCAAATTTGCTGCATAGTAATCTGCCTCTAGAGGAAAAATAAATCACACTCAGGCCTTTCTTCACGCCAGTCTGTCACTACACATGAGGAGGGCTACAAAGCATGAAACTACAATTCTGGGGCCTGGAGGTATGTTGTATTCCAGATCAGAAAGTGCCATCTCCAGCCGTTATCACCTAGATGTCTTCACACTCGATGCCTAGAGTCACCCACCAGGATGATCACAGTCTAGTTGATGTCCTTTTGTAGGTTTTAGTTTCAGGTACTAAATCTAATCCTGTTTGATAAAAAACCCAAAGTGAACGCTTCTACAGAACAATGTAGAAAATCAAAATACACAATACTGTTTAGCAATGACTGGGTGGCAGTGGCCATTGTCAGACGGTCTCTGCTAAACCCTGTGATCATTCAGCTTATCGGTTTTCTCCTTTTTTCAGCCGTCTAATGCATTTATGAGCAGGAGGTGTAAACACACAGGTGAATGCTGCACATCATACTGTTTCAATGCTTTGCAGACTTTTATTATCTATTATCTAGTCATGAAGATGACTCACCAATTAGTTAAACTGCAGGAATGTGTGAAAGACAAAAGGTCTGGGTGATCTCTAATTTGCATCCATCCATCCATTTTCCTTCTGCTTATCCATGATGGGGCAAAATGAGATAAAATTGAGGTTATTGTACTAAAAATCTTAGAAACATAGAGTCTAAACAGAAACTTACTCTACATGGCATTGCCTTGGCCTCAGTTAACAGTATCAGGAATCTTGGAGTTATATCTTTCCAGCATATATCGTTCAGTACACATATTAAAAAAAGGTAGAACTTGCATTTGTGCAATATCCCTAAAATTAGAAACATCCTGTCTCAGAGTGATGCTTAGGCTTCTAGCTCTCACTTGATCTTCAGTAATCAAAAAAGCACTTTGCTCTCAGACTGTTGGCTTATTTGTGGTTCCCAGGGTATCTTTTCTCCCTCCCTCTTTTCTCCCTCTCTTCGCCCGGTTCTGGCACATGGCCCCGCCCTCCCTGACCCTGGTTCTGCCAGAGGTTTCTCCCTGTTAAAAGGTAGTTTTTCCTTCCTGTTGTCGCCAAGTGCTTGTTCACAGAGGGTTGTTTCATTGTTAAGCTTTCTTTTTATTCTTGTTGGGTCTTTACCTCAAAGAATTCAACTGTCTGAATATCTTTAAGTTATTTTAGGTTTTGCTCTGTGTTTGCTACACCATGTGTCAACAGCGCTTCAATTGCTACTCAAAGAGCTAATTCCGCTTGGATGAAGCTAACAGCAAAGCAGAAGTTTGGAGGTATTTCACACTTGGTACACCAACAGCTGTTCTTTGTATTTTTGCACAAGTCTTTTTTTATTAATTGTTGAAGTTGGTCAAGTGAATTGACATGACTGAAAAAGCTCTGAGAAGCTTCTCTCCCTTATTCTGAATATCTCGTGAAGCTTTTATTCCACTTTCACACTCACTGATCTCTATAATATCTCTGTTGCCATTAAAACATGTTGTCCAAGTAAGTAAAGATTGAAATCCCTCTGCTGTTTGTTGTGCAAAGCCTTGTAAGCCATTTTATATAACAGAAAATCATTTAGTGTACTGGATATTTGTGGCTTATTATATTCTGAGGTTTAAATGCTGCGTGCTCTAACATATGACACGCCCATGTCAGGTTGCTGCAGTAACTAAATTAAAGGCATTTCTCTTAATGATGTCTATAAATCCATCATGAATCCAGGAGCTCAGCATCTTGGACCTTACACATCCTCTGCTGCACTGCTCATCTAAAGTGAGCCTCTCGCAATGGATCTTCCCTTTGTCAATAAAGATGAGAAGAAATTAGAAACATTTATTCATCCAAGTGTTGACACAAGTACTTAATTATGAACTCTGCTCACCAAAACAAATGGCAGGATTTAAGAGTCTTCTCGCACTGCAATCAGAGCTCTCCAAATATTTGTCTACATAAACAAAAAAGAGTAAGGCCTGAACGCCGCTCAGAGGCTGCAATATTAAATTAAATGTATTTGTAGAACTGAAAATCCAACCCTGAAGTTATCTGTCTCCATTACGCTGTCTAATGCTCTGTAAAGCTGTACACACACAGCAAGTGAAGTGACTCAAATCAGATTTTTTCCCCACCTCCTGCATGTAAAACAGATCTGAGAGTGCCTAAGGAATGACAGCTCTGTTCTGTCTGGACTAACATCTGGGAAAACAACTGGTTTGTAGACAATGTGACAAACTGTACGTTTGTTCAACACCTGATCTTTACCTCCAGTCATATGTGTGGGTTGTTTATCATCTTGGTACTCTAAAAAGTATTAAACATTACTTGTTATTTTGTTAAAAGTAATGGAGGATGTTACTTACTCTCACCTTGTTGGTTTTTGGAGCCTAAAGTGACCATATTCAGGTTTGAGTACCAGTTATCAGATATCTATTTAACGAAGCCTGTCTCCAAAGGTGAGTGACTCCCCATAATTAAAAACATTAAAATAAATGTTTGCTGACTCTTGTAAGCTCTGCCATTTAAGTGATGTAAATGATGCTCAGCTGGTTCTGAGTGGCCCAAAGTATGCAAAGAAAATATCTCACATACCGACAGGATGGGGGATATTTGGACAGGTATACCAATAATGGCTGGTGTCTATTTGTCATGGCCAAAATGGCCAATGCGTTTGAGGTGCGTGGTCCCAAATGCAGACACACAAGAGGTGGGACTAAAGTTTAACAAAAAGCGAGCCTTTATTATGGCTGATTGTTTTTTGTTACTTCATTTTTCAAAGGCAAAAACTAGACTAAGGCCTAAACCCGGAAGTAACTAAACTAACTATGAAAGCTGTGATGAGAGATATGAACGTGAAGAACTCAAAACCTGAGCATGAACCTGAACAGTTGCATGAAAAACTCTGAGACATGAGACACAAGGTAAACAGACAACCCAACAAAGAGCAGAAGGAGACCGAGGCTTAAATAAAAGGGAAGTGGAAACACCTGGGGAGACACAGCTGGGGCTAATCCGACATAACGAGACAAAAGTTGAAGTTGGAAGAAAAGACTGAAGTTGGGCAAGCTGGTATATAATGCAGTGCTACGTGATCGCTAGCTACACAGCTATGTTAGCATAATATAAACAGTGAAGCTGCAGGATAAACGCTAACTTTTTTTTTTCACTTGATAACAGTTAACTTGAGGGTTCCCGATGGTTAGGGACAAATGCAATCGCATGGCAGGATGCTGTAAACAGACCAAACTTCAGTCAGGAGAACAACTGAGATAATCCATCCACAATACGTGGTTTCGGGGCTGTAGTTACATCGTAAGGGTTTAAAAACCTTAAACCTTTAGAGCTTTAAAATGATTAGAGGTAATAAAAACCGAGAGAGGCCGACAGTGATAACTGACTGTTTTAGGAGCTTGTTCAGATTAAATAGAACAAGATACAAAGCGTTCAAACATGTTAAATATGCAACAGCCTTATTAAATGCAGAGTACTTTGGACCCAGAAGCAGCCTATGGCAAGACCGGTAAACACACAACTCAGGACTGGTCTGACCCACTGGATAGCTTTGCAAATGTGAAAATTACAAAGGACAGTATACATGGAGTCATTCATTCACTGTATTTTGTGTTTAAGAATAATTAACATTATGACTTTAACCTGTTATTTTTATCTGAGACAGAAATCTGAATCAGTTTGTATTATGTTGATGTAAATTAACAGGAAATGTCCAGATAATTAGCCTCCAGTTACCTTTTTTTTGCAGGTTTATTTTCTTGATTATGATCAAAGTTACAAAATTAAAGGAGTCATATTGATGGGTTTCTTTGATTTGCTACAGCAGCATTTCTTCATAAAGTGGAAAAACTGAAGCATGTTGTTGAAATTAAAGTTATTTTTCTTAATTCATCTCAGTCTGTTCATCATCTGGATGGCTAATTCAAAGAGAGATTTCTCTGAATGCTCTAAAAACTTGATTTATTAGCAGACACTAGAACAATTTGAAGCTTTTTTTAAGGTTATTATGCAGCTGTTTTACAGGTCCGGCCCACTTAAGATCAAATGAGGCTCTGCTTGGGGCCCATGAGTTAAAATGAGTCTGACACCCTGCTCTAATGACAGTGTGGGTTATGGCAACACTTTCTATGTGCTGCACATATCCACTGAAAATACACTGGTCTAGAGATGCAGACAGCAAACAAATGCTGAGGCAAAAACGACAAACTTTAATACCAGAGAGATTTCTTACACTTGACTTCACCAAGATGATAAAAAAAAAAAAAAGTCCTGGAGAGACAGATACCATCTTACGCAGGGCCCCTGAAAAACCTCCATATTCATACTGAGCCCTTCAGTGAACCTCACAGTGTAAAAACCATCCTCTGGCACACAGTGAGGGCTCAGTCGGTGACTTTTGGATTCAATAAAACATAACCTCTCAGAGGCTAACACCGACCAATGTGAGGCAACAGGCTTAGGCAAATAAACCCAATTATTTACAACACATGTGAACCGAGTAACTTGAGGTCTGGTGGTGTCACGTCCACGATAAAGTGTCCGTGAGGTTATTATAGACCAAAGAGAAGACTACGATATGAACATCTACGATATGCCAAATGAAACTCACAGCCGACAGTGCATCGTATGTGTGTTTTATTGAAGTGGATCAGTGCTGGCTGGTGTATTTGTCAGATACAGCTTTGGTCTTGGGCAAGGTAAAATGTTGTTTGCGAAGCCTTGCTGCTCCCTCCTTCAAGCCTGTTACATTTTATGTCAGCAGATGAAAACAACTTTATTTTTGATGTGTGCAACACTAGTACTTCTGCTGTCAGACATTGCGGTGTACACAGTGATTAATAATAGATGCCAAGGGTACAGTTAGGGGGGGTTGATCCCTCTTTCCTCTCTCCGAGTACACGTGTGCGTGTGTGCATGTGTGCGTGCGTGTGTACGCGCAAATCCCATCCTATCTACTTTTCATATCACTAAATAAATGAGAAAACAAAACATTATTTTTCTATGAGTGAGCCCCCTTAAAAAGCAGCATAAAAACAGCACTTTTTTTCCTCCTCATTTCTTTTAATGAATAATTGAAGCAGCTCTCTTCACTCAAACAGAGGATGAATTCGAAATAAAGCCCAAGTACCTTTTTATATTGTTGAAATCTGCTCATAAATGGAGCAATTTCTGCAAGCAAACACCGCCATCCTCGGCTCTCTGAGTTGATTATATTTGCCTCTTCCTGCGTTTTGTCATCTTTATTGTTGCTTGTCTCCTTTTGTATCACTTATACTGTAACCATATGTTCACAATGGCAGCTTGAAAGTTAAACATTTAGAGTTTCTCATTTTCAGTGTATTTTCAGTGTCAGTGTGGGAAAAAAAACACTATTCAGTGCCGCCTTTATAAAAAACAACAACAAAAAAACCCCCAAAGGCATCGAACTTGGCCGTGGTTGGATTAATCTCAGCAAAATTAATTAATCTGATTATTTAACGCAGCTGTCGACGTTAGTGAAGGGCAGGATGTGAGCATCAGCAATATCTGACCTACCAGCAGCTCTAATGCTCATTTTCATTAGATCACACGTGAGCTTGGGACTTAATCAGTTTTAAGTCATAGTCACCTTTAGAGCTCTCCTGGGAAAGGTAAATCCAATTTTTGTTCTCAACCCTCTCCTAAGTACCATTCAGACAAAACCACTCCCTTCTTATCGACTGCTTCATCACTGCCACCTGCAACATTTCTGACGAATACAGAGGCCAGTGATTTCAACCACCAGGGAAAGTTATGAAATTCCTGTTTTCTCACAGGCAAAATGAAACAAACAAACAAACTCTATAATAAAATAGCTTAAATAAAGTAGAATAGTTCCACAGTATGACAAGGATTTAGGGAAACACTGAAGGTGAAACTAATTTTTGGAGTCTGCTCTTTTAAATTTTTAATAAGTTGTTTTACAATCAAGACACATGATGAAAAAAATTAAAGCAACAAAAAAACGTAAACAAGAAAAATGAAATTCTAATCAGTTTGAATAAACACCAGCATAATTAAAAGCTTTACACTGTGTAAAAAGCATCAAAATTATTATTTATTTATAGCAACAATGCAAAAAAGGACATAAAATGGTAAAGTTCTTTACAACTTCAGTGATTGTTACATACATCCCCACTAAAATGTCTCGACGTATCCTGGGTTGGGGAAACCTGCAGCTGCTGTCATCTTTGACAACTTTACAATAGCTTAGTGCAGGGCCGGGGTCCTGCAGGCTTTAGATGTGTCCTTGATCCAACACGGCTGATTCAAATGGCTAAATGACCTCCTCAACATGTCTTGAAGTTCTCCAGAGGCCTGGTAATGAACTAATCATTTGATTTAGGTGTGTGATATCTAAAACCTGTAGGTTTTAGAGTTCTACACCTGTGCACTAAGCTATTAACCTAAGATGCTAACATTTGTTTGTTGGTTCAAACTTGGGGAAAATGCAAATGACAGCTAAGAGTTTATTAGATAAACTAAGATATGCGGTGCCAGTAAATGGATCAACCATAATTCAACAGTAGTTTAATCATTGATCAGTATGTTTTCAAATCATGGACTGTACTGAATACAACAAAGCAAAATAACTTCTTCAGATTCTTCTTTTGTTTGAACAGCAGTTAAAAATTTGCGTAGTTCCCTTTAGTGTGAAAGGAAATACTGTGTTGTAGGGATTACCAAACAGAGGGATAGATTTATACTAAAGTAGTTACACAGAAAAGCTTCAATACATCATCTTAGGTCATTTTGTTCATTTTTATTTTATGAAATTTAAAGGGTTAAATTTAGGGTTATACAAAAGAATGCAACAACCCCGGTTTGCTAAGTTCTCAAACAGAACTGACTTTTAACTGATGCAACTGTTTTTAAGTTAGCACATTCCAAAGTTTGCAGTGCTGAAAGCAGTTTAATATCGGCTGCGTAGCAACATTGCTGCTTGAAGTTTAGCAATATTTCTTTTCTTTGCATTTAAAACAAATTGCCTGGGTGGCCTATAAGGTTGCATACTCGCCTTCATTGACCTCTACCTACATCTTTTCACCTTACGTGCAGTATTGTGACTTCCTGGCAGGGAGCAGATGAAATTTACTTCACGGCTCAGTACAGCTTATGACATGCAGCGTTAGAGGGCATTGGTAAGTCTTGTTTTCAACCAGAGTTTGTGCCAAATGCATTCTTTATAATCCCACACAAATATGGGTATGTTTTCCTGGATGTGTTCCTGCAGAAGCCTCATTGTCGGTAGATCTGAAGGCCTCTGGATGGTGCTGGAGGGAAACTGGTGGCGGTGGTGGTGCTGGAGTGGAGGGGTACTGTTTCTTGTTTTGTACACTGCTTATCAGAGTGCTGCACAGTGAGCAGATGCTGAACTGAGATTATTTCTCCAGGCTAGTTTCGTTGAACGCAATTACATGTCAGCATTCCCAAATTAGGTTTTTCAGCAGCACAACATGTTTGGAGGAGAGAGAGTGCAAAACCTGATGCTCATCCTTTTTTCCGTCCTCCGTCCTCGGATGGTCGACCACTGTGGGGAGTTGATTGAAAGTTGGAAAAAACATCTAACTCTGTTCCTGAGATTGCTCATAAAATTCTCCCGAAAATAATGAGGCACAGAGAGAAGAAAGCGTCGTCCTCGGAGACTCTTCTCTGAGTGGTAAAAATAATTTTTATTACTCCTGATAATGGAGAGAATTCAAATGAAGGCAAACTTTTTGATAATTGATTGTGTGGTCATTAGATGAGACATAACATGGGATGAGCCTCCAGCATCCAACTCCAGACAGTTACTGAACACATGGTGTTGGTCCCACGAGAGTCCTCAGATCTGTCTGCTCATTTAAATGGGCCGCTCTGAAAGGAAGCGTTTCATGAATCCTTTACATCTACCTGGGCGTGCTCAGTCCTGCCATCCGTGTGCTGTGTTTGAGTGAAAACGACGACTCCGGCAACCCGACTCCAGACTGCTAATGCTGCCACTGATAATTGGACTTAAGGTTCCTTCTTATTATGTGCTTGTCAAACAGCAATCTAACACTTTGCCATCTGTTTGTGTTAGTGTTAATCATATCTGTTCTTCCTCTGTTATTGTTCCAGATGGTTTCTATAATTGCATTGTTCCTTCTGCAGATGTTTTATGGTACGCTTTCGGAGCACAGCCAGCCTCGGGTTGATAAAGCACTGGATCGGTTAATGGGAAAATAACCATTTTTCCAGGCAGGTTCCAAGTTTTCGTCACTAGTCACACAAACAGTGTAATTGCCACTAATGGGCCGGGATAACCAGCGGATGAGCATTGCTCCAAGATCTAAATTTAGGCAGTGGCTGAGCTCACCACGGTGTGAAAAAATGAATCACTTGGCACTCACTGGGCAGAATGTGGAAAGAGATCCAAATGTACATTATGCAGGGGCTTCTCATTATTTTGGATGGATGGAGGAATGCATATACTACAGCTGCAGCGGTAGCAGCTGGAACAAAGGAAGCAGAAGTTTCAGTTCCAGGGATTAAGTTCTTGCAGAGGTTCTCTTGCTGCTCTGTTTGTTTTACAATATATCAAGTGGCTGGAAATATCCAGAGCATGCTAAATGAAACCGTTTGCAACCCTATTGTTGCCATACTTTGTAAAAGATTTGCAATTAATTTGAAGAGTCACATAACCTTTAAGGCTTATGAGTAAAGTGCGAGACAGTGGCTGTATAGACTGCCTGTGCCGTGAGATGCTGAACCCATGCCTATTTTCCCTAATCGCCTGTGTGAGCAAAACACTGCTGATTCAATCTGCATTTGACAAATGTTGCTGACTAGAAGAGGACAGCTCTGGCATCCTACATAGCAATTTTGAAAACGGTCCCATTTCCCTCCGCCATTGTCTGCATGGCAATAGTGTCTGCGATGAACTGGAATCACATTATCCTGCTGATACCTGGGCATCAGCTGTGCCGTCGGAGACACCGCCGTTGTGAAATGAGGGTCACAGAGACTCCCCCAGCCTCTGATTCATCTACTCAAACGGGGCAAAGGTCACATTATGATTCGAGCTCATCAGCAGAGCTTCCCCAGCCAGCCAATCAGTAGGGAAATTATGACAGGAAAAGGTGTGGAACAGGTGTAAGGAGATGGGGAAATATCAGTTACCACTTTTAAAGTATAGAGTGTACATATCTCAATTATTATTCATTGTTCATATTGAGTAACTTTTTTCCCCAGCTTACTGTGAAAATCCAGTCACTGAGCTCAACTGAGGCCAAACTGTCTGCACTGAAAGTTTGCATTCAGCACATTTCTCATTATTTAATGACAACAGAATTATAGTCATTATTGTCCCACTCACATAGCGGGCCGTGACAAAAGAAAGCAGCAATATAATGCTAATCTTACAGTGAAAAGGCCATCTCGTGTTAGGAATCTCATTTCCTTTGTGCTCCCTGAATCAACTCCTGAGTCTTTTTAATTAAATCATGTATAATTCAGGACCTTACCGCACCTCGTATTTGGCCCAAGTGCTGTAGTCTGCATTACATGACATACAAAGGTGGGTGTAAATGCCTAAGCAGCAAATACAGTTTATAATTCACTTTTGTTCATAGCAAAAGTCATATGCTTTAATATTGTATAGACCCTAAAATATTGGGGCATCAACTAGCAGATTATCTGTGATGGTTGGTGACACTGGGGAGAAAGAACCCCCCTTTTTTTTAACAGGAAGAGGCCTTCGGCAGAACCAGGATCAGCCATCTATCATGACAAGATGGGGGAGAAAACATGAACAACACATAGGAAAGAGCCGCAGCAGGTAAAGGGGAGTGGATAGAGGGGAGGAGAAGATCTCAATGCATCATGGGAAGTCCTCTAATGCCCACAGCCTACATAGCATGGGTCCCTTATCTTGCCCTAACCATGAATGTTATCAAACAAAGCCAAACTGAGGGCTGGTTCCACAGTAGGAGGCCTGATAGTTGAAGGCTCCGCCCCTATTCTACTTTCAGAAAATCACAAAACCACCAGCAAGCCTGCAGTCTGAGAGCAAAGTGCTCTGATAGGAAGATATGAGGTGTTAAGATATGATGGTGTCTCAGGACTTTGTGAGTGGAAGGATTTTAACTTAAGAATGGTGTCTTTTTCCAGTCCCTGCCTCTCGCTGAAGGCTCGTCTTTTTTTAACCAAAGCCTGAAAATTAGTAAATACAACTGTACAGCCTAGAAATAACACATTTGTGAAGTTGTTTTTCAACAGGATGTTTCTTTTAGCAATTAGGTGGAGGCAGGTCAATACAGTCCTAGAAGCAAGTGAGTTAACTCTGACTCTAAGTCACTACTTAGTGTTAGAATTAGGTCACATCTACCCCTTCATATTGAACTTGGCCAAATGAATGAGGCCAAAATGCAAAACAGAGAGCTCATTTAAAGGGTAACAAGTTTTAGTTTCTGAAAATATACCTGTTTAGGATATGGATACATGCAGCCTGGTTATAACTGACCTCAGTGTTGATCACAGTAATACTGGAAGACAAAGTGATGCCATCTAAGAGCAAGAGTGTAGTTAGGCCCCATATTTGCAGCTTAATCTCCAGTTAATGCCCTTTTGTAAAAACCGCTGGTGTTGCTCAGTTAGGCTGACGGTCGTCTTTGGTATCTGTGCTTTGACACACCAAGTCCTTGAAGTAGTGAGAAAGATCTGTCACTCCCAGCTCATCATTTGTTAGCTAAAGGTTGCTGTTAAAACCCCAGATGAGTAGTTTTTGAGTTTTCATCCTGATCGGCGAGTCAAAACTAAACTAAAAAACAAGTGAAAAACGCAACAATCCAACCAGGACCTCACCACATACACCACCACCCCTCCAACCTCCAAATAAAGAGTTTGTAGGTCTCTAAAACGGAACTGTTATAACTCTGTCGAGGACGCTGTCAGAAAGCTGAGGCCACGGGCACCTTCGATGTAATGGTGAGACACAGCAGGCATGGGACATATCACGTTAAGTGCACGTTAGTGTTTCTACAACATGCACAAGCTTTAGTTTTGCTTGAATTTAGAAGTAGAGAAATACATCCAGGCCTTAAAGACATTTCCTTACTAATGAAGACACAAACGTCTCGAGGATGAACAAAGCTGACATTGAGAAGGTAGGCTCAGGCCTTGTTGTAAACTGTCCAGTCACAGGCACAGATGCAACAAAAGGCAGCTTACAACATGCAGGGGGAAAAATACTGTATAATCTCCACCCACATGTGAACACATTGTACTCTTCCAGTGCAGAGGAAGCAGTGTGCTTCCAGCACTTCCATGTCAACTTTTCAGACCTTATAACACAATGTGGTACAATCTTCCTGCAGGGTAAGAAAAAAAGGAGGCAGTGAATAATAGCCAGGAGAAGCTTACATGAGATACAGTGACACATGGGCTAATCAGAGTGGGCCGAGGAAGGACAGTAAAATGAAGCGATGCAATGAGGAGCTGAATATCTGCAACGGTTCAGGGCACATGGAATGGAAAATAACTAATCACTGGCATCATAATAGCCCCCCTGGAAAGGGTGTTTTGTCTCCATTTTGAGCAAAGTAGGCGATTTAAGGGGAGATTTAAAACTCATGCAATGTGCTGTATTATCTATAAGTTACTGCAAGGAAACGCAGGAGAGAAGAGCAGGGATACAAGCCAAGGACTCCTATCTTTATGGAAACAAAGTGAATCTGTTATAAACGTCATTAGAGACAGTTTGGGAATTTCAGGTTCTCTCTGTGGCCACATTTTCTCAGCTTCTCCTTTAGAGGTGCTTTTTTTTTTAACCTCGCTTTATTTTTTACCGACTCAGCTTTTTGATTTCAACAGCTCAATGACCTGCTGTATTTGCCTTTTTCCACCAATAAGAGCAAAACGTGCTTACAGTACAGTTTTTGAAATCACTTTATCGTGCGCTGCTTCAAGAAATGTCGATACAATTGTTGTCAAAGTAATTTTGTAACATGCCTGTTTGGCTCTGGAACAAGCGAGAGTGAACTAACGCGAGGCTATGAAATGAAAGATATTGTTTTCATTTTTTAATAAAGTTTTTCTTATTTCTCTTCTCCTGCTGGGGAAACATCATTCTTAGTGAACATGCCTTAAGAGGTGAATTTGGGGTCAGGTTGGTTTTATTCAATGACAATTTTCAACCACTGCCCCACAATATTTGCCATATTCTTGTACTTAATGAATTATTAGTCAGAATTACAAATCAGTCCATATTAGTCTTAAATTCGAGCCATTCTTTCCAGATCAGCCATTATGAGAAAGCATATTATCCATGTCTGAACCTAGATAAGTGTCAGCCTGAAGGCTTCAGAGGTTAATCCATTGAGCTCTATATTCTTATCTTCATATGAATGACACTTTAAAATAATCCTTATTTATCTCACAATGGCCCTTGGAGATTCCCTCAGTTTTTCCACCAGCATTTAGGCACACCTTCTTCTGATTGGCTGCCCCTCATAAAGCTCTGTTTCAAACAGCAGGTGTGTGTCCTCTATCACTGACATCATACCCAAATGAGTAAAAACAACTGTCTGAACCTGAAAGGACTGTCCAAAGCCACAACACAACTGAATGCAGAAGTGCCAAACCTGTAGTTCTTCTAACGTCCACTGGAGGCTGGCTCCAAAATCGAGTCAATCTTCATAGGCCCCTGTAAGAAAATGCCCAACTTTACAGCAGAAATACACATATTTTTATGTTTCGTTCATCCATTTGCGTGTTACGCATGTGGCCACTTTTGGCGGTCTGACACTTGTATAGTTCCTAACTGTGTTCTAACTGGACCTTTTGTTGGTGGCTTTTAGAGGATTTTACTGAGAAATAATATATTATTGTAAGCTATAGATGATCCAAAAATTTGTGCTTCAGTCTTGGTGAGTGAAATTCTAATAGCCCTTTTCCACTAGTACCTACACAGGTCTGCTTGAGTCGTCTCAGTTTTTAGGGCTTTCCATTAACTGGTAGTACCTGCTACCGGGTACTTTTTAGTACCTGCTTGGCTGCGGTTCCAAGCGCTCTGAAACAATGCAAAAATGTGACACCAACAGACTGCATGACACCGATTGGCTTGCCAGTGGCAGCTTGATGAGAGTTTCTCAAATTTTCTCAAGAAAATCATGAATGCCATTTTTGAGACCCGGCAATGAAGAAAATGGCTACACAAAAAACACCACCGTGGTTCCAGAGCCTGACAAAAAGCCATACACCGAATATTGTCACAGTACATGTAGTGATAGATCTGGCCTTGTTGGTGGACCTGGACCTTGTACCTGTCTACACAGTTCACAGTTCACCTCCAAGCTAACAAGCTAGCTAACAAAGAATAGCACATAAGAATATAATTAGTTTTCTTTTGTTAGTTTGATTTCACACAGTATCAGGGATTCAGAGAGGCTCCAAAAGAGGCTTGTTACGGTGGCTCAATCTATGGCTATATATATATATATATAAAATGACTCACAACATGAACATCCTGAACAGTGGGCTGTCGTATTCAGGCTTCTCCCCTGACTTGGTCCAGTAAGACTAGTAAACAAGACCGAAAACAGTACTGCTGATAACTCCCACTCAGCCTATATTTGATAAACCAGGCTGTGGCAGTGATCACGCAGTACAGCCGGTTCTCATGGTGGTCAGGTATACGTCAGGAGGACCAAGACGCCAGCTGCTTCTCCGGTTCTGTATCATCAGCGAAGAGCGAGACAGAGAACAGGTTTGTAAGGAAAACAAAACAAGACGTAGACTGACATCCTGCAGTCACGCGTGACAAGGTTGAACTGAAAAGAGTTGTGCAGCAACAGCAACAAAGTGATGAAGCCAAGGTCATTTAATCACAGCAGAAAAAACCCTTCGATGATTCAGATAAATTATAAAATTTATGTGCAGATTTTTACCATGTGGAACAGCTGGCTACATGATCAGAAACTTTTAGTTTTAAATTTCCCACATATCTGAAACATGAAACTTTTGTTTACAAGAAGCCAATCAGCCAAAAGAGACCGCAATATAAACACAAACACTCGTCATCTTTGCTTGTTGAGAGCTTCATGTGAACCAAACTATATGTTAGGCTATATTATATATGTCTCTGATACTGATGTGATTCTCCATCTGTTCATAAAGCCACGTAATTGTTTGAATAAATTCTCCTAAACATGATTTGATTTTGGAGGAATTATGAGACTCATTTTACACTTACATGGACTATTTTCCTACCCTTTATTGATTGTTGCTAAGCAGCTGAAGTACTTCACCTTTGGGATATTGTCAAAAACATGAGTTGTTGACCCTCCATTCATTTGTGGGAGAAGTGGCAATCAGATTAGTACTGACAAGGCGGGAGAGGCTGAATGTTTTAATGACAGAATATGGATTTTTTTCCAAATGAGTTCACATAAATCAGCACAGTTTGTCAAAGGCTTTCTTGTCCTTACTATGACAATATTTCCGTGTAGGCTAAAAGCACGCAGGTAGAGACAGCTTTGTAGTCTGGACAGCTCAGGAGGCTTTTATTCACATACTGAGAGCTTTCATACCGCGTATGAGTGAGTGGGTTTTATTGCACATTGAAAGAGGCTCTGCTATTGAGTGTGCGAGCAGAAATTATAATGGCTTGTTTATACTTCATCATGCATGAAATATTTTTTTTAGATTCTAGCCTCAAATCCTCTGACACCTCAGGTCTTCACTACAGCTTCTTCAGCTTCCCCTATTAGCAGGCCCGGATATAGAGACATTTTCTTAGGGTGGCATGGAAATCAAATGCAAAATCACAGCCATTTTTTTTACACATAGGCAGGTGTTACATTCTGTAATATGTATTATATATGGTCAAAATACATCAAATGCAATAAGTATATACGTAGTTTATTTAAACAGAGTCTGTATTGCTTTAGCCCAAATAGTTAAACATTTTAGTTACATTAAAAAAAATGTGAATTTTGATTTTATGTTTTGTATAGCCTATATAATAAATAAGCATGTAGCCCAATAAGTATAAACTCCAGAAAGCTGCACAACATGAAGATGATCAGATAGAAATACAACAAAACATGACTACACTACACAGTAACTACACACTCCAATATTCAGAAGTAAAGCATAGCATGTGTTTTTTTAATTATCATAATATCGAGGCGTCCGTCGACTCCAGATGGTTAATAACACTCACCTTCAATCCATTTCCAGAGTGTAACAACCAACCACCTGTGATCAAATCTGAAATGTTCATGGTGTTGATTCAAAATGTGCTCTGGCACAATCATAGGCATCGGTTGCTACTGACAACAAGAATTGAAGCCATTTGTGGGCTGAACCATTTCTTTATATCAACATTGTCATATGCAAAATTAGGGTGGCACATTCCACCACAGTAGATCCGCCCCTGCTCATTAGGGACACCTCACAGCATGACTCAGCTGCTATCAGAGTCGGCAGCTCTACAGATGGAAGGCATCTTTAACTTTTTAACAGCCAGTGGAGCGACATTTATATCAAGGACATGGTTCAGATTTTCCACTAAACAGGTGTGATGCTTTGGCTCACTCTCTAGTGCTCTGCCTCGAAGAATAATGGTTACTAAGCAGTCCACTCACTGCAAACACATTATATTGTGCTCTCTCTGGTTAGCTGTAGCAGCAGCAAACAAAGTGGATTTATGAGGTGAAACTTTTGACATAGAAAAAAAGGCCTGCCTTCTGACACATTTCAGTCATGTGATCATGAGAAAATGTCTCTGAGCTCTAATTGCACAGCGATTATTGGTCCAGCACTAATCTGGGAACAGGCCTGTGAGTGCCTTCGACAGGTAGCAGGAGAGAAGTGATCCTCACAGGTGTTCAAAGGAGGAAAAGGAGGAGATCATCAGGAATCCAGACAGAGAACGACAGAAAGGAATAAGATAACAACAGGTGTGTGTGTCAGCACACGCTCCTTAAACAGACTGCTGTCCTTGTAAAAACATTTAATATCACATACTTTACAGCTGTAAATTAAGCTGGATTTATATTAGATGTTATATCAAATATGAGCCATATTTGAGGTTGACAAGTTTACACAAGTGTGCTGATTCTTACCCCAATTGACCCCAAACAGCAGCAGGTTACAAGATCTCTCAGTTATACCCAAGAACTGCTCTGCTGCTGAAAGAAGTACAAATATTTTACTGTAGATGAATTGATGTAAACTCACCTTTACATGTTTTACGTTAGCAAACAAAAACAAGTGCAACAGATTTGGAGAATAAAACAAATATCACGTACTTACTTCATTTTCTAGTATAATTATAACAATTTTCACTCATTTTCATGATTTTCCTCTAAACTGTTTTAATCCTTTTCTCATACCCAGGCTCTTAGTGAGACTGCTGGCTTGTGGCTGATTATATTTGTTGTTACAAATGTTTTCTCGCTTCTTCCTACTTTGACAGACCATCACCAACGGTGAGGAGCTGTGCGGTTTTCATGGATCAAATATGACCCAGAGCTCCCTTTTCTCAGGCTAATATGAATGATGTTGGGTAAATGCCAGCTGTCACACACAGAAAGATGCTGTATGAAGTTGGCTGATCAGCTGTTTGAAAAGCTCGTTATGCGCTGCAAATGCCAAATAAGAGAATTCCTTGAACAGCAACTGGCCACCACCAGGAAAACAAGGTTGGCAGGCTTAAGAAATTTCACAAATATGGGGAAATTTCTTGTTTGCTTTCTACAATAACTGCTAATACAAGGAAGCTTAGCAAGCCAGCTGTGACTTAGATAAGCACCTGACACTCGTAGCTTCATTACGCCCACATCAATTTTGTTCTCATTATGGTGATTATGGTACACAGTATATATATCCACTGGTCTTCCAGTTGTTGGATGGATGACCCTGCCATGCTGCAGTTTGCTTAATGGCCAAGAGTATCAGCAATAGTTTTCAGAGGTTATGCAGAGCTCCTTTAAACGCCCTATTCATAAGGAAGGAGACGGTGATTCAACTACCTGAGAGGATGAAATGTTGTCAGGTTTCTAAATTAGATTATTAGCAGTGTGTATCATTAGCTTACTCAAACATGGAGGCTTATTATAAGGCAGCTGGACCATTCGAAAAGTGTGAGACTCGGTCAGACCTCATTAGTAGGAGCATACGGGAGGCAGACCTGCATATCAGTGCAGTTATTAAGTTTTAGTGTATATGCCCAGCATGATCTCTACACCACAATACAGGCTCAGTGTAATGAATATGCAAGACCAAAAATAAACTGGGTCATTTTTGGCTCATAAACTTTATTTAGTATTTCTTTAATTTGCAAAATAGAAAATGCCCCATCACACCTTTTACTCTATATGGTACATGATTCATTAGGAGTCAAAGTCTAGTACAGTTGTTGAGTCAACATTGTAAATATATCTGCCATCACCATGTGTAAGTCAGTTCAGGAGAGACAGGCTTGGCTCAAGACAATGCAGGAGGAGGAAAAGCTTTATTGCTTCAAGAAGCCTGGAGAACTATTCCTGAAGATTGCTTAAATAAATCATAGAAAGGTTTCCTAAGAACCTTTAGGTTGCTTTTCATGTGTTGAAGAATAGAGGTGGTCATACCAAATATTGACTTTCAAGCTAGTTAGAAGTGCACAAACTTTGTTTTTGCCTTCTGCAAAAGTTGATTCTGTTCATCTGGACGTAGCGTTTTCAGTGGGAGAAACGTTTCGTCATCATCCAGGTGACATCTTCAGTCTCAGCTGACTGCAGGTTTCCCCAATCGTATAAACAGTACATTTGCATAATGACTGAAACCAGCCCACTGAAGGAACAATGGGCTGGGAGGTCAGGTCCTTCATCATGATTATGCAAATTCTCGGTACACATGAACTTGTAAAATACCTTGTCAATATTCAAATGATGATTTGCATATTAATGATCAAGAAACTGACATCACATCTACTGTTATACAAATGTACTGTTTATAAGATTGGGGAAACCTGCAGTCAGCTAAGACTGAAGAAGTCACCTGGATGAAGACATTACATCCAGTTGAACAGAATCTACTTTTTTGGGATTTCCTTACCTGGATGATTGAGCATGCATCAAGACAATTCCACGCTTGCTTCTACATGTCTAATCTATTAAACATTAGATTTCTCTCTTCTAAGTCCCAGTTAGTAATTTATTTAATAATTAATGAACATATTTCTTTACTCTGCCTTAAATAGATCATGTTACAGCACATTGTACATTATGTTAGTTTAAATTAATCAACAGCCTCAAGATATACTAACTGAGTTTGAAGCACAGGCTGTGGAGGAGGAGTGGCAGCAACCTTTTACTCTGGCTTATTAATCAAAGATCGAGAAAAAGTTTTAATTTGAAAGCCTAACTCTTAGTCTTGTACACCTTAATTGAAAATTGGAAATGCTATCTCACTTATTTAGCAGTCTTTCATTTAGTCTAGAAAAATAATTTTGTTGCTATATTAAAAACGGATTCTATAAAGCTCGGACATCTTACTATTTATCAGCGATTGAAGACAATGAGAATAACCCTTCAGCACTGCAGCCAAGTATTCCTTTAGCCCTAACGAGTGATGAGGGACTTAATTAATGACTTAATGAATGAAAAAAATATTTCCATCACAGACTCATCATTATGTACTACTACTTACTCCAAACCATCAACATGTCTATGGAACCTCATTACTACAATCCTGCTCAAAGAGGCCCTACCATCTGTGAATTCTTTGATCTTAAATAGGATCAGTCTATTTCTAAAAATGGGTTATGTACCATAGACTTTTTGGTGGCAGTTATTAAACTATTACTTAAAAAGCTGACCCTTGACCCAGTTATCTTTGCTAATTGTAGCAAAGATAACTGTCCATTTCAAAAATTCTTAAAAGATTAGTTGTAAAACAGCCAACTGATCATCTGCAGAGGAACGTTTTATTTGAACAGTTTCAGTCTGCATTCAAAATTCATATCATTTCACGTAATAGACTCTAATTTGTGCATGTAAAGGAGAGTCTTCTTCACACAGGTTAATTGCAGGGTTCCACTGGATTCTGCGTTGAGACCACTTCTGTTTATATCACACATGCTTCCCTTAGGCAACATCATTTTCACTGATATGCAGATGACGCTCAGCTTTATCTATCCATGAAGTCCGATAATAAAGTCAGAAAACCACACCAATTATTTAGACTGCAGGAGTGTCTTAAAGACAAAAAGACCTGGGTGGCCTCTAGTTTCCTGCTTCTAAATTCAGATATAGTTGAGGTTATTGTACTCTACCTTGAAAATCTTACTCTGGATGGCATCACCTTGGCCTCCAGTAGCACTGTGAGGAATGTTGAAGTCATTTTTAACCAGAAAATATCCTTCAGCGTGCATCTTAAATAAATATATAAGGCTATTTACTTGCACTTATGCAGTATTTCTGAGAAACATCCTGTCTCAGAGTGATGCTGACACATTAACCTACTTTGTCAAATTGTTCCAAAACGCTAAAAGGATCCAAAATGCTGCAGCAAGAGTACTGACAGGGACTAGAAACAGAGAACATACTTCTCCCATATTAGCTCCTTTTACTGGCTCCCTGTTGAATCCAGAAGTGAGCTTTAAGTTCTTCTCTTCAATAACCAGGAACCTTCTGTAGAAGCAGCTTTTGAATCAGGGTGAACAGACACCCTCTCTTTTAAGATTAGTGTCTTTTATCCTGTCTTGCAGCTCACTGCAGGGGATGGCTGTCCCTCCCTGAGCCTGGTTCTCATTGAGGTTTCTTAGTATTAAAAGGGAGTTTTTCTTTCCCACTGTCACCAAGTGCTAGCTCAAAATGGGCCATGTGATTGTTGGGACTTTTGACTCTTGTAGAGTCTTTACCTTACAATATAAAGAGAAATGAGGTGACGTGTTTTGACACTATATAAATGAAAATGAACTGGCTCAATACTTTCGCACACTACTTGATGCATACTTTGTTGTATATAACTCGAGATGTATAATTACTCGATATAATTCTGAATATTAATTGCTCTGTAAGTTGGAAGATGAATAATTTAACAATACTTGAACACAAAAAATAAATAAACAAAAACATTCTCACCATGTCAAACTCTAAACATGTATTATTACAACGATAAGCAAAACACATTTTGCAGTGTTCGTGGAAGTGGACTAACTCTTTTCATTTAAATCAGTTCTACTGATTTTAGATTTCAATGTAAGAAATTTTGCATCTTTCTTGGCACAGCAGAGGCAAAAACTGTCACTTTACAGCAGGTCAAAGAAATCGCACAAAGAATCTCACAAAACAGATAAAAAATGAGAGCCTTCCTGCTCACAATGAAGTGGGAGAAAAGAGAGAGTGCCATACTCTCTGGTCCTGTATAATCCCTGTCCCCTGATCCTCATGGGGTGCTGTTAGTTAGCTGTATTACTGTCAGCTTAACTCTGACAGGAACGAAGAGAATGACATACAGCCTGAGAGTAAAGGCAGGTCATTTGGGAAGCGAAATGGAACTCCCATTACTACCTGCAGTGCTAAACTGGCAGACATTTCCAGAGCGATCATTGCCGAGGTGCATAGCCTGCAGAATATGGCATGAGGTGCTTCGATGTCAGATATTTTGCAGAAGCGCTTTGATGATGCCCAAGGCTGTGGCGCTGTCAAGAACCCCAGGGGAGCCAGACAGAGGTGGGAAGCTTTCCCGAAAGGTCGGAAATTGAAGGGGAACCACTTTCAAGGTCCCGAAAAAAAAAAAACTGGTGTAGAGTGAGGCAGGGTGGAGCACAGGGCATTCATTCTGCAGTGCAACAAATGTGACATGAATACGTCTTCAGAGCTTTTTTTATAGCAAAATTGATGCTGCTGGGTGTGAATTGTGACATGGATGAAACGGCTGATAGTAAAGTTTAGATTACTTTGCAATCTTGTATTAAATGAATTACACAGAATAACATCTCCATATCCTGAATATCCATCTTCAGGGCATTGTGAGTAGGTGGCACAGGAGCTTGTTTGAGAATCAGAAATGCCTGTCCCCGGATCATCTCTTTCTGCTAAGTATGAGGGGCCTTATGAGGTACGCAAACAAGTAGGAGAAACTGATTATATAATCAGCACGCCGAATCGAAGACGCAAAACCCGTGTTTGCCATATGAACATGTTAAAGTTATACCACTCCTGACCCCAACCAAAACCCACAGGGAGCTGTGCTCCTGTGGCCGTCCTCAGTCACTCATGTTACGACCCCCTCTGCTAGGCGTCAGGGGAGGAGTAACATACACAAGCCCCCCACACAAAACTGAGTGAAGTAAAAGGTTTTAATGTCAAACTTTAAACAGAAAACCGACAGGGCTGTTCAACAGACCACTGGGCATATAATTATTACATAAAGAACAAACAAAACAGTCAGGCGTAAAAGCTAAGGGTTAACTAAAGCAGGCTGGCGGCACACAAAATAAAAGCTACGGGTAACTAAGGCAAGCCAGCATCACAAAACTCCAATGAAACTAAGTTCAGCTGTATATCAGGTTTAAACAATGAGCAACACAGCAAACAGGTTTAACAAACAAGCTTCACGTGCAAAGCAGACGAGGCGGACACTGCATGTTCACTTCAGCGCAGCAGTTCCCCTTAGTGTGAAGGATCTTCAGCCTTTTTATACTCCCAGGTGCAGACAATCAGCCCGTCCATTGGTCTTGGAGTGGTCATGGGATCTCCAGGCAGCCAATCGTCCGCAAGGTCTGGCACACTGTGATCTGCATAAAAGAAGGCTGGCACAGGACTCCCAGCAGCCAGTCATCCACGAGTCCTGGCACACTTAGATTTGCATAAACGAAAGGGTAGTCTCACTCTCTCCAAGGCCGTAACACCCCTCCCCTAAAAATACAAGACTACGTGATTCAGATTTCAATATTCATGACAGACAACAAAACAAGTCATACTCACAACCGGGAGAGGCCATCAGCTAGTACATTTTCTGATCCTTTTATATGCCGAATCTCCAAATTGTACTCTTGTAGCAGCAAGGCCCATCGCATGAGTCTTTGATTGTGGTTAAACATTCGGGCAAGAAATACAAGTGGATTATGATCAGTGTACACTACAATGGGTAATGTGCCAGACCCCAAGTACACATGGAAGTGCTGAAGAGCTAGCAACAGGGCCAATGTCTCCTTTTCAATGACGGAGTAATTTACCTGATGCTTGTTAAACTTGCGGGAGAAGTAACAAATGGGGTGGTCCAATCCCTGCAAGTCTTCTTGCAACAGTACTGCCCCAGCCCCAACAGCACTGGCATCAACCAGCAATGCCTTTTATCATCTAATCGTTGACTTGCACGTCCAGTGGTAAGGTTCTCATCCAAACGGTGGCTATTTGACAGCTCTGAACTTGCCTGTTTTATGCAAGTTGACCACTCAGAAAGTTTGAAGCCACATGTAGCTAATGGTTCCTGAACTGATGGGTAAGGAAACTGGTTTTTCAAACACTAAAAATTCTAAAAATTAAAAACCTTTTGTTCTCTGTATATATGTCATATTATTGTACAGATAATAAATGGTAAATGGCCTGTATTTGTATAGCGCTTTACTAGTCCCTAAGGACCGCAAAGCGCTTTACATATCCAGTCATCCACCCATTCACACACTGGTGATGGCAGCTACATCGTAGCTACAGCCGCCCTGGGGCGCACTGACAGAGGCGAGGCTGCCGGACACTGGCGCCACCGGGCCCTCTGACCACCATCAGTAGGCAACGAGTGAAGTGTCTTGCCCAAGGACACAACGACCAAGACTGTCCAAGCCGGGGCTCGAACCGGCAACCTTCCGATTACAAGGCGAATGCCCCCATATGACGATATATGGATCACTTTCTTTCTTTTAATCCCATTTACCAACACACCTGTTCATTCCTTCTTTGCTTTCTTTGCTTTCATCCACGTTCAGCTGATCATTCCACATGATTTATAGGATGCTTCTGCTTGTAAAGACTGAGTAAGAAGGCTATTAATGTCACTCTTTTCTCTCCGCTGGAACAATGAGACTCTCTTGCCAGTGATATTTGAATCCCCAAAGTGGGCATAGCTTGGTGTACAGTTGGTGCAGCACTGTACACATTTTCTTGTTGCAAAACTAAAAAAAAAGGACTGCAGAGTTGAGAAAGTGATCTCCTGCTCAATGTTTCGTATTAAAATACAGTTTTACTTTTATTATCTGCTGCTCTCTGTGGTCAGGTTTCCTTTCACAGCAGCAGCCTCACCTTTTAATGCAGGAACAAAGTTCGAGCTTCAGGAATCAATGCACCTGTCATTCACAGCTATGGTCAGATCAGCAGAAAGGTCAAGAAGCCCCAAAACATCGATTCTACCTATAAACCATGCAAGCCTGAGAATACCAGCCAGCCTTCATGAATCCAGAACGTGTCGAGCCCAGTGTGGCATTTCTTTGTGGGGGACAGGGGGCTCGACTATTCATCGCTTGTCATCTTTACGATTCTGGCGGTTAATAATAAAATGGTTGCTGTGGAAACACAGCCAAACAGTTTTCTGCCATTTACCCACACATAAGATTTATTACTATAATGAACCCTAAATGGCACGAATGCAACATGAGCATCCATCTTTCATTAAGTTATGGCTATGCTAAATGAACTAGCTAGGGGCAGTTCGAATTTTCAACTAGGCCTGCATTGTATTATCGTAATTAAATGTATTTCCATAAGGCACGGAGCTCGTTTCCTCATGATTGGAAGAAATTAATCATGAGTTTTATTAATGACCTAGCAGCTGGGGTCAAAGCATGTGTGTTTCTCAGTTTTAAAAGCAATGGGAGCATTTCGTTGTCTGGTTTGTGCGTTTCTTCCAGTGCGACACGTTTGTTCCCATACATACGGTGAGGACAAGGTAATGCACCAGGCTCATGTTTTAATTCCTTGGTGCCTATGCTGTCAAATACATGCTACACTAAAATACACATCTATTTCCTGCTGTAGATTATAACTGTTGAAGGCTTCCCTGGTGGCCATTATTCATCCAAGAAGATCAACATTACACTGGTGCAATCAAAGATAACAGAACAAAGATTCAGATCTGACTCAGTCGGTGGCCAGATGAGAATGCTTGCAGCTCAGAGGCTTCCTGCTCTGAATCCAATTATATTTGCGTGTGCGCGTGTGTGTGTGTGTCTTAGACAAACGAACAGCACACCGGAGAGCAGGACGGTGGAGGAAACATGACTGGAGAGAACAGCAGCATGTAAAGCTGCTGCATCATCTAATTCCTAAAGGTCATGCTGGAGGGAGTCGGTACACAACGTCTCCTCCAACACAGAGATCCTGCGCAGAAACATTCCTCATAACAGAGCAGACATCACACTGTCATACAACATATATAATAAAACCTCTTTGTTTGTTAAACTTATTAACAAGCTCATGTGAGAGTTTAGTTATCAACACATTCTTAGCTGCATGGTGGCGTGGCAAAAGGAAATGGGTGGAGCTAAAAAGAAATATGAGAGATAAAAGAGAGATAAAAGATGCTCCTCCTGCTAATGAAAGTACAGTTTTCGGTGGAGATGGGGTTAACACTTTTGCCTTACATGCGAAAGATTCCCATATTGGGACCGGGGTGTGACACAAACACAGCCTCACAGGCGAACGTGCTCCATGGAGCCAGCTGCTGTAGGGATGCCTTGGAGAATAGCAGCCTTTTACCTTTAATATCGCAGATGGTTTTTTTTTTCCATTTTCATGTCCCTTTTTGATGCTTCTTTATAATCAAAACTATTTTGTGCTCTTTTTGTATGTGTCAGAATGCTAAACAGTAATCTAACAGGATACAGCAGCTAGCAAAAGTGTTTTAGCACTAAACAGTACTCAATAATAAATCCAATGATATTTGTGCAACTGAGAAAATCTGGGACATTAAATTCTTCAAGTTAGTTGTTTGGTCTGATCAAGAGTACAACAGATAAAGAGAAACACTTTACGGTCTCGTGGTAACAGAAATGTCAACGTGTTTATGAAAGCCTGAACCTAAAACGTGCTTTAGACTTGGCTCTCAAGTTTTCTGCTCTTTTTGAATTTGGTTTCCAAACGTTTATGACAGATAGAGATGCTGCGTGAGCGATGATGGCTGCTGAGGGAATTTATATTATATTAAAGAGCATCATCAGGTAAAATTCAAATTCATACCAAAAAATACATCTTTTTTTTCTCTTTTGCACCTTTTTGTCTATCAAAACTTTACAACAATACTGAAAATTGCTAATATATATTGTTAATATATCTATATCACTAAAGCACTTCTGGAGGGATGCAAACTGCATTTCGTTGCCCTGTACCTGTGCATGTGCAATGACAATAAAGTTGAATTCTATTCTAATTCTATTCTAAAACCCTCCTTTAACTTACACTTACAGCAGTAATGCTGGGATGACTTTATGCTGAAGACTGCCAACCTCATTGATAAACGCAGGCGTGATCATAAGACAAGTACGGAGCCCCGCAGGGGACATGGGAGAAAAAAAAATTAAGACGGACTTTTGCGAGATTTCGCAAATGTAACTCGGGATCTCGCAAAACTTTTGCGAGATCTTGCAAAACAAACTCGGGATCTTGCAAAACAAACTCGGGATCTCGCAAAAGTTTTGCAAGATCCCAAGTTTGTTTTGCGAGATCCCGAGGTCCGTCCCGAGGTCCGTCTTAAAAAAAATTAAGACGGACTTTTGCGAGATCTCGCAAAAGTCCGTCTTATTTTTTTTTTCTCCCATGTCCCCTGCGGGGCTCCGTAGACTAGGATGAGAAGTATAAAATATAGCTGTAAACATTATTGTTTGGTAACCCTTTTATGGCCACCGTGACCCTATTTTGTGCACATCTGAGCAAATTTCAATTTTTTACAGACACTTCTGACCTGATGCAATTATATTCCTTGGAGGTTAAATTACGTAGTTGTGGTGGAGTGTTAGACAAGCCTGGACATATGAAGCTGTTGTGTTTGTTGTGACTTTTTATTGCGACATCTTAATTAGCCGCCACTGTTAGCATTCTTTGATCCTGTACTTGACCTCTTTAACCAACGTGATTCAACATGCTCAATCATGCTAATCAGTTCAAGATGGCGAGTGAATAACATTATGCTCTTCTTCACCTGTGGTTGGTTTTTTGTGTTAATTAATAATATTAGTCACCAGGTTGTATCTTCTGTTATTGAAAGGTTTAAATTAAGATCAATGCTTCAGTGAGTTGAATTTTTGTGTGTAAGCTTATTTGTGTTATATCTAACTTAGTACTGTTTTTTTTTGGCAGGTGTGAGTCTGCTATGACCAGCACTTAATGGTAGCCAATGCAAGAAAATGTCAGCAAACAGTATTTCTGTGTGACAGCACTGAGTCAGCACTGCACTTCAGGACTTCTGTGACATTTTAGCATGTGACAGTAAAAATATTTTATCAAAAGTAAAACCAGAGGGAAACCAAAAGGAGAACCCTTTGTTGTCTTTTAGCTCAAGGATGCTGAATGATGATGTCATAGCGACTGACATGTGGAAATGTGGGTTCACATACTACACAGACTATTACTAAAAGTTAGTGATGTCAATGTGCTATTTAATTTTGCTCACGTTAGCCATGATTTACTGGCAGGGACTATATTTCCTTGTGGATGCGCACAAGCAAAAAACACAA
>NW_024582396.1:2136903-2174683 GCF_018398535.1 Haplochromis burtoni
GCCACAAACAGGACTTTAATATCACCAACCATTCCCATGTTATTACGGTGTATCCATATAAATGGCCCGCCCTGTAGAATACAAAGCTGACCTCACAAAGCAAAGATAAAAACCAGCATAAAATAAACAATTGGCTCTGTGATTCTGCTTTAGGAACTCGAACAGGCAGAAAGGGAGGCTGCAGCCTGACTGCTCATCTGTTTGTTAACTGTTGAGGTTCACAGTCCGGCTGCTGGTCTCAGCATTAACTCAGCTTTAACTCTGGGTTCTTAGCTAGCTTAGCGTTAGAATGCTGTCTTGTCTTATGTTAGCAGCATAATGTGGCTGTTTCTGTCTTGGATGCAGTTTTCCACATTACCTCATCCAATTCATAAATATTAATGTCCATATCCATGTTCTAGACTGAGGCGCTTTTCTCCCTTTCTGACAGGCGAACTGAATTTACGTGATTGTAGTGCGAGTGCAAGAACCGATAAGCAGGATCGATAGGCAGACTAAAAACAGTAGGAACTGGACTACTGGGAACTGGTTTTCTACAAGAACTGGTTTTCTATTCTAATCTCTAACAGTTTTTGTACCATTTGGAGAGCTGGTGAAGAAAAGCTCAGCAGCTAATGAGCTCAGTGCTCACAACACTAAAGACACCTTTAAACCTTTGGGGAAATGCCTGGAGGGCTATAAAGTCGACACTTTTGAGCATCTATTATCAGCAGAACTATATTTAACCACATAGCTTGCATTTATAAGCAAAATGTAAACCCTTAATAAACAGTTTATAACACACTATAAAGCAGATATGAAGGTGTTAATATCTTAGCCATCATAAAATCTAAGACACCAATGGCAGATGTGCAGTCATTTGTGGCAATATGATTTTAAACACAAACAGTATACAGAACAAAAGACACTGTAGAACACAGGTGTCGAACTCCAGGCCTCGAGGGCCGGTGTCCTGCAGGTTTTAGATGTGTCCTTGAGCCAACACAGCTGATTTAAATGGCTAAATTACCTCCTCAACATGTCTTGAAGTTCTCCAGAGGCCAAACTAATCATTTGAGTCAGGTGTGTTGACCCAGGGTGACATCTAAAACCTGCAGGACACCGGCCCTTGAGGCCTGGAGTTGAACACTCGTGCTGTAGAATAAATGATTTTCATGTATATGTGAAAATTTAGGATGCCCACTTTGTACTTAAAACTAAACAGAAACATATGCACATGGTATGTCTCACAGTATGTCTCACAGTATCATTGGCAGGTGACTCTGGGCTTCAGATGGAAGCCGTTAAATGTATATTATAATAAAGTAACTATTTTGGCATTAATCTCGTCTGATGGCCTGCTTTGATTCCTGCAACTGTGACATGCACTTTGCACTTTGAAAGGGCCACAAATTTTGTTGCAGTAAAGCTGGTGGTGATGTAAATGAACCAGGACAGTTACTCAGGAGACCTGCGTTCATATCCTCTGTGCGGCACATCCTGTACTGGTCCCACGCTGTCACAGGACTAACACAGACAGACAGAGACAGACAACCATTTGCACAAACAGTCTATTTAGAGTCACCTGTTAACCTAACCTAGCTAACTGCATGGCTTTGGACTGCGGGAAGAAGCCGTAGTGCAAGGAGAGAAACCACACAGACATGAGGAGAATATTCAAAGTCCACATAGAAATGTGTGGAAATGTGTTCTGCCCTGCAGTCAGGAGCAGCCCAGTGTTCCAAGTCACACTGAGAGAGACCTTAACACTGTGATTAGTGTTCGTGCAGATATATCATGAGGCATAAACTCAGGCTTCAGGTGAAACATTTTAACAATGTGTGCAGTTTTGCACACATTGCACGGCCCTGTTCAGTGTTTTTGTCTGCCTATTAGTGTTACTACTAACTCAATTAGTGATTGTACATGTGCTGTTTATGCAACCCACAGTAAAGTACTTAAAGCAGTGCAGGATGATTAAACAATACTGGGGAAGCAGCCTCCCAGTGGAATAGGTTAACAGTGGTGGTACGACTGCTGTAAACACACATAAAGGTCCAGCTCGTCGCCTAGATTTGCAGTACCATCATTTATCCACAGCTATTATATTTAGCAACATGGTTTGAGTCTTTGTCACAGAGAAGAGAGGCAGAACCACAAGAAGCATTCGTGGAGTCAGAAATATGCACAAAGCAAAGAGAATATAAAAGACATGAGAGTTTAAAAAATGTTAAAAGATACAGAAGCTGATTCAGAAGCAGCCGAGGAGTCTGCTGATAGGAAGACATGTTGATAAAATTTTGAGATATTTAAAGATAATATAAGCTCAGCTTTTCATACAGTTTAATTTTTCAGATATTTATGATAATTTTGTTTCTTAAAAAGGGTTTTAAATTAGTAAATAATTTAATAACTGAGCTCAAGTGTGTGTTAGAGAGTTCATTTCAAAGGTAGCCTCTTACAGTTTCTAAATAGGAACGTGCTTAGCATGTGGCCAGAAAGCAGCCTAACTCTGACCCTGAGTGATTTGTCAGAAAACCATCCATGGTCAGGTTTGGGTTTTGTTTTGCACACTTGCTAAAGAAGAAGCATCAAGAAGAAACTGGAAGATGTTTCCTTTACAAATCACATCTTTTGTTCTTAGTTTCTCTTCTTAAATGGTTTCTATTTGGGTCTTAAGACAATCTGATAGGGAGTAAAAATGGTCGAATAGTCAGAAAAAAAACCCTCCTGCCTCCTTTTCCTAATTACTTTTCCTTAACCTTTATTGTAAAACATCACAAAGTGAGAGATGAAAAATGGATCTGCATTTATATCTAAGTAAAACTGGCTGCTCCAGCTTTGAAAATAAAGGAAAAAAACAACCAAAGATAAATACTAAACAGAAACAGACACTAAACATGATACGAAAGATATGGAAACAGGCAGAAAGGCAGAGGAGGAAAAGCAGCAAAATAAACTAAAATCACAGTGAACTAAAGAAACGAAGACTCAGACTCTATAACAAAAAACTAAATCTCAGAATGACAATGGAATAGAATTGCTAACCAACAAATGCAGAAGTGCCAAAACTCAATAAAACTGCTACATCCTGGGACTTTGACTGTCATACAGCGGAGCAGCTGAGGTAAAGCAGGGTTTAGACACACTTTATTTTACTGGCACCAACCATAATCCCCATTTAACAGGAAGTCTTTGACGTGATATGCACCAACTTGCTGACTGACACCCAGCGGTATTATCAAAAGTCAGTCATGACATCACGCCTCGCATAGGTGCCAGCCTAGAAGTTGGACCGATGCCTAAACAATCATCTTCAGTCATTACAATCTGAATATCTTGTCATCCTGTGAATTTGATGGAAGTGTAAGAGAGCCTCCACCCTTTGAGTCTGATGCAGTTTGACATGCGAGTTCAGTCAGGGCGAGTAATGCAGGACTTCACTGAGTCACTGTTGTGTTCTGTCATCAGTTCTGAAGACAACAAGCAGAAACAAAGGCATTGTGCACTTACATATGGAGATAAATAAGATATTGCCCCTCTCTTTGGAGCTTATTTTTAGATCGGAGGAGTCGACAGATTGCTTACTTCACATGAGAATATCAGCGCCCCCGGGGGTACTTTGCTTCCCTTTTTTCCTCACAGAGCTGCGGTTTTAAGACAAAAGCACTCCCTGTCAGATTCCACTGCAGTCCGCCACTACTCATGTAGCTGGACTGGCACAGGACGATAAAAATCTAAAGCTCCAGACTTGGACGTGAATTAATAATAATAATAATAATAATAATACATTTTATTTAAAAATAGCGCCTTTCAAAGCACCCAAGGACACTGTACAACAAATAAAAACACAAAAACTGGAAATATACACAATAATAAAAATAACAGATAAAAGTTAAGAGCATACAGAGGTTTGAGTTTTGAGGGTGGACTTAAAAAGAGGGAATGAACTAATATTTCTGAGGTCAGGGGGTAAGGAATTCCAAAGTCGAGGGGCAGAGCAACTAAAAGACCCGCCCCCCATTGAAATCAGACGAGCGGAAGGAACAGAGAGAGAAAGAGAAGATGATGATCTGAGGCACCGGGATGGGAAGTTCATCTGTACTAAATCAGAGAGGTATGGTGGAGAGAGAGAATGAATAGCCTTAAATCTATAAAGGATTACTTTAAAATGGATGCGAAATTTATCCGGGAGCCAGTGTAGCTGCTTCAGGTTTGGGGAGATGTGGTGGGTAGAGGAAGTCCTAGTAATAATATGGGCAGCAGAGCTCTGGACACGTTGGAGCTTGGATTTTTGTGGAAGGCCAAATAATAATGAATTACAGTAATCAATTCGAGAGATAACAAGATTATGGACGAGAATGGCAGTGGCATGAGGAGTGAGGAAAGGGCGGAGGCGATTGATGTTACGGAGTTGAAAATATGCTGCACGTGTGACATTACTGATATGTGAATTAAAGGATAATGTGCTATCGAGAATGACACCCAAGCTTTTCACAGAGGGAGAGATAGGGACCAACGAATTATTGATAGTGAGAGAGAAATTGTTAATTCTGGATAGCAATCATTTAGAACCAGAAGAAGTTCTGATTTATTGCTGATGATAGCAGTTATCCACGTGGACGGTGAAGTCACCCAGCAATATTATATTAGGGGAAACAGTAGCTAGGTTGGTCAGCAGATCAGCAAAGTCACTTATAAAAACAGAATTAAATGTTTTAAATTAAATGACAGCTATGACAGTTGGAGCAGGTCCTGAAAGTTGACAAACAACAGATTCAAAGGAGCTGTAGGTAGCGAAAAGTCATTGGGCTGTTGCCATGTCTCAGTCAAGCAGTCAAACTTACGGTCTGTTAGGAGATCCTGGATGAGATGTCCTTTGTTCGTAAGTGAACGGATATTAAGCAGGACGAAATTGACGGAAGTACTGTCGGACTGGATGAGAGTGTTGGCCGACCTAGGCAGGTTAGCCAAAACATCGTGGTTAATGGACCTGCCGGGGTTCCATTGAGAACGACCAGAGGTGGACCAGAAGGACTGAATGGGCTTGGAATTATCCTGATGGAAATACCGACGGGAGCCCCGATGTACGTACTTTCGGCGAGGGAGGAAGGCAATGTCCATGTGGAGATGAAGAGCAGCCAGCGGAGGAGCAGCCAGGGAGAAGCGGAGCCGGAGGAGCTCATCAGCTGTATACTGATGGAGCCCAGTGCCGAGTCGGTAGATCGATGACATAAAGATCCAGACCCACACAGACAGTGCATAGATCCTGAGAGGCCACATCATGGACAGGAAAAACCGGACAGAGACAGAGACACCGGTGGGCCGTAGAGACAGGAACAGGACAGGAATCCGGTAGCGACAGAGATAGCGGTGAGTAGCAGTGAGTAGCGGCAGCAAGTCGTGCCAGCGTTCACTCAACCTTCAAGTTGAGTGAATTATACATTCTGATTCCCTCTTGAGATTAGATGAGGGCCTGGTGATTGAGTGCCACTGTCTTTTAATGAATGACTGACTTCATGAATCAGGACATGGAGGAAAAAGTAGCTGGTAGCCAGGGAATGGATAAAAAAATGTTGGTTATGCTTTCTCTACTGATTTAAAGGTGCAAGGATACCTTTCTCTATAAGAGCTTGTTCTTGTTTTACATTATCGCACAGTGGCTGCTCTAAATTATTTTGTTTTGCAGGTCCTTGTAGCAGCTGGTGTTCATGTCTGCTGTTGTCAGACAATATAAAGGAAAAGTTACCTGACAACCAGCCTTCATGATCGTCAAAGAAGCGTGGGCGGAAGAAGAGGTGCTAGGCTACAAGCATACCCACAGACTATATATAAAAGATACACATATCAACAACAACATACCACATGCATCTTCCACTTTGGATGGTTTACATTTTGTATATATATCTACTTTTATTTTTTACATCACAAGCGGGGGGTTTAGGCCTGTGTGTCTGTGTGTGTGGTGGCTCTGATTGAGAGGCAAGGAGACCGTCCACTTGTATGATAAAGACGGTGTTTACTGAAGTCAAAAATCTAATGCAGACCAGAGTCATTTTCCTTATAAGTTCTATGCTCTTGAACTTCTTTTTGCAAGCAGAGGAATCGCTCACTGCTGTTCATTAGCTGTCCAAATTTATGTAAATAAATTTGAATGATTTAAAACATTCAAATTTATTTATATAGCACAAAATCAAAACAACAGTTGCCTCAAGGTGCTCTATATTGTAAGGTAGACCATACGATAATACAGAGAAAACAGAGAAAACCCCAACAATCAGACGAGCCCCATGAACTAGTATTTTGGGGATGGTGGGAAAGAAAAACTTCCTTTTAACAGGAAGAAACCTCCGGCAGAAGCATCTGCTACGACCAGTTAGGGATGAGGGGAGGAAGATAGTACAAAGATGTGCTGTGGAAGAGAGCCAGATATTGATAATAACTAATAATTAACTGCAGACAGCTCTATAAACACATAGTGAGTAAAAAATGGTGAGTGCAGAATAAATGCTCAATGCATCATGGGAATTGCACTATTACTATTGCAGCATAACTCAGAGAGGATTCAGGGTCACCTGATCCAGTCCTAACTATATGGTTTACCAAAAAGGAAAGTTTTAAGCCTAATCTTAAAAGTAGAGATAGTGTCTGTCTCACAAATCTGAACTGGAAGCTGGTTCCACAGAAGAGGGGCCTGAAAACTGAAGGCTCTGCCTCTCATTGTACTTTCAAATACTCAAGGAACAACAAGTAAGTCTCCAGTGTGAGAGCGACGTGCTCTATTTGGGTGAAATGGTCCTTAAGATCAGATGGGGCCTGATTATTCAAGACCTTGTATGTGATAAAACACATTACTTTAATGATCGTTTCATCTTTTATACAAACTCTAACAAACCTTTAGCCCATTGGTTATACTGTTCAGTGGTAGCTTGTCAGGAGTTACACCCACTTTTGAATTTCTTCATTTCCCTCAGCATCACTTACAAGCAGTCTTGATACATGCTCAATCATCCAGGTAAGCAAATCCCAAAAGGCTGATTCTGTTCATCTGGACTCAATCACTCACAAGCAGTTAGACTTGCAGAGTGTATAAAAAACAAACAAACAAAAAGAATATCTAGGCATCGTCTTCATCATTTTATCATTTTGGGCTATGGCAGAAAGAATGCTGAACAGAGCATGTTCCATCTTCAGCTTCAAAGTGATTATAATAGATGCTATATATAGGTGCTATTTGGTTAGCATGCTAACTTCAGTATCTGCATCACAATAAAAAAGTATTTCATATACAAGTTAATTCACATTCTATTGTTTTAGTTGGTAATTTTAAAGATATTAATATTTCTGTGTGTCGCATCAGTGCACTGTATGGTTAAAGGAGCTAACTAGCATTAGCACGCCACACTTGTGGTTCAAACAAACCAACATGGCGGGGGGCAAAATGCTGATTTTGAGGCTTCAGTCCAGATGCAATGCAAATTCTGTTATTTACAGTCTGTTGGCCTAATTCTATCTTTATCTACTCGTCTAAAAACTCAAACTGTTTAAATGTGTTAACCATTTAACAAGCTGTCAAGTGACAGGACTGGAGTTCATTATGTTACACAGTGGGCTACAACATAAGCAGCTTTTTTGTTGCTGATTTTTTTGTAATCTCAAATTTGTTATTGTTTTTCGAATAGAAGCACATTAACAAAGCAGCTGTTATGCTGTAGGCTCTTAAAAGCATGATGGTTTTGGGGAAAGTTCTGAATTATTCCTTTTTCCTGTGTCAGTAATTGTTGCACCCTGTTATACATTATCTCATAATTATGGGAGATTTTCACATAATTATAGTGAGTTATAAATGTGCCTTTGCAATCTTCTTCCTTTGCTTCGTTCCTTTATTAAATCTGAGTGAGTGTTCGGCTGTGATTAATTTCAGCCCTGTGAGGTGGCGTGTGCGTTCCTGTGACGGGAGGCTTCACCGTCGCTCCCTCTCAGGAATTAACTCTTACACCTGACAAATGGAGAAAAAAGGATGCTGTAGGATGCCTACATCTTACACCGAGATGGTGACAGACTCCGAGACAGTCGCAGCAAACAACCACCCACACAAGCCTTCATGCCTGCAAGCATCCATCCTGCACATGCCCAAAGCAAACACAACCGCAAAGCCCAAACTTTTCTCTGCTTCTCTGAAAGCTAATCCTCCTGTGAAAAGTCCTTCAGGGAAAGGATGACTAATGTATTCAGGTAGCTGCACTCATTATCGTTCACTAATTGTCTGACTGGACAAATCATATCTCCCCTGCAGTAACTGTTTAGAGTGCATTTCAAGTGATCACAGTGTCACACTGCGACCTATTTCTCTGTCTTCTTTGTGAACATCATCTCGCAGTCTCCCGCTAGTAATGAAATGCGGCACAAGAGACAATCTGCAACAGATTCGTGCCTCGAGGGCACAGCCACAGCCAGCCAATTTCAACTCTTTATTGTTTTGTGCCTGAAATCAAGCCACTTTTTCCTTAGCTACCTAGCTTGACACTGTTGAAGGGCTGAGGAGCTCAGAGGCTGATTGTAAAAGAGTGCAGGTCTGTTCTGGGAATGTGCTGCCCCTCCCCTCTGCCAGTGATTGCCTGGCACAACCCAAAAGAAGTGAGAAACACAAGATGAAGTGTAATTCCAGTTGATGACTTCTGGTGCTTCACGCTGTTCTTTTTCAAAAGACCGCTGCTGTCCTCTCGTCTCTTCTTTATCTCTCTCCAATGGGAGAAGTCATCATTATCTCAACTTGTTTGTCTGCTGAAACACAAGGACACAAGGGCTGTTTGTTCTTCAAACGATCCTGTGGTCCAGCTTACATATGCAGTGTAAATGCAAATCCTCGCATTTCCAACAGAAAACACCATATCTCCTGCAGCTGAGTACAAAAATGGGGAGCCAAATCAACAAAGAGGGCATTTGATTTACAGGGGTGGTGCTCACAAAAGCAGCACGGTAGATGCTCACATAATAGACAGCATCAGCATGTGCCATGCAACTGTGCGCATGCAGCTACAAGGCGCACAAATAAAACAATGCTGTGAGCACCACTAATGTCCGGAGACACAAATGCGAACAGATAAACAATAAGCACGGACAAAAGCGTAGCTGAAGCCAGCACGCGCTCCACCACGCTGACCGTCCGCACAAATGTTGACAAGGAATACTGAGGCACGGTGACATTAAGAACAGCACTGAGCTGCAGGCAAAAGACACATGAAAATGTTCCGCAGGCACCGAGAGCTGCCAGCACCTGCAGCAGCACTTCGGCGAGGAGCTGACTTATTCATTTTTAAACAACTCCTGATGTCAACTTTGAATTAAGTAGTTACATCACTGGATTACTTCATCACAGGACTCGCTGCCTGTTGAATCTGGCAGCAACACTTTTAAAACTACAGTTTAGGGTTGAGAGGAAGTGAAGCATCCAGTCTGGCCTGAGTAGAAATATGAGGGGATGAGTGGCGCTGCTCACCGAGTGTATTTTTCCATCATGCAGTGTCATTTGGAAGCCTTTCCATTCATGCTGGAGGAGCTAATGAATGAAACAGCAGGCAGTTTTTATCCCGAAGACTACACCTGACACACTGCTCACCCTTCACTTGGCTATGAGCTTCAGGTTATGATGGGCTGAGTCCTCTGTATGGTCAGGTCCCTGTTTGGGGAGGCCATGATGATGGCACTGGTGTTTGGTTGTACAATGGGCCCAGCTAAAAAGGCATACTGTTTCTTTTATGAGGAGCTGATAGAGGAAGGGGTTCGTGAAGCTTCGTGGCAGTGTCTCACAGTTGTGTCTATCAGTCGTTCCATGTAGCTGTCGCGGTCCAGAGTCTGGTGATCTCGTGTTTGTGTTTTTTGATTATTTAATATGCTTTGATTTGGTGGTTCCTCATGGTTTAGTCTTTATTTCTGGCTTCCTAAGTTTAGTATTTCCTCATTTCTAGCCTTTAGGTTTTGTTAATGTGCCTCCCCTGTGTTCCCTGTTATGTCTGGTTATCCTGGTTTCTATGTTCATGTATTTCCAGTGTCTACTCTGTGCCTTTCCTGTGTCCCACGTTTCATGTCTCTCTGTGTCTTCCCTGTCAGCCATGCCTCCTTGTCAAGTCTGCGTCTCCGTGCCTGTCTTGCGTTTCCTGTTTTACTTTGATAGTGTCGTGTTCTGTGTTCAGTGTTCAGTGTTCAGAGATTTGAGATTTGCTTCCCCTTTGTCTCGTCATGTGTGATTAGCTGTGTTTCCTTCCTGTTTCCATTCCCTCGTTACTCCCGTCTGTATTTAAGCCCTGTGTTTTACTCTGTCCGTTGTAATGTCACACACCCTCATTGCTGTGTGTGTCCTGTGTGCTCCTGACTGTTCCTGGTGTCTCGTATCCTGGTTTGTTTCCCAGTTCCCAGTTTAGTTTTTGCATCCTATGTCTGTTTTCTCGAGCAAATAAAGCTGCTGTTTTAAGTTCTACCTTTTGTTTGAGTCCAGTGTTTGTCATCCTGCCTGCCACACAGGAAAACATGATAGTAGCAGAAATTGAAGTTTACTTAGTAACCCAAGCCTGTCTTGATACAGACAGTAAGAAATTATTCTATGATGTGCACCTTAAGGCTTTTGGGATAATACTCTTGATTTTATTTAGATTGAAAAATGGGACCCAAATTTAAAATACTGTATCTTTTGTTTAATCTCTTTGGATTTTTCTGTTATTATCAATTACTCTTCCTTCATAAAATTAGCTGCTTGGTTGCTGGCAGATCAGTCTACGTTTTTGATTGGTCACATGCTGGACTGGGAAACCCTGCGGTGACTTATCAAGTTCATAAACATATTCCCAGTCCCTGTGACTTAGCGTGATATCCAGTGTTATGGAAAGTGGAGCCAGATAACAAAACATATCCTGGCCATCTAGAACTTGCTTTGTTGGCCAGGCCCTAGGAGGCCACGGCTCACAAGCTTTGGAAACAGTGAGTGAAAACCAATTTAAACACTCTGTCTTACTTTCATTCTCAGGCTTTTCAGGCTCATACTGCCTGGACCTGATTCTGATTCAGTCTGATGACACAGAAGCACAGACGTGAACAAGACTAAAAAAAACACAGGAGAAAGGAAACATAAACAGGCAAGAAGTGATTTTCAGAAAGATGGCATCTACATCTCAGGGGTGTAATTCTGTGGATGTGTGCAGGTGTGATGCTGCACATATCTAAAAACCAGCAATGGACTTTTCTTTCTCCAACGACTAAGGTTAAAGAGGAAAGTGAGAGTCTAACTGCCTCACACCACAAATGACCGTCTGTGGGAGGTTGATAGCGCTTTCTGATCAATACCAGTGACTCAACGAGCTACTTTGTCAGGTGCTGAGATTTGAGGCTTTCAAAGCTTACTTTCATGCTCCTGAGCTGTTTTAAACACACACTCATTTTGGCACTTTGAGTTGCTCATCTGTGCAGAGTGCCACTATCAGTGTCAGAACAGACATTAGAGTTACACGGCGTAATGAGTTCTCAAGCAACAGAGAGCAGATGGTCAGGTAGCATTTCTGCAATGATGTTCATGTAGATAACATTATTCTAGCGCTTTCAGGAGACACTGCAAACACCTTTGTGTCATTTAAGATACATAAATATTAAACAAAAGAAACCTCTGCCGGGTCTTTTATCTGCAAAATGTCAGATCTTATTTTACCTGGATCATGATGCAATGTGATGAAACTGAACTGAAGCATAAAACATGATCATTTAGTTTTGTTAAAAAATAGAGAGCATGTAACAAAAAATCATATTTATATTACTTGTTCATTAGCTTTCTATAATAGTACTGGTATAAAAATATGTCTGACTAAAGCATGTTTGTCACATGAGATGAGCTGACACAAACTGGAATGGACACTTGGAAGGACCGAGGACATTTTTAAATAGATGAATTTCCATTTCTCTCATCTCCCAGTTTCTTTTGTGCAGCTTTTTCCCTCCTTTCTGCTAATTGTGAATTCTTTTATTAAGGTAGACATCTGCAACACTATATTTCAACTGTACATAACAAATAAACAGATGCATGTTGCATTTAATGTCTTTAGCATAATGTCTTTTGTAAGCTTGATTATTATCATGAACTAAAATAAATTTGATTTGTATAGCACCAAATCACAACAACAGTCGCCTCAAGCCGCTTTATATTGTAAAGTATGTAGAGCCTAAAATAAAACATACAGAGGAAAAACCCAACAATCATATGACCCCCTCTGAGCAAGCACTTTGGTGACAGTGGGAAGGAAAAACTCCCTTTTAACAGGAAGAAACCTCCGACAGAACCAGGCTCAGGGAGGGGCGGGGCCATCTGCTGCGACCGGTTGAGGTGAGAGAAGGAAGACAGGATAAAGACATGCTGTGGAAAAAATGAAACTATAGTAGATACATAAACAAAATGAAAAAGAATTAAAACTAGACTTTAAAAAAGACAAATTGTAACTCCATTCTGGAAACTAACTGACTCAAATAAATTAGAAACAGCTGGGTTAAACCAACATGTCTGCAAGATGGTTTGAGTTCCATCTGCCAGAAAGGAAATAATACTCCTTGTGGAAATGTCACTTGTTGTCTACCGCAGGGCTCTGTTTTAGGTCTGTTACTTTTCCCATCTGTGCCAACGACATGTCTTTGGCTACTTCTTGTAAATGTCTCTTTAAACTAGTGAGCCTGGTCTTGGAATCAGTGGAGAAGTTACTGAATGGAAACTTTCTCAGTAATTATAATCTGCTGACATGTTATTTCCATTTTAAATAGCCATCCATCCATCCATTCGCTACCGCTTATCCTTTTCAGGGTCGCGGGGGGCGCTGGAGCCTATCCCAGCTGTCATAGGGCGAGAGGCGGGGTACACCCTGGACAGGTCGCCAGTCTGTCGCAGGGCGAACACACAGGGACAAAGAACCATTCACTCTCACATTCACACCTAGTGACAATTTAGATTAATCAATTAACCTATCCCCACAAGCTGCATGTCTTTGGACGGTGGGAGGAAGCCGGAGTACCCGGAGAGAACCCACGCAAACACGGGGAGAACATGCAAACTCCACACAGAAAGACCCCGGCCTGATGTTGGAATTGAACTCAGGACCTTCTTGCTGTGCGGCAACAGTGCTAACCACCGTGCCACCGTGCTGCCTCATTTTAAATAGCATTTAATAAAAACATTTCCCTTCATTTAGGAAAGACTGAAAGCATCCTTTTTAGCAATCAAGGTTAGAAACCTTGTAATCTAACAACCAGCAGTATAAAGTAGCCAACATGTATTAAGTACAAGCACAACTATTAAGTCCATCTGTCATCAAAATGTTACAATGCCAAGGTTGTATGGTTACAAAAAAATCTTTATTTAACTCCAGAAAGAACTCAAAAGCCAATAACAGTCAAACGAGCTTGTATTACATATCTTTAACCATCCACATCAACAAACTTTAATATCCGCAGATTAAAACAGTTACATTTTTCAGTGAAGGTGGATTTCTTACCTTTAACTCTCATCTATCACATTTTTGTAACTTTTACCCAGTGTCTCAAGGATAGAGTCCCCAAAAATGTTATTTATAAGTTACTGTGAATATCAAAACACGGGTACAAAATAGATTTTTAAAAAAGTTCATCAGATTGTGTCATAAAACTTTGGAATGATGAACTGTTCTTTGTTAAAATGCTGAATCCATTTAGACAAAGGCTAATCTCCACAGTGGTGTGGTGATTAGCACTAAGGAGCTTGGAAAAAAAGCAACTGGACTGCTTTAAGTTTCTTAAGACATTTAATCTCTTCTTCAGTTCTGATGTCTTCAAGAACCTTAAAGAAGTCCAGTTGCTTACTTTCCACACTCCTTAGACTACCATGACCTGGATGAAACTTATACAGGTTAGTACTCTTGCCTCACAACAAGCAGATCCTGGGCTTGAATCTGCTGGTTGGCTGGAGCTTATCTGTTTGCATGTTCGCTGCATGCAGAGTACTCACAGCTTCCACCCAAAATGCAAAGACAAACACAATAGTTAACAAGTGATTCTAGATCGATTGTAGTTGTGAGTAATGTGATTACACTGATTACTTTCTCTGCATCTCAGTTTTATTTTCTGCAGTGAATGTGTCCTTAGTGGTTCTGAGTGAAGGTAAAAGTAGGATAACCCAGCCCTCGGCTGTCCCTGAATGCCTCGTGCACAGACAGATGGAGAACTGAAGCTCAGTGCTAACACGATGCTTGCACTATGCCCCACGTGTACACACCAGGGAAGTCCAAAGGCCTGATCTGAGCAGAAACAGTGATGACATGAAATGAAGCCAAGTGTAAAAACAAAGCTCTCACACAGGACAGAAACACAGTCTCCTGGTTGACAGTCTTGTGATTTATGCCCCCATCGCCCGTCCTGCCTCCTTACATCGACTTTCTTCCTGTTTTATTAACGGGATATTCAGCTGTCTGCAAGGAGATGCCAGAGGACACCTTGTCTATGTCTCTCACACCAGCAGCTTTGACAACGTGGCAGTGTTTGACATCCAGGAAATAGGAACGGGTCAGCCTGCTGGTGTTGGCCTGTGAGCATTTCTATGTAGGTGAAAATTAGTGAGTAAATATGAAAAATGATCTTGTTGGTCTGCTGTGTTTGGACACCTGAGGGGTGTACTTCAAAATGAGATTCATGGAGGTTTGTTAAGCCTAAAGCCATTGCTGAGTTTTCAGTGTCATGGCTCTCTTTTTACCCAGTTGGCCCAAAACAGCAACTCATGCTGAACACGCAACCTCATCCGGAGCAGGTTATGTTCAGAGTTTTGCTGTAAGTGACACATTCTCACTGATACATTTATACTCTGCTGAAGCAATGCGATTATGGATACATATGCAACCTGTTGATCAATCCTGCACTGATATTAATAATGCAGGAATGTTGCCTTGGTGAAAAATGCATCACCATGCATTCAGCAGTGTTTTATTTTTTTATGCTAAATCTTAATTTCCTTCCAAGTCTGTTTTACACTGTTGGTGGAATTGCAGCTATAGTTGGATCGATTTTGTAAACAGTGTTTTATTCATCACTAAGAAAATTAAATCACTTTCATTCTGATTAAGAGCAATTTCCACATCCCCGTGACCAGGCCATATTATTGTACAGGGAGTGCAGAATTATTAGGCAAATGAGTATTTTGTCCACATCATCCTCTTCATGCATGTTGTCTTACTCCAAGCTGTATAGGCTCGAAAGCCTACTACCAATTAAGCATATTAGGTGATGTGCATCTCTGTAATGAGAAGGGGTGTGGTCTAATGACATCAACACCCTATATCAGGTGTGCATAATTATTAGGCAACGTCCTTTCCTTTGGCAAAATGGGTCAAAAGAAGGACTTGACAGGCTCAGAAAAGTCAAAAATAGTGAGATATCTTGCAGAGGGATGCAGCAGTCTCAAAATTGCAAAGCTTCTGAAGCGTGATCATCGAACAATCAAGCGTTTCATTCAAAATAGTCAACAGGGTCGCAAGAAGCGTGTGGAAAAACCAAGGCGCAAAATAACTGCCCATGAACTGAGAAAAGTCAAGCGTGCAGCTGCCAAGATGCCACTTGCCACCAGTTTGGCCATATTTCAGAGCTGCAACATCACTGGAGTGCCCAAAAGCACAAGGTGTGCAATACTCAGAGACATGGCCAAGGTAAGAAAGGCTGAAAGACGACCACCACTGAACAAGACACACAAGCTGAAACGTCAAGACTGGGCCAAGAAATATCTCAAGACTGGTTTTTCTAAGGTTTTATGGACTGATGAAATGAGAGTGAGTCTTGATGGGCCAGATGGATGGGCCCGTGGCTGGATTGGTAAAGGGCAGAGAGCTCCAGTCCGACTCAGACGCCAGCAAGGTGGAGGTGGAGTACTGGTTTGGGCTGGTATCATCAAAGATGAGCTTGTGGGGCCTTTTCGGGTTGAGGATGGAGTCAAGCTCAACTCCCAGTCCTACTGCCAGTTTCTGGAAGACACCTTCTTCAAGCAGTGGTACAGGAAGAAGTCTGCATCCTTCAAGAAAAACATGATTTTCATGCAGGACAATGCTCCATCACACGCGTCCAAGTACTCCACAGCGTGGCTGGCAAGAAAGGGTATAAAAGAAGAAAAACTAATGACATGGCCACCTTGTTCACCTGATCTGAACCCCATTGAGAACCTGTGGTCCATCATCAAATGTGAGATTTACAAGGAGGGAAAACAGTACACCTCTCTGAACAGTGTCTGGGAGGCTGTGGTTGCTGCTGCACGCAATGTTGATGGTGAACAGATCAAAACACTGACAGAATCCATGGATGGCAGGCTTTTGAGTGTCCTTGCAAAGAAAGGTGGCTATATTGGTCGCTGATTTGTTTTTGTTTTGTTTTTGAATGTCAGAAATGTATATTTGTGAATGTGGAGATGTTATATTGGGTATATATTTTTTTGTTAAGTTGCCTAATAATTTGCACAGTAATAGTCACCTGCACACACAGATATCCCCCTAAAATAGCTAAAACTACAAACAAACTAAAAACTACTTCCAAAAACATTCAGCTTTGATATTAATGAGTTTTTTGGGTTCATTGAGAACATGGTTGTTGTTCAATAATAAAATTATTCCTCAAAAATACAACTTGCCTAATAATTCTGCACTCCCTGTATTGCCCATAGAATATGGGACAATGTCAGACCTGAATATTTGTTAGAGCTTATTCTTTGTAGATGCCTAGATTGTCCATTCCTCTGATTATGTCTCTGATTGCAGTAGGTAGGTAACAATAAAAATAGTCAAATACCCCATTTTATGAGACCACACAAAGCCTGAAGCTCAAACCGTGGATTAACAAAAAAAAAGTTGATAACCACCATTGTGATACGGCTAAAGCAAAGAAAGGCCGCTTGTGCTGAGCTTGTTTCCTAGCACACCCCTCTGGGCTGACCAAATGCCACAATTTTCTCTACCTGTCACAAAGCTATTAGCTTTCCTTTCAGCTTCTCTTTGTCGCCTGGATTTCACTGGTGAAACTACCGGTTGTGCATTTTGCCTTTTAAATGAACAGTCGGTGCAGAGAGCAACCGGAAGTGCTGGGAGGTGGATGCAGATGGATACAGGAGCCAAGCGGAACAAAAAGACAATACTTTGACACATTTAACAAGTGTGGAAATATATAACCTGGTGAGCTGCTGAGGAATAATCCCGCTGATATCCATCTGGAGCATATCCCAGCTACCACAGGGCAAGAGGCGGGTGAGGCAGTGGATCTAAAATTGCAAAATCAATGAGAAATAACTCAGGAACAGGAGCAACCAACAAGTAAAGGGTGCACTGACAGACTGACAACCAACATGGAAGACACAGGCCTTTAGTACAGATAAGAAACTAATAGGAAACAATGAGGTGGGAAGAAGGTAAAGACAGAAAGTTGGGAGTGTCAATGTGTTTGCTGTAATTAAGCATCTACAAATACAGCTAAATGTTGCATCAGAGCTTTTCAATCTGCCAACTTTAATTTTATTAACAGCTCATCAACTTCAAGGTTTGGCTTAAGTAGCTTATCAAACATAAGGTGTTGTTTTACAGCCATTCAAAGGAAGGACCCAAATGTAAGACGTGATGGAAGCAGAGGGGCAGGCTGCAAAAAATAAAGTTTCTTTATTGAACTGACTGGGAAAACAGCAATGGAGCTGCTGAGGAAGAGGAGGAGGCAGACAGCTGGTGAGTAAACAGAAGAAGCAACAAAGACAGGAGTAGATGCACTCTGAGGGCTGATAGAAAAGGAGACACAGGTGGAAACGGAGCGGATAATAATGAAGGTGAGAAAGATAACGGACAGATGAAATTATTACCAAAATGAAACAGAAAGTCGCTGCGAAACAGACAAAACAGGAGGGCAAAAATGAGAAAACACAAACTGTGAAACACAAAAAGAGGAAACAAAGAAAACATGACTCAAAACCCAAATGCAATTGGCATTTATTTCATGTGAGTTATGACGTTATCAGCACTTTGCAGAAACCCAGAAACCAAGTTTGATGTTAGTCTGTTAGTTTAACACGTCACCGTCCTCCTTTGTTGCCATTGTAGGAGCCCAGTATGCTAATGCTAAAGTCCAAATCAATAAACAGTGTTACAGTGGCTACTGTTTATATGCAGTCTGTGAGGTGGAAAAATTCAACAAACATTGTATTAAGATGCTACTAGCTTATGCTTTTGCAGCATTTAGCCCACAGATCTGGTATATACCTAAACTGTATGTCGTAGGATACTTGTGTTAATACAAGGCTTCTTTGTCTTGGATGAAGCTAATCTACTCAATCTAATAAAGGTAGAATCTTGAAAGTTTTCATAATGCCACTGATATCTGATAAAGAACAGCCTACTGGGCAAATGATTTAAGCTTTGCTCATTCTCAGAAAGAATGAGGGTGAATCAAACCAAACCACTAAGTCCCACTTGGAGTTATTAAACACTTCATGCTGTACAAACATAGTTAAACAAACTTGAGTGCGGTTGAAACTTTCCAGGATATCACCGACGGATCTGTTAGCCCTTCTGAGGAAATGTCAGCTTGTTGAGAATATATTTACCCGGTGGGTTTGCCCGTTACAAGCTGATTAATTAAAAGCATGTTTCTAAATCCCGGAGACGAATTTGTGATCGGTCAACAGGACTGTTTAAGGGAAGAGGTCTTAAATTGTCAACGTGTCCTTGTCCCAGCCAATGGGGGGATTAAGCAGTGGGATCAGCGAGTGTGTCTGTGCATGAATCAAAGCCTTGTTCAAATACAGACGCACTGTTCTGATTTCAAATGAGACAAGAAAGCACCAACTACTTTGATAGTATAATGCACATCTCCCTTTTGTAGTTTTCCAAAGACCTTGCGGAAAACTAGCTGTCACCAAGCAACAGCTGGTGCAAATGGAATATCATGTCTTGTTTGAAAATGTGACTTCACAGATGATGAAGGAAATAAAAGATTCTGCCTCATCTAAATAAAAGATCGCTTTGATTCAGACAAGCCTGACAGGAGCCAGGTACGACAGCGTGCCGGTCTGAATGCATACCTAATGTCCCACAGGGCGATCGGCGAAGACTCCTCTTACACGTTTTTCCATCTGAAGCTTTTACTCCTACGCGCTGAAATATCATTGCTGCTTCTGTGGCACCGCAGCCAGGGTCAACAATAAATCAGTGAACACTATACAAAGATAGAGTAGTTTGTTCGGGTTTTTTTCATGCTGTTTCTCCACAGAGCTACATTAGATCAGCTTAAACCCTCTGTGCTAATTATCTCACTACAGCACACTTGATGTCTCTGTAGTATACTCCTACTCACCTACAACTCAAGCGGAGAGGAGCTCTTCTGTGAACACTGGACTGCATAATGAAACTTTGGCTGCAGGCTGATAATTGGAGCTGTAATCATAAAGCTATGTACATCTGCTGTGAAGTGGAGCTTTGCAAAAAAAAAATCCAATGAGGGGAGAAAAAGATCCCTCAGCTCAGAGTGACGTTGCCTTCACATTTGTGTGTTTTGTTACGATTCGTCTTGACAATTTGTATTTGATATATGCTTTACTTGCCTGATTGCTTATTGACGTCCGGGGATTAAAACGTCTGGTTCAAGTCGTGTCTTCCTTTCTCGAGCTGTCACAGCAGTTACTGCCCGATTGGTGCCTGGTTCCTTTACACAGAATGGACTGTGGCTTTTCGATGAATTAACAACCGCTTTTTTTTGCCTTAAAACACCCTGCAGGTCACTACTGACCCCTCTAGAGTTGGGGTTGGGTGTTCTTTTAGCTACATGCTAAATAAGCACGTTTCTAGAGGTTAATTTTAAATTTGGTCTTGGCATGAAAGTCTTTTTGTTGTTTGTGTCAGGGTCCTTGGTCTCCTGACCCAGCGTTTTAGTTCTTTGTGATTTTTTTGTATTATTGTACTTGTGTGTGATTTATTCTATGGTTTCTAGTTTTGATCCCTTGCCCTTCATGTCTCTCTGTGTCCCCTCTGTTCTGTGTAAGTCTGTGTCTGCATGTTTGAGTTTCCCTCTGTGTCTTTTGGTTCATCGAGTCTTCTGCCTTACTGGTTATGTCTCTGTGTTTCTTAGTTGCTGTCTCCACCGTGTCAAGTTCGCGTCTGTGTCATACTTCCTGTTTTACCTTGAAGGTCCATGTCTTATGTGAATGTGTCCTGCTTTGCTTGTCTCGTCAGTTCTAATTTCCCCCAGCTGTGCCCTCCTTCTGTGTCTCATTCTCCTCGTTACTTCCCAGTGTATTTAGACCCTGTGTTTCTCTGAGTCAGTGTTGCGTCATACCCTCAACAAGCTGTGTGTGTTTTGCCTCTGTGTTGCCAGTGTTTTGTTTCCAGCTCCAGTTCAGTGTTTCTGCTTCAGTGTTTTAGTCCACCAGCATTTTTGTTTGTCTTTTGGTGAGTTTAGTTAGTAAGAGGTTTTCCAGCAATAAAGCTGCGCTTTAAGTTGTACTTCTGTGTCTGAGTCCTGCATTTTGGATCCACCACTCCTGCTTGCCTGCCTGCCACACAGCCAACCATGACAGTGTGTTTGTTCCACCATTTCATGCAACCTGCTGAATGCTAAGGGATTGTAGTTTTTTTGCACATAAATAATATCAGGCTAGTTTTCTGACTATGACTAATGCTAGCAGCTCCCTTTTCTTGTAGGTAATATCCTCATACCTGAACAGAAGGTTCACTCATGGCTTCAGCCGAGCGGTTATATGTGACAAAATGTTTCCCTTTTATCTTTCACACTTCTAGATTAACATGTGGAAAATGGATTTATATCAAACTCTGTTTTTTGTTTCGTAGCCATACAAATACGTACTCACTTGTAGCCTGTTCATAAGCGATAACTTCTGATAAATGGACACAGGCTAAAGATGATAAAAATTGCCACCACCAATAATAAATTTCACTAGCTGACTAGCCAGGGTGTACCACCAGGTGGCGCTATGCTGAGTGTGGGGGTTTCCCCTGACAGCTGAGAGAATTTTGGCAAAAGTTTGCATTAGAAACTATTCATAAAGTGCAGTTAAGATAACAAGACTGGAAATATTGAATAGTTGGATCTTAATTGCTTCATTGTAACAACTTTTAAGAAAGTAGCTGTGTTTGTTCTGCATTAAATACTCCAACACGGCCGACCGACGGTGCTGGTTCATGCAGCTGTCACCTGGACTGCTAAGACTTCCCACCTCTCTCGTTTATAACGTCTTGGCTCAGGTAGAGTGATGTAGCTATCTGTCAGGACTGCAGTGCTGATTAGTGGCAGCATGCTTGAACCATTAACTGGTGTTAATAAAGTAAAAAGATAAAAAATGATCTAGCAAATTAATTTTGCACATCCCTGCATAATACACCACCATTCTGGAACAATCCCTTTAAGCTTACAGTCCCAAATATTACAAGGAGGATGTAACTGAATATCTTGGTTTGGCAGTAAGCAAACACTGCCCCTCGCCTTGATAAGGCGCCATTGGCCTGGTAGATGTTGAGGGATTTAAACGTAACTGCATGTAAACTACACTTAGTCATTTTGATGGACATCCCGTGCACTTCTGTTGTGAACAAATCACTATCCAGCTTAACAACCTTTCCTGCACATCATGGATTTCCCACAGAGGGGCATCCACATGCATGTTTTATTTAACAGTATCATTTTATTGATGCTTCACCACATAACAGCAGAATCACCATTAAACCCGAGTGTTAGTGCTCCCTCTGTATTGATCCTGGGCGATGTAACCTCACTAAATGTCTTACTTGGACATCTTGAAATGTTGAATCAGCAGGAAAATAAAGGTGTTGTGGGGCAAAGTAATTGTACAGAGACGGCAGCTCGCCTACTGCTTCGCCGTGATTCTCACTCATTTATGAATCCTCACCGGTTTAAAGGTTAAGAACTATCATCAGATTAGCCATTGATTTCAATTAGTGTTGCCTGCTACTAAACAACCTTTGTCTGTCTGCGATCACTGACTTGTATTGATCCCCAGGCTTGTTCCATTACATTTGATTGCCACTGGCCCACTGTCAGTTCTGGAACGAGATTACCAGTCGTTCTGCATTGTTCTGTGCATGAAGCCCAACTCTGCACCGCATCCAGCCAGATTCTTCAGAAAAGCATGTTTATCCAATTAAATGATGCTAAAAAGGTAAAGCCGTGGATGCTTTTATACAGGCATCAGAGGGGACAAAAAGCTGCTTCAGAAAAGGGTTGAGGAGCGTTTCAGTGCTTCATATCTAGAGATATGTTAAAAATAAAAACAAATAAAATATATTGTTATAAAACAAATAAAAATGTTTAGACAAACTCTGCACCAAAGGTCTGTAGTTTTGAGTAGACAGAGAACGTTTAACTGCTTTTATTGTGAAGCATTTCACTGACTGTGAAGAAAAATGGTGCACAGGCATATCTATGGCTGTGACTTGGTTCATGTGTTACTCCTGTACTTGAACACACAGCATTACATCTCTGATAGAGAGGGAATATCAACAACCAATAAAAAGAATATGAATCGCATAAAATGTTACATTAATTGTGGTGATAATGTGATTATAATAAGTTGTTAACACTGGTCTCCAGAAAAGTTTGACTCTGCTTTCATACAAAATGATTTCTTGTATGTACTCCCCAGCCCTCCATTAAATAAATCCTTGGTGCAGCAGTATCCTGCTGAAAGGTTCACTTTAGGTTCATCTTCATCTTTTGGACAGATGGCTTTACATTATTGTCAAGCACACTTTGATATATGAAGAATTCATGCAGGCTGCCTGTCCCCGAGGCAGAGAAGGAACTCCAAACCTAACATTACTGCCACATCGGTTAACTGTTTGTGTGAGGGTCTTATCCTGAAAGGCTGCCTTTGTTCTGTGCTAACTATGTTTTGCTGGTACTACCACAGGTCCTGTGATGAATTTCATGGTTTTTTGATTTTCTTTGGTTTCTAAACCACCTGGGTGGCCAGTTCTGGGCAGATATAGTGGTATAATGTCATGCCCACCATGTTATAGTGTAAAGGCGGTCTGGTGTGGAAGGAGCGGCTAGCAGGTCCAGTGGGCATGTGACGTGGAGGTTAGCTGGACAACTCAGAGGCCAGTCAGTTAGATAGAATAACAGACCTTTATTCAGCATTAACAGAACAATAACATACAAGCCAGTTCTCCACGTCACTATGGTATCCATACGTATATGTGCCGGGGTTAGGTAGTTGCCGGCAGCAGCCCATTACAATGGTATGGTCTCTCTAAACAGACGTACGGAGAGCAACGTGCTCGACTGTAATGGCTGCCGCTGCACTCACACTACGAGACTCTCCAACTACAATAATAGGACGCCACCTCCTAACAAGGGTTGTTACATCAGCTGACCCATGAAGGGAAAGTTTTATCTTAGCCATTTGCTAAATAGACCAATTTTTACAATCTAGAAGATGTGTCCTGTTTCAATTTTTAATCCTTCCTCAGCCTAACCGGCTCGCCATCTGTTTTGTTTTTTTCTTCTTAAATAAAACCTTTTACAAAGTTCTTCTGAAGAACTCCAGACACCCAAAATTTAAATAGGCCTCATTCCACCTGTCACTTCTGGACCTACACACAGTGACTTTAGGTTTAGGGATTTAAAATGTAGGGGTGCACCTACTGTGACTGATGTATCAACGACTTTATCTGATATTATACAGTTGGGTTTTTTATGTGAGAACACCATTGTTCATCTTATCAGATCACAGGGTTGTAATTTGGATCACATCTTGACTCAGAAGCGCTGCTCTCCCAGTCCATTGTGTGTTTGATGAAACAAAAAAGAGGAACTGAATACCTTAAAAATGCCTTTGTCTGTAGACGCTCCAGGAGCTCTTAGGAGGCGGTTTATTGATTCATTCAGAGTGACACACATAAGTATTTTTCTTTGACGAAGGCAGATTGTTGCTCTTCAGCTGTGAGGGACCTCTTTGGGCTTTTTGCCCGTCTCTTGGTGGATGGCTACTGGGCTACTTCAATGGCTGTCACATTATCAATCATGTACGAAGATCATGAATCATTCAGTTCATCTTGATTGAATTTAAGAAATGTCTAGTAGGGTTATATTGAGTGCCACTCAGGGACATTTCCAGGGTTTCAATCTCGCTGTCTGGCACTGAGCCCTCCCTCTTCCCACAGAGGAAGAGGGACATTATGGAAAGACACCATAATGTCACGAGTTCCAAGGAGCAGCTCTTTTCCTGTGAAAAGATTTTCTTTAAAACCTGAAAGCATGTTTATTCTTTCTGAGGTTTAAATAAAGGCAAATATGCTGCATTTGAAGGCCAAAGTAAACATGTGAAAACATGTAGTTTGTTACTAATTTATTTAAGGTGGAATAAAGAAGCGTATCCCACCAATATATCCACAGCGTGTTGAGAGATGTCTGTGTATTCATTAGAAAACAAAACTTGAGCCTCTATAAGTCACCTGATGTTCAAAACTTGTGTATGTTATTATTTAACTTGTTTCAACAGAATAATGTAATATGTACATTACTCGTATTAATCCTGTAATATGAATTATGGAGCTCTGAATGTGAATAACATTTTAGGATTAGTTGATTTCTCCAGGTAAGTGATGAGAGTGACACTGTTTGACTCGTTGTTATTCAAATTTAGGCCCAGTTTCAATAAGATCAGAGACAGATTTATTATATAAAACAAACACAGGTTTCCTCTCCTGGAGGAGCTCGTTTGTGGTTAGACATATTTACATCAAACAGAAGAAAGAAAAGGAAAAAGACACCCGTATGTGTGAGGTTTTTATTCATTTAGATTTCATTTATAACAGTTCTTCTCAATAACTGATGCAGCTGATCAACACATACTCTTAAGTTATCCAGCCGAAGTCTGTATATAAAAGATGGATATACCTGCTGGTTGTGGACATGTTAAACAGGTGGCTTGTGTGATGGGTTCCTGCCCAACACTGCCGTCACCCCCACCAGCATCCCTCAACTGCATGGGAGTGGCTGATGTCCAGATTGCTCCCATGCCGGCCCCCAGGGTGAGGCCAGCCAGGGAACAGCCTACCTCCGCACCTTTAACCACTCTGTGGGTGGGTGCGGCTGGTGCCCGGCAGGTGCCTTCACCTGTTTCTGTTCCCCGGAAGGGGGCAGCTGAACAACCTCCATTCCCACCTGCTCAACCCGAACTGGTGACCAGAGTGCCAGAGGGAGCTGCTCTGCCAGAGCCGAGGGTCGAAGCGGCGGACGGATGTTCTCAGCCTGAGCTGATGGACAGTGTGCGGGGAGTCCTACGCAGCTGGAGCAGGAGGTCGGTGCGAGGGAGGGACCTGTGCAGCTGGAGCCGTTGGACAGCGTGAGGGAGAGACCTACCCTGGCTAAGTTGGGGCTTGGCGCACCAGCGGGACCCGCCTCGCTTCCACCAGAGGTCAGTGTGCGATGGGGTCCTGTGCACCAGCTGCCTGTCAAGCCACCTGTGAGCCTCAGCCCACGTCAGCTTCGGAGTCATTAGGCTCCAGACCATGACATTTATTTGGCTTTTCAACTGATGCTTACATCAATAAAATTAGGAAATAATACCATGAAAAATTTATTAAACCTTTTAATACAGAAAGTTATTAAAATGTTTTTTTACAGAAAACCAATCAAATCTCCAGTCCTATTTATCCCACTGTAATGATTTATACTCCTTTAGGTACCCGTTCAGCTGCTCATTAGTACAAATATCTAATCAGTCGATCACATAGCAGCAACTCCTGCAGTCATAGTCAAGAAGGCCTGATGAAGAAAGGTGATCTAAGCGACTTTAAATGTAGCTACATTCTTGGTACCAACGTATTGCAGAAACTGCTCATATATTGGGATTAACCCACACAACCATCGATGGGTTTTATAGAGGATGGTCTGAAAAAGAGAAAATGTCCAATGAGCAGCATTTTCTGGTATTTTTCTGACTCACTTTAGGCCTCTGAGTACCTGAGCGTCATTCAAATGCCACAGCCTACCTTCTGATGGGTGCTTCCAGCAGGGTAACACACCACATCATCTCAAACAGATTTCTTGAACATGACAATATTTTTCATGTTAAAAGAGACAAAAGAAAAAAAAAAACAAGACAGCAAAGACAAAATCACTGATTTTGCAGTGGAGTTTCAGCGTTTTTGTGTCTCTCAGCTTATTGTTTTTGTTTACTATCAATATTTTAGCAAAAATAAATTTTTAGTATCTTGGTGGTAAACATAGCTCAGCACTTTGCAACTGAAAAGCCATTCGTCTCCCTCAGGAGTAAGTGGGAACTAAAAGAGAGCTGCATGGAAAGGAGATATTGGACTTCCATTCATCAGATTAGCACTAACAGGACTCTTAATGAATGCTAATGTTGTTTCCTGTCTGTTGCATCTGCTCTCATTCACCATGTTAACTTTAAAAGGTGAAATATGATTGCAGTTTTTATAAGATAAGATACCTTTATTAGTCCCACAAGGGGAAATTTCACGTTAAGGCTGCCGACCTATTGCACGCAATGGCGGCTCCATCTTACCCTCCGACCATACATACATAACACAAAAACATCACATGGGGAAGACAGGTCAGAGAGGTATAACAATGGAAAATGCACCACATGAGGAAAGATAAGGAGAAAAAAATAACTCCCCCCAGACTGAGCTCCAACAGGGAGATCAGTTAGGGAACAGAAAAAAACACCTCTGCACATGAAAAAACTCTTAATACACCAAAGAAACACATGACAAGCAACAGGGGCGGGTAAAGGGTGAGAGACAGCCAGTGTAGACAGCACATCCGGGCCTGCAGCCTGTGCGCTGGTCTCCTTGAGCCACCGTCGGCATCGGAAGGGAATAAGCGTCGAAGGCGTTTGGAGGGGGAGGGGGCGTGTGTGTGTGTGTGTGTGTGTCCGTGTCCAGAGTTCAGCTGAGACTGCTTACTTAGCCTGGCAGGGTGGCTAAGTAAACAGTCTTCCAGCCAACCCTGGTGGCCTTGCATGGAATGGGAAGGAACAGACTAAACACAGTCGTTATCAGGGAGTTGTTGTTCAGCTCCAGCCTTGAGACTACAGCTGGTGCTGAAGGGATAGCCGCATTATGACGGTAGTTTTTACTTTAGTGCGAACAACTCACATGAATTTCAAAGCTGTTCTAACAGTCCACACTGGTCTCTCAATCTCCCGTTGGAGAGCCGTGAGATTCTCCATGATGTTATCAACCTTACGCTCCGTGATGTTGTCATTCTTGTGCTCAAAGAGCCGATTCTGAGAACTCACGACCGCAGTGAGATGCTCCAAGATGTGATCCAATTTGCGCTCAGAGGTCTTATTCTGAGTATTCATGGCAGCCGTAAGCTTCTCCAAGATCTTATCCGTGCTGCACTCAATGAGCCCATGTTGAGAAGTCATGCCTCGTCCCATTGTTTCAATCCCAGCAGGCAGCCTTGTGGGGGTTTGAACAGCCGGTTCCGCTTTCTTAATTCTTCGATAAGCCAGGGCCAAGCCAGCTCCGATCAGCAAGAACCCTGTTACCATGGTTCCGAATAGGTCGATATCTTCAGCGTCTTCGATCGACAGTCCCGCCAGGCACACGATCTTCCAGTTCTGCCACCCGTCCATCATGTATCTGGCAGGGAAAGTACATCCAGGACACTTTGGCTCACCCGAGCCCAGACTTCTCGTTGAGAAAAGGGTGTCAATAGCATTCAGGGACCAGTTGATCAAATCCATAATTCCTCTTTAGGTTTTAGAGAACAGACTGTGAGAGAGTGTTCCAGGGAAACATAATACAAAACACACGAGACTAGACAAGGACACAAGAGTAGTAAAACTTCATTTATAATTTTTTTTTTTTTTTTTTTTTTTTACTGAGGAAAAATTGGGATTTCTTGTGTATCAGTTTTAGTCTTAGCATGAAAGTTGTCCTATTAGCATGAGCTACAGACATATTTTAAATTATTATTAAACTGATTATTATTTATTGTGTAATATAACATAAGAAAGTGCACGAGGGTCAGGCGGGGGTGTAAAGAACATCATATAAATGAAAAGCAGGCGGTATTAAACCACTTATCCATGGTTTTCAGAGGGAACAGAAGAAAAATTATAATCAAAGATAATTATGTCTGATTTTATACTTAAAGACATAAAAGCTTAAATCTGCATGTATAAAATCGGACACCATGGTCTGTCCTGCAGCTATTTTTACAAGGCTGATGAAAAACATCTAACAGTGGCCCCGCCGCAGAATAATAAAAAAGGAACCTCTGCGTGTTTTGCATACTTACAGTTGGTTGGCTTAAAAAAAATAAGCTTCCAGGCTTTTCCATTGGCACAGGCAGAAAAAGTTGACACAGTGCAAAAGCAATATAGTGATGAACAAGTATCTGAGGCTTTGTCCATCTCCGAGCAGAGAGAGTGATCAATGCACAGCCACTAATTGGCTTGTATGTTTTGATGTCTTCTTCTGACATTTCGCTCCAGCACGTCCCGTGTGCTCTGTTGATTGGCTCTGCAGTGGTACATGTATCTGAGTCACTTATTTAGCTGCATTGTCAGCGGACACACGAGCAAAAAAAGCGATAAATGGCTTGTGCATATAAAAATAGCCACTGTGCCTTTTTCAGAGCCAGTGCTTTGCTGAGTGCTCATTTAAAGTAATTATTAATTAAAAGGAGGGCGAGTGAGGCAGTGTGGAAATCAATTACAATAATTTTTTGCCTCTGCTTTTGTTCGGGAATACTTCTAATGTGCTGCATGGATTCCTTCTTACTCTCGTCTAGGCCTGGGCTTAGAGCGTGCGCTCTCACTCCGGCTTTTTCCTTTTCTAGTTTCCTCTCTGCTCCGTGCATTTTCATGCAGCTGCCAGGACTCAAAGCCATTTAGCAGCAGGAAAGGAAGAAAGAGAAAAAAAAACCTCCGTTATTAAAAGCAGTATTTCTAATCAGGGTTTTTGACTTTGGACATGAAAACACAGATGGTGTAAGTCATACTGTACCACCCCACTCCACCGTGTTAGGAAAACGCAGAGGGGGTTTCACTTATCTGCATTCTCGTTAATAAGGACTAATCATCAGTGCCAGGCTTTAATTAACCCTGCTTTGTTGGGGAAAAAGACATGCTCAGTATTCTGTGAAATCCTCCCTGCTGGCGCCACAGCCCGAACCGACAGAAAACGTCTGCAGCTTTAGAGGACATCCTCTGTACGACTGTCCGCTCACTTCCTCCGAATCGATATCCTCCATATCCACATGCAACACAAAAAAAGATGAATGTTTTCATCTATATTAAAGTCTCTGAAAAGATCCCTTTGGGGGGAAATAGTTCACCTCTTCAACTCTGCTGGGGGAAAGTGGTTAGTATTCTCTGTGATAGATTATAGGCTCTATCATCTTCCCCTTGAAATGCAGGCACACAGCGTGGTAGGGATGCCACAGCATTAGATAAAGGCTTCTTGCTGTCTGGAGTGGTAGCTCTAATTTGAATACGACTTTACACTTAAAAAGTGAGAGCGAGGGGAGTCTGTGAGCTGGCTAATGAGCAGATTGGTAATGCAATTATTGCTGCTTGCTGAATATGGAACATGCGGGCCTATTATTATGCATCAGGACAAACGGGGCAGAGTTGTTATTCTATTAGTAATTCATTATAAACTTCCAGTGACATCACCGTCTAATTAAAAGCGTTACCTTGTATGACATATATTAAACACTGCTACCTGCACAGCTCACAACTAAGCCGTGTTACATGTTTGTGTTATAGGAGGTGTGATCAAAAAAATTAAAAACCAAAAGCCTGATTTAAATCTGGCCGTTCTCCCATTGAAGGTCATCTTATCGGGGGCGTCCAGTCAGCTTTCAGAGCGGCTTCTCTATCACTGCACGACCTCACCACAGACCTCGAACCCGTGCTATGAACAAAAATCAACATCTGTTTTAAAATGACCAGAGTTTGTATCAAGGAGCATCACTGGTGATGAGGGCTGAGTCTGGAGTTGAACAGTCCACACTTCCCCACTCTGAAAGCAGAACATCAGGTGAGGAGTAAGTGTACTGTAACCTCCCGGGACATCAGAGGGAAAATATAAAGCACAAATGAACCTTGGCATTGTGTGCCAACACAAAGTCTGTTCAGTACAGTTGCTGTTCCTTGTGTTTGCTTCCTACTTTTTCTCTGCTGTTCTGGTGCACCGGGTGGAGTGATTGATGATTGCCTTCCTTCTATTTAAAAGAGGTTGGGAGTATGCCTCACTTTCCATTTTTGTCGGGATTTATGGGGATTGTTTGGGGAGACAGGATGGTGATTGTGGGAAAGAAAAACTCCCTTTTAACAGGAATAAACCCCTGGCAGACCCAGGCTCAGGGAGGGACAGTCATTTGCCATGGCTGGTTGGGTGCGAGGGGAGGAAGACAATAACCCCCTGATCTGCATGCCAGACTGGACACCCTGTGATCTACTTCCCAAAAACAGTACAGAGGTCCACGAAAGGAGATTACTTTAAAGGGGAAATTTGCCAAATTCCTTATTTCTCCTTGTTTCAGTATCAAGTGCGTCTTTGTGCCTATCTCATGTTTCCTGCTTTACTTTGACAGTCTTGTGTGCTATGTTAGTGTTTTCAGTTTTGCTTCCTCCCGGTCTCGTGTGTGTGATTTCTTCCAGCTGTGCTCTCCTCCTGTGTCTCATTCTCTCGTTATCCCTCTTAATATTTAGGGCCTTTGTCTTCCTCTGTTTGTTGCCAGATTGTCTGCGTATCACCCATTGAGTTTCCATCTTAGGTTCTCGGGTCTTTAGTTTCTTTGTGCTTGTTTTTTACGTTCTTCCCAGTTTCGGTTTTGCTCTGCCGTTCATCAGTGTCTGCATTTGGGTCCACACTCTCTTTCCACTCCACTTGTCTGCAGATGTGACATAGTAATAGCTCAAAATCTCCGTTGAACTTGGTGTGCATTAGTTTTACCTCAGTTCTAATAATGAGATTGTGATAAACCATAGTCCTGCTCTAAACAGCTCACTTTAACCAGGACTACATTGACAGGTGCACATTGTAACAAAACCAGTTAAAATCTCTTTCCAAAAAAGACAAAAATCACACTAAACACCTGCTTATTTGAGCAATTATCCATTCAACCAATCATGTGGCAGCAGTGCAATGCATGAAATTGTGCAGACAGGCACCTTTGAATGCATTTGCCTTTTGATGTTTTATAGCATCCATGTTAGCTGCTTATCTCTGCTGGCTGGCTAACAAACCTGTTTTTGTCTCCTAGCATGAACCAGGTGAAACAAATTTTATTAAGAAAGCCTCTGTTTCATAAGTGTCCCAGTAAATCATGACAGCGAGCCAGCATGCACAACACGGACACTGCAACAAGCTTAACATAACACAGTTGTCCTTACTGTTGGCATGCATACCTGCGCTTTTTTAAAGGGAAACGTAAAAGTGTCTCCCTAGAAGGTCACTGTAGGTGAAGAATTCAATACTGCATATAAACATAATGCACAGGTAACATGTTTAGCATGCAAACAAACCAAAAGCAAGTGACCCTGTTCCAATGTCAAACAACACATGTCACTCTTTAGCTGTAGAAAGTGAGCTTGCATGTTTTTTTTGTTCTGTTCGAAGTCACAAGTATTCAGAGCACCTCTGAAAAGAACAGAAACAACAATATATGAAGAAACTTAAGGATTTTGATGTTTTTGATTCAAAAACAGTACCTACTGCAGTGTTTGAATCCCCCAAAATCCCCCAAAATGGCAAAGTCCCAGCATGAGCTCGACTTTGGTGATGTTGACACGTGGAAAATCCCTCCTCCTACACTTAAGATGAAAGCATACAAAGTACAGACAGTTTATGCATTTTCCATCTCAATGATTAGAAAAGGCTGCATTTGGGAAGTGAATAAAAATAAAATCTTTGTTCTGAAAGCAAATGATAGAGCTAATTAGTAAATATTAGCTACTAAACTGCAACAACTGCAAACAAGGTCATTCTTTCCCGTGTTTATATGAACTCGGTGAGATCTTTGAGTCTTGTATCTAGTTATTACACAGCTTTTGAGTATTGACCAACATTCTTTGACTCCTTTTCTAGTCTGTTTGTATTTTATTTGTATTTCAACGTAATGCCCCAGTCGATCAGAGCGTTTGAATCACAGATTTTTAAATATACTCTTTAAAAATACTTTGAAATCTTCTTGAGTTAATTAAAGATAAAAACAGAACATGAAGAAACAAATGCTATGACTTTATGTCGAAAGCATTTATGAAGAGATATCGAGTAAAGTTTAATTATCATCAGACTGTATCAGTGTGTACCACGAGTCAGTGTGCAGCAAGTCAGTGTAAACTTTGTTTAACTGGGCAACTCAATAAGAACCAATAAGCATCTTGAAGTAATGCTGGTCACAGGAAAGAAGATCACGATTTAACCCACTATTAAAATGTTGCCCCCTGGTGATAAAAGTGAAAGTTAGGTAATAGATATTGCAGGTTTATTATAGAGTTGTGTGATAAAGATATCCGCCTATGAATCAGTAGCTAGAACCACCTTTAGCAGTAGTACCTTGAAGTAATAATTTTCTGTCCAACTTTATTAGTCTCTTACATGCTGTGAATCTGTGTAGTTTGTAATCTCAGTGGACAATCATGCCTGGTTTTTCATTCATACCTGAATAGTGCATAGTATTACAGATACAACATTTGATCAGCTAACGTACCAGTGTGGCTCAATAATATAGAGGCTCACACATTTACATAATAAGCAAAAGATCCTTGGTTTGATACATTCAGTATAAAGATTTTCAGAATCAAACCTTGGCTTTTATCAGCTAATGTCAATGTCTGATACCACTCACTATCAGTTTTAGAAGTTGTGAGGACTGTAACCAGTAGGGATGGGTATTGATAAGATTTTCACGATTCCGAATCCATTTTCGATTCTGTTTAACGATTCGATTCTTTATCGATTCTTTTTTAAAAAGGAGAACACTAAGGAACACTTAGAACTTTGTTTTATATCTTCTCTTTGAACAAGATAGAAATTTAGGAGTAACATGGCCTTACAAACCCAACAGTGAGATCTTAAGAGATCCACAGCCTACGGCTCTTCAATGGGGTGTCACAGGGTCCCCAGGAAAAAAAATTGTAAATGTGAACTAATAAAATAAATATTCTTCTGTAGGAATAACAAAGTATAACATAAATTATTCTGTAGCAATTACGCAAGAATATCCAGTAATGTCCCTGCCTACAATTAAACACATTCACTTACTGAAAATCATCTGCTGTGGCAAACGGGTGCAAGCCTTTGACCACAAACTGAGTCCTGCTCGGTGACATTCGTCTATCCTGCCTGAAAGGAGACGCTACCGGAGACTGCAGCGAGAACTGCCAGCATCTGAGCCAGACTCTGTCTCATCATGGTCACTAAATGCACAGTAATGGCAGGTTTGTAATAAGGCAGATCGCGCTAACATAATATGCACTGTTAGTTGATTATTTACCTGCCGCATTAACGGGAGAGGACGTGCAAACGTTACCGCTGCTGCTGGGTTGAGATTCACGAGTCCGGAGCGGAATTAAAAACACGACATTCATTTAAGGTCATCGCGTGTTTTGTGAGCAAATGCTTTTGCATATTCGTAGTGTTTCCTCCCTTAAATGAAATATCTACTTTGCAAGTTGCCCTGTTGTCATCCGTTCTCGTAAAGTATAACAAACTTTTGAGCGTTTGAGCCGCCGTGTTTCCTGCCAGGTAAATGACGCTCCGCAACGTGGTGACGTCATTCGGGGCGACTGGAATCGATAAGGGAATCGTTTGCAAAAATGGCAAACGATTCCAAGGAATTGAAACAGTGGGAACCGGTTCTCAACAAGAACCGGTTTTCGATACCCATCCCTAGTAACCAGTCCTCACACGTATTTTTCATGGCAATGCTGCCGTGAAAAATTGTACTAACCCTTCATGGCCCAAACATGGGTGACCACCTCTGAGCGCCATGGCGACAGCTTCATTGCTGTATTACAGGGCCATCCACATGTTTGCCAAACTTGAGCTCACACACACATTATAAACTTCTCTTTTGTTGAGGTCTTAATGCCCCCCCCCCCTCCCCCGCAGTGAATTCAAGTGTTTAACTTTGCTGTTTCTGTTCAGTGACAAAGATTAGTGTGGTATATATGTTGCAAGCTGCAGTAGGTTTGTGATTTTACATACAGAACAAGAAGGAAGTTTGATTCGCACTCCCCCAAGTCTATCAAGAGATGTTTACGCCTGGCTGCTTTTAATACATCAGCAGTGTGGAGCTATGGTGGGAGGATTTTTTGCAATATAAGGGAGGTGTAGATTTATGGCTCATGCCTGCCATATTCACTTGTTTCTCTAGGCCTGAGATTAACCAAGTCCTAATGTAACAATTCAGACATGACTGCGTCTGTATAAAATCAATATCTCATACTGCTGTGAAATTGAGTTTTGGGAGCATAGGGGTGCTGGAGAGCTTAACCCCAGTCTAATTTTGACACAGAATTAAGAGCACTGTTTTCTTTTTCAGGCTTTAAGAGGTGCTCATATTGGGCATGGTTAGCAAGCTGAGGTTGTGGTTCATCTTATAACCACAACTGTCACCATCAGGGGATATATTAGGGAACAAGCAAACCTTTTGTCCTTAAGTCACAAGCGTGAGGATTTGACAAGGATCAAATTGTGATGGCAGCTGGTATGATCATCTCCGAAACTCCAGCTCGTATGGAGCGTTTCCAGTCTACAGTGGTCAGTATCTATCATAAGTCATCCAAGGAAGGAACAATGGTCAACTAGTGACAGAGTCATGGGTGACCAAGGCTCATTGATGACTGTCCATCCATCCATCCATCCATCTTCATCCGCTTTGTCCGGGGCTGGGTCGCGGGGGCAGCAGCCTAAGCAAAGCTGCTGATGACTGCAGGAAGTGAATTCAAATCAGTTTTATTTACACAGCGCCAAATCACAACATCAGTCACCCCAAGGTGCTTTATACTGTAAGGCAGACCCTACAATAATACATACAGAGAAAAAAACAACAATCATATGACTTCCTATGAGCAAGCACCTTGGTGACAGTGAGAAGGAAAACTCTCTTTTAACAGGAAGAAACCTCCGGCAGAACCAGGCTCAGGGAGGGGCGGGGCCATCTGCTACGACTGGTTGGGGTGAGAGAAGGAAGACAGGATAAAAGACATGCTGTGGAAGAGAGACAGAGATTAATAACAAGTATGATTCAGTGCAAAGAGGTCTATTAACACATAGTGACTGAAGAAGAAACACCCAATGCATCATGGGAATCCCCAAGCAGCCTACACCTATTGCAGCATAAACAAGGGAGGATTCAGGGTCACCTGATCCAGTCCAAACTATATGTTTTAGCAAAAAGAAAGTTTGAAGCCTAATCTTAAACGTAGAGATAGTGTCTGTCTCCTGAATCCAAACCGAAGAGAGGCCTGAAAAGGCCGGCCAGTGTGGTCCATCCAACAGACGAGCTACTGTTACTCCAATTTAATACTGGTTCTGATAGAAAAGGTGTGAGAATACAGAGTATCACAGTGTGTTGGGCTCGTATAGGCACAGACCAGTCAGGGTGCCGTGCTGATCCTTGTTCACTGCTGAAAGAGCCAACTATGTGTATGTGAATTTTGGAGCTGGTATCAGAACAGTGGAGGAAGCCAGCCTGGTCAGATGAAGCAGTTTTGAAGTGCTTCAAAAAGTCAACACAGAAGTAAAAAGAATTGCTGTATTGTCCAGGCTTAACAAAGCGTTCAGGTAGGACAAGGTGAGTATGCTGACATTCTGATTTCTTGATGATGCTTGATGAATGAACCCTTTATTAGTTTGAAACATTCAAACTCAAATGAAATCCAACACACTCACCAGCACTGATTTGTATTCTGCAAACTTTGAACCAAGGTCACATGAAACAAAGAATGAAAACGTGAAAGAATGCTATTCCACGAGTGTTTCTTGGGTTGAGGTTGTCTTGTAACAAATGTGAGTCCTTGAGAATCGCTCTGTGTGTATCATGAATCTCCAGGTAAAGCTAATTACAGCTTCTTCTGTGCGTCATTGCCTGAGGACATCATAAGCCCCAGCTTCGCAATAACCATGTGGCGAGGCAGCATCTTTGTTTAATAGGTGAAAAAGTTGGACGAAGTGGTTATTTCAAAAATTTTAAAAAATGCAATCGTAAGAGCTTCATCCACCTCTGTGAAGTTAAGCTATTATTCTCAGGCATAAAACAATACAATAATATACAAATTGATACATATCATAGTTGCTTTACAGTGCTGGTAGCATCACACCAGGGACTTTATTTATTCTGTTTATTTAAACATAAAGGTTTTACTGTTTCATTACAGTTATTTTATGTTTTTTACTGCCTGTTTTATGTCTCGGTGTGGTTATGTCTCCAGGATTTGCTTCAGTTTCGGGGTTATGTGAGTTCGCCAATGCAAATTCCGGCTTTCTGCACTGAAATAAAGTTTTGAGTCTTGAATGATATTCATTGAAACATTTGAAAAGGATGCTGCTGAATGGTGAGTGCATCTTATTTGTGTGAGAGCACGACAATACATATATACCAAGTCACACCTCTTAAATAATCCATCAGACACTGATGGGTTGGGTTTTCTTGTTTGCCTTCAGCAGGCTTGCCCTGCAAACATCAAATGACGAGAAGACTGAAAATATGAATATTGATCTCAAAATACACGAAAAGGCAAGGGTCCAATGCATGTCTGTGTTTCCAAACCCAAAGCATTTCTAAAAAGGGAATTGTGACCTCTGGGGAATTAATTATCAGTAATAGTTTCTGTCTCCATTCATATTCATTCCTATGATTCTATAAAGTGCTGCAGTGCCAGTTATTTGTGTAAATGTTTTGTTTTGTCACTTTGACCTTGACATTTCTTACCTGTCACCAGTAGAATGACCATCAGATGATGTGCTGTGAAAAGATTTTGGTTTACAACATAGAAAACACGTCTTCTGTTCCTTGCTGTGGCGTCAACAGCAGAAAGACAAAAAATAAAAAACATCAGAGAATGGGTTTCAACTACATTTGCATATTCAACTGTGCTGACTCCAAATTCACAAAGACGGCATAGCAAATGAATATTTTTGCACCTTGTACAGGCCTTGAAGATATTTCTGATAAGCCTCTCACCTCTCTCTGTATTTTTAACAGGGCTTTGGGCAGCATATATCCTAGCTGTCTCCTCGTCTTTCCTGCTAACACTGTCTACGCTTGGAAAACATGCCGGCTTTAGTATCAGTTCAGAGGAGTACGTGGTAGGACTAAGATGGATCAATGCGTTCACACACACCGAGTGATCAATGCTGTTTGGTGTTCATTCGTTTTTCCTGTTTTACCAGCCTCGTGAGTTGTTGATGCACTCTGATAGAAAGATTTTGGCCTTCACAAACACTCGCTTTGGATCTTTCATCATCTTGGAGTTTTTTTTTTTGTTTTTTTTTTCAAAATACCTGAAGAAAGAAATCCTCAGTCACACATGACTGAGAGAAAAGGATGCTGGGTAACAGACATGAGGGTCTGAGAGCATTCACCCTGAGGTTTTGAATGGGGAGAGGGAGGTCAGGGCGTCTCTGCTCTGTGTCTGTGACCTGGACCCAGGTAAATGGCAGAAGATGGAAGGAGGATTGAGACAGTGCATTGAATTTGCAAAATCCAGCCTGCACGGTCTGTGTGTGTGTGTGTGTGTGTGTGTGTGTGTGTGTGTGTG
>NW_024582396.1:2174703-2199605 GCF_018398535.1 Haplochromis burtoni
GTGTGTGTGTGTGTGTGTGTGTGTGTGTGTGTGTGTGTGCGGGTAAATTTTGACTTTAATCTCAAATTAAACACTAATGTTTTTCTCTTAAAATGTGGCCCTAATAATGTGTCATAAATTGTACACCTTTAGCTGTTTAAAATGTGTCTTGGTGTGAGTCCTAGTGTTGGTCTTCATGTGTGAGTGTTTTTGCTGATCCCTGTTTTACCTTGAATAATACTTTTCTGCTTCATCTTGTTTTGGTTTGACTTCCTGGTTTTTGTTCCTTTCCCTCCTTTATATCTTTGCCCCGTCTTCCTGCCCCGTATTAGTGACACCGGCGATTCCTTCCCACATGTTGTCTTTGTATTCCCCTGGAGTTCCTCATGCTTCTGTTTTGGGCCTTTTCCTGCTTTGGGGGTTTCATGGCTAACAGCCAGATAAAAACTTACTTTTGTTCACTCCACCTGCCCCTGCATCCTGCACTTCCACCTGCACCCGATCATTGTGGAGTCCCATCTTGAAACCTCGAGGTAAATCTATGAGTAGTATACATGGATTTTTGCTGGCTCAGTGTTTTTGATGGTCCTCTCTGGTTTTATAGAAATGTTCCCCCTCCAAAAAATACTCTGGTGTGGCTATTAGTAAGTCAGCTGATTGATGGCATGCAGTGAGTGTACAGTGATACCATCTGTGTGTTTTTCTGTTAGCTTAAAAAACCAAAGCAAAGAGCTGAAAGGTGCTCAAAGATGGTCACACATTCATTTATTGTACCTTTTAATATCTTTTAAGTAAATCAGCCACTGTCACTGAACTGTGACAAACTCCTCCTTGAAGGAAATCTGACCACTCAGCAATCATCTTAGAAACCCTCCTGTGTGGATATTTTGAAGGAGAGGACTCCTAAACTAATTTTAATGTATCAGTTGATGAATTTCCCCCAAAAAACTTTTTTTCTTCTCCTGGAAGTCGTACACTTACCATCTTTGCTAATATCAGTTCAGGGCTGCCAAGTGTTTCTCCTTTTATGGGTGTGACTGTAAACAGGCATTAATATGACTTTATTTAAATTCCATACAGATTCAGCAGCAGACAAACGACTTTGTGTGTATGCTGGGTTACAGAGTTCACAACAGTCGAACAAATAGGTAAGAAAAACAGCAGCTCACATGAGAAACACACCACATTGTGAGTATCTGAAGATTTGAAGAAAATATGGGCACTAATGACAGAAAGCAAGTATAATAGTTGCCATGGACACAGAATTATTGGTGTCCTAAACCATAAAAGGCCTCTTATGTTCTACATTCAAAAGCATTTGCATGCAGTTTATTTTCCTCGCAGCTCTTAAGAATCAGGTAGCACTATGCAGTTGCTGAGTAATTGTCATGATAATCACGGGTGCGATACTTTTATTCGCTCTAGTCCTTCTGTTGAAGATCGCAGGTGAATGGCAGCAGACAAAAGAACATCATGTTGTGCACCAACCTAATGCTGAAAGAGGACGTGACAGAGGGAAGGAGAGTGAATTTGGTGATACAAGAGTTATTTTATTACTGAATTTTCGACTGATTACAAACATAACCCCGTGAGATCTAACTAACACCTAACCCTGTCAAAGGATGTGATTTCTGTCTTTTCAAAACCCTCACGTCAAGTTCCAAGAAAAGCAATCTGGGGAGAAAAATGAAGCTTATTTGTTTTTCCCCAAAACGTCCTTTTCCCCCCAAACCCAGTATTAGTCGCCATCTGTGACGATGACTTCAGGGTTAAAAATGTAGCTGAGTCATAGCCAGTATTTTTCAAAATTGCATCCCAATGCGAACTTGTGTACACCACCTTATCAAATAAATTCAAACATCCATCCATAGATCACCAGTAAATCACGTCCACGGTGAGAGATGACGGTCTCCACCTCCTCTCCCCACTCTTCCATTTCGTCTGTGTCCTCCTAATCATGTTTATAAGGATCCATTACCTCCTCTCCTCTCACAACATCCCACGTCCTCTCTCAAGGCCTCCTGTCATTGAAGGCTGATGATGAATCAACAGCACATTGCAGTGTAACTTTCCAAAATACAAGCAGCTTGTTGTGTTCCTGTGAGACTGTTTCCTGTCTCCCCCCTGCCGCTTCTCTGCAAAGACGGGTGCTGGATGGCGTAGGCATGCTGTAGACATCGACAGCCGAAATGCCCAATTTAAAGGAGAGGTCTGGGAGTTGAGACCATAGCAAAGGGCTCATAATTGGCATCCTTCTTGTCTTATTAAAGGTGAAAGCACTGGGATGGATCCCCAAAGCCTGATCTCAGCCTTTGTTATTCGTGGTGTGTAAACACAACCTCACATAGAGGCAGAAAATGTTAAAACTCTTTGCGCTGTTTTTGTTCTTGAGCAGCAAATTAAAGCATTTAATACCTGAAAATTAAAGTCATTGTTAATGCAACATCACTCAAATGACAGTATTTAGTTAAATTTGATAGCAAAGCTGATTTTATGTATTTCTTTTTTCAGCAAACTATTTCAGGCTTATCAAAAGACATAAAAGTTTTAATTTAAACCAGTTCCAAGCTCCCTTTTTAAATTTGCAATAATGTCTGTTTTTCATACTGCTATTCTTTCCATTGAGGCCTAGCCTTGAAGGCTCTTAATGCCGTGGTGTTTTGTGATGCCCCCAGTCAAAGACAGGGTTGATGGATTCACAGCTGCTCTCCACAGGCTCTTCTGCTTCAGTAAAGCGCGGTTGGTTTAACAAGTTTGTGCCATTCGATGCTCAAGGACTTAATCCCCTAAGGGCGGCAACAAAGATACATTCAGAGGAGAGAAAAAAGTGCTCTCGCTTCTTCTGACTGCTCAGTGTTTTCTCGCCTTGCCTGCCTTCTTCAGTTGTCTCCAAAAAGGAGAACGGTTCAAGATCTGCCACCCCCTCTGAGGTCGCAGCTACCAACAGTCCACTCTCAGCTGCGCTAGCAACTTTTTCCCCTTCGTGAGCCCCATTTAGAATCCGCTGACACGTGAACAAATCGGACAATTAGCAGTTTGCTGCTTTAGTAAGGGCCAGTATGGACGAGGTAATATTTCCTTTGCCAGCTGAGTAAGAAGGTGGAGACCCTGAAAAGGCTCTAGAGAGGGTTTGATGAAGATGGCACATGTGCAATTATCATGTTACCCCCTGTGGTTTTCTTTAACAGCCTGTTTTTCAAATGGCGGTGAAATTAGCTCTAGGAGCAAATTGTCGTGCTCTAAACACTTGTGCACTCTATACGTTGCCAGCACTCTGCAGCGTACATCGTTTATGTTCTGCAGCGTGGACAGGCTTTCTGCTTTGCCAGTAGCTTCATTATGTGTGTTCTGTGAATGCACAAATATGCTTTTATTCTATTGTCACACAACGCTGACAGAAACATTGTTTGGTAAACTGTTGCCTGAAAACCTGTTTCTGCATCTTTCTGACAGACCTGCATAGGCCTGTTGGCAGACACTGGCAGAGTCCTTGAGCTTTTTGGTGAGGTGAGTATGTGCCTTCATTCAGAACCAGAAGAACAGGTCATGTTCATTATAGGAAAAATGCATCATATGAAAGCATCAAATAGCTGTGTGTACAAGTTTCTTTTGTTAATAGATTAATGCAAGTCTTTGATGATTTTGTGGTCATCAAAGGCCCCGTGAGTTGGGTTTTATTGCTTTCAAATTAAGTCTTTACATTTTGAAATTTCTGCAGAAAGCTTTTCTATTTAGGTAGATGACACCTACATGTAGACCTATAATCCTGGATGGAAACTGATTTTCAGAGCAGTTTATCACAGTATGGACCCAACATAAAACATGAGTTCAGGCATCACAGGTCTAAATTTCCGTTATGTTAAAATGTTAAGTGATACACTGATTTTTCCTTAGTTCAGAGCACAATTTAGCATCACAGGTATCCACATGAACCTTGAAACATGTCCCACTGACTGAATTTCTAAATGAAAAGTCACCTCTGTGACTGTAGGGCAAGGGTGGCTTGATCATACGTCAGGACTGTGTTGTAGCTAGTGGCAAGGGATAAGATTACAGTGGATTCAGTGGAATACTGAAGGAAACTCATGCCGAGTTCTACAGGAACATTTTGTTTCTAAAACAGAGTAATGATGTGAAGCACAAATCAGAACATGCTTAAAATTTCATTTGAATAGACCTCATAGTAAAACTAATGGTGTTTGTCGCTGTTGGAGGTTACACAAATAACCTCGGCTCCAAGATCCTTAACAGACTTTGCTGTGAAGTACAGCCAGACTTTTGACCGCTTCGCCTTGGGCATTTTTAATCTGTAGCTCTGCTCTAAAAGAACGTACGTACCTGGGCCCGCCTACTATCCTTGGAAAGATAAAACAATTGGCTAGAATCCAAACTGTATGACATCTCAGGGGGAAAAAAAAGCATCAAAATAAAGCACCAAAATGTGCGCTGCTTTTTGGTCTGGTTACTACCGTTTATGTCAGAACTGGTGCCATATTGGTACCCATCCCTAATAATGAGTATAACTAGTTTGTAGTCTGTTGGATTTTCTTTATTCATCCTCTAGTTGAAAGAAAAATCAGCGTGCAATCAGAATAGTGTTGAAATCTGTGAGGACATGGTCACTGACAGCTCTCTGCTTCATCAAATGCCGCATAGCTGCTTGAAGCCGAGAGCCTTTGTAAAGCATTAATTACCACTTTAGCTTTAACAAAGCCACACTTGTAAATCAAGCACTAATTTCCTCGTCACCGAGGTCATAAAAACTAGCAAAATGACTAAAGGCAAAAAACAGTGATGGAAGTCGTAAAAATCAATGAAGTTTTGCCAGTCATGTCGCTGAATGAGCAAAATCAAAGTAAATGGCCTGTATTTGTATAGCGCTTTCCTAGTGCCTAAGGACCCCAAAGCCCTTTACACATCCAGTCATCCACCCACACATTCACACACTGGTGATGGCAAGCTACGTCATAGCCACAGCCACCCTGGGGCGCACTGACAGAGGCGAGGCTGCCGGACACTGGCGCCACCGGGCCCTCTGACCACCACCAGTAGGTAACGGGTGAAGTGTCTCGCCCAAGGACACAACGACCGAGACTGTCCAAGCCGGGGCTCGAACCGGCAACCTTCTGATTACAAGGCGAACTACCAACTCTTGAGCCACGATCACTCAAGAGAAAGTAAACCTTTCTGTTAATCACAGAAGCGTATTGTCGAGCGACCTGCGTGTGCCAACGTTGTAGGATGAATTTGGGATTTCAAGTTTATCCACCAGCTGTTTCTATGTTGGCAGGCCACACCAGCATTGTATATTGCTTTTGGACATTAAATCTGTTATTATCCAGGAAATGTTATCTCCATGGATTATTGTTAGCAAGTAAAGAGGAAAAAGGGTGAGGCCAAGGAAGGGAGGCAGATAGGTGGGCTGTTTAGAGAAAGCCTCCAAGATTATGATCTGGAAGACGTGTCACAAGCAGTGACATAAATGATGAATCGCTGCAGAGCCATCAATAACACCCAAAGAGGACCTAATGGAGGTATAAAAGTGGACAGATAAGAAGTTTTGCTTGGAGCTTTCATAAATCAACCCCTCACAATGACCTATATAAAAGTGGGCAGCACTGACGGGCTGCATATATTACAAACAGACACTGTAGGAAGTACTCTTGTTATAATTAACATGAAGCCAATGACCACGTTAGCACATGTATTAAATATCCAGGTAAAAGGCTCATGGATTAATAATGTGATTTTTTTTAGTCTCACTGATGTTGTTTTCTAACATAGATCTTATAGGCAGGAGCTCCACCTCCTGTTATCATCAGCCATTTTCACTCAAATTAAAATAATACTTCATCACATGCGGTTTGTTCCACCTGAACGATGCTCTGTGCGTGTGTGGGCGCGCACGCATGCGTGTGCTCCTGTTTGTGGTTGACCTTGACCTGGTAATGACTCTGCGTCTGAGCTAAATATCAACAGAGTCCATTCCGTTTTGAGGCTGGCTGCCATTTAACAGGGAGAGCGATATTAGCGGCAACCTCCTCAATCTAACTGGAAAATGACCTTTCAAAGCCCCACACGTTTCCACAAGAAGCAAGAGGTCGATGATGAATTGCATAAGAGTGTTCCCTGCCTTTATATCGTACACATCATGTAGCCTGCTGCCTCAGGCCAGAATCTATTCTGCACTCTCACCATGTTGGCAGGAAAAGAGAGGAAAGGAGAACTTTCTGTTTTTGTATTATGACCTTAGAGATTTGATGCATATTTACATTTATAGAAACCCTAGTTATAGTTGTAATCACTGATTACAGATTTCAGTGATCCACAGAGCTCATGGCTCCTTTTAAATAGCGTGGCTGGTCTGTTTCTGTGCTGTTTTGTGCAGATTTAATCTTTTACATTGTGGCTCACGAAACATGGCAAACAGATAATGATACAACAGAACCAAACATCCATGTGCATGTATTACCCACAGTGCATTTGACCTGATAGTGTAGTTGTGACATCCTTTGAGGCCATAAATCGGACACAACCAGCTTTACCTGTTTTTTCCACATTATAACTTATATTATATGAATATCTCATTTACAGTCACACGGGGGAATCAGATGTTTTCTCATAAAACTGGTTTGCATGTAAAATCATACATGACATAAATCACCATGAGCTGTGCAGTTACCGCAAAACAACAAGTGATGCGACCAGAGGTGGGTAGTAACTAATTGCATTTACTTAGTTACATTTACTTGAGTAACTTCTCAGGAAAAAAATATTTTCAGGAGTAGTTTTACTACACTGTACTTTACTTTTACTTGAGTAATATTATTATGAAGTATCACTACTCTTACTGGAGAAAAAAATCTGGCTAACCTACTCAGTGTGAGTAACTTCAGTGAAATTTGTTTTGTTGTTCCTAGAGTATTTAAAAGTAGAATGGGAGGAAGAGACTACAGTTTTCAGGCCCCTCTCCTGTGAAACCAGCTTCCAGTTTGGATTCAGGAGACAGACACTATCTCTACTTTTAAGATTAAGCTTCAAACTTTCCTTTTTGCTAAAGCATATAGTTAGGGCTGGACCAGGTGACCCTGAATCCTCCCTTAGTTATGCTGCAATAGACGTAGGCTGCCGGGGGATTCCCATGATGCATTGAGTATTTCTTCTTCACTCACCTTTCTCACTCACTATGTGTTAATAGACCTCTCTGCATTAAATCATACTTGATATTAATCTCCGTCTCTCTTCCACAGCATGTCTTTATCCTGTCTTCCTTCTCTACCCCAACCAATCACAGCACATGGCCCCGCCCCTCCCTGAGCCTTGTTCTGCCGGAGGTTTCTTCCTGTTAAAAGGGAGTTTTTCCTTCCCACTGTCGCCAAAGCGCTTGCTCACAGGGGGTCATATTATTGTAGGGTCTGCCTTACAATATAAAGCGGCATGAGGCGACTGTTGCTGTGATTTGGCACAGTATAAATAAAATTGAATTGAATTGAATTAAGTTGAATGAATAATAACCACATTTTAACCAAAAATGCATGAAAAACAGACACAAACCTCCGGTTAATTTCAAAGTGAGACTTCTTGTTTGTTGTTTAAATGTTCTTCTGTCTGCTGAGCCTGTTGTGCCATTTGGAGAAGTAAAGTAACAAAGTAACACCAAATATTGTCACTGTCAAGTGTTTTTTTTCCTTAGATTTATTATTTTGTAATCATGTTATTTATATGTAGTATTTTTTTTTCTTTTGCTTTTCAGTCTTTTAAATACCAAAATTTGCACTAAACTTTCTATGTTTGTCTGTCTGATTATCTCAGTTTTAAACATTAATCAGATGTTATGATCAGTTACTCAGTACTCAAGTAGCCTTTTCTACTAAATACTTTTTTACTCTTACTTGAGTAATTTCTTTAATGGTTACTTTTTACTTGAGTAAAACTATCTTGACTATTACTTTACAATTTTTGGCTACTCTACCCACCTCTGAATGTGGCGTTCTGCACAAAAGTGTATTAATCAGTAAAGTCAGATATCTTTCATTGCTGCTATGGTGACAGTAGATTATCCTGCTTGGCTACATTTGACGAAATTTTAATCAGTCACATCGGGGCACGCTTTAGTTGCATTCAAGTAAACCGTGTGCATTTCATACCTCATCTTTTGCCTTCCCTTTAATCCAGAACCCATCAAGTATCACCTGATGACACATGAGCTTTTTATTATCTTTTATTTGATTTATCTGCATTAGTAAACAAGACAGAACACAAAATCTCGAACATGATACCTGTCAGGAACACTGCTACCACTGAAAAATTATTTGTTGTTCCCAGATGCAGACTTAGCATCCCGGAAGAACATCTGGGAACCCAGATTCAGATAGGTCTGTGTGGCTTTGGTTAGCCTTTGTTACTCCAGCAAGTAGAAGCAGGAGCAGTACGAACAGAGCCAGATGCTTTCTAAGACGTAGCAGCAAAAGTAATGAAAGTACTGCTTCAGAGTTCTGCTGTCTGAAAATTACACTCAACCTCCAGCTGGAGATCAATGTGTGCTCTCCTTAGTCAACATGCTGTTAAACCCAATTTCTAATGACTCTGAATAGCAAAGTTGGCCATGCTGTAATGTCCATAGCAGAGCTGTACAGAGTCCTGATCATCTGTATTCCCCCCAGCAACAACCTCCCACTAGAGGATAACTGTGCTGACCCATGACATGCATCACTGCATATCTGTACCCCTGCCAACTAGAGCGGCAACAGGAGGCTATTCTCAGTTTACTTTAGTACCTCTGTAGCTCATGTGTGACATGGCCATTGTAAGATTTACTTACTGTTACTTTCACATCAGAGTCAATAACCTCACTGTTTTCTGACACATGGTCAGCACGAACTTTGTGTGGTTAGTAAAGAAATGCTGATTTGGGATTAAGCTGAGCTGTTACTGCTTTTCATGCTAAAAGTAAGGTTCTTTTGTAAGGGCAACAGTTGTTAGTCATTCCATGGATGTGGGATGGATTTCCATGAATACATATAGAAGATAAGGACTACAGGCTGATCCCTGTCTCCTCTGGTACCTACGAAATTTGATAAAAAGGCAGTTTTATCAACTTCTGTTTAAAACACAGACTGTATATAAGAGATGCCCACAGTCAGAGAGGCATCACCTGTTGTACTGAGAAGCTTTAGGGTGAGTGTTTTTTAAGAGCGAGGGGCAGAGCTGACTTAGAAACTAAGGGACACCAAATGCTAATGTGGTCTCGACTAGGGATGGGTACCGGTATCCGGTGCCATAATGGCATTACGGCACCGGTTCTGACATAAATGGTAGTGCGCACATTTCGATGCTTTATTTCTGTGATTTTTTTTCCTGAGATGTCATACAGTTTGGATTCTAGCCAATCATTTTACCTTTACAAGGATAGTAGGCGGGCCCAGGTACGTACGTTCTTTTAGAGCAGGGCTACAGATTAAAAATGCTCAAGGCGAAGCGGTCAAAAGTCTGGCTGTACTTCACAGCAAAAGATTCTTTTAAAAGCCGAGAAATGCACCGTATTTGATAGCTTGCTGCCAGACCTCACACCGAGCACATCTACTGTGGGTGTGGTGCCTGTTATCGGACCCGGAGTTAGCAACATCCCCCAAAAACCCGAAGAGGAGAGTCCTGGCCCCTAGCCCTGCAAGTGTAGCAGAAATGATGAGGATGATGATGGCAGCAGCAGCCGTTCTTCTCTGCGTGAGTAGCTTAATGTTGTTCGTGTGTAATTTACGTTGAGTAGGCTAACCACGTTATTAAATCAATGCATGTAAGGTGAACTAGCAAACACCATCGTAGCTACATGCGGCTGTCTTCTTGTTTGATGCCAGATACTCCCTTCACCCTGGCCAAAAAGGCTAAAATGACCAAAGAAAAAGTGGAAAACAGTTAAACATGAGAGGTTTAGGACAAAGTTTGTTTTTTCCATTGTTTAAGCACTGCTTCCAGCCAAGAGTGATACCATATATGCCCTATAGCTGCAGAAAAGGCTAACATTGTTATCTTTTTACAAAAAAAAACAGTTAAACATGAGAGGTTTTTGGATAAAGTTTGTGTTTTCTATTCTTTAAGCACCGACTCTGTTTCAAAAGTAACGGTTTGGCACCAGTATCGGATAAAACCTAAACGATACCCATCCCTAGTCTCGACATGTGGTTTAGAAGCTACGCCTTCTTTAAAGCTCATCTGGCTTCATCCTGCTTTTTTTTTCTTTTCAAGAAATTAAACATTATGTTGGATTCAGTAAAAAATATAGATGGAGATTATCGATTCATCACAGAAGCGTTTACTGAGGGCGCAAATTATGCTCAAGACTTCCTATAGACTTCCAAACAGCTGGACTTCTTTTCTGCCCCCTGCTGGCAGTTAGAAGGAATAAAGTGGGTTTACTTGAACAATGAAGAAGAGAAGAAGCATTCTGCAACAGCTCCACTCACACCACATCTAGGTCTTGTGCTCTGATGCATGCCCATCATAGTAAGATGTGGCCTACATAACCGTATGATGTTCAAATTTGACATCATGTGACTCTGGAGATGTTTATATACTTTTATAATCTTTCATGTTACTGACAATCCAGAAAAAATCTGGAATTCAAATGACAAAATCTCCAGTCAGAGCTAAATGTTTTTAGCTATTCAGTAAGGCTATGGCCTCAGTGCCATTATCTCCTGCCATAGCTAATGTATCATATTGCAGCATTCATTCTTAGCAGCACAGCTCATTTCCCAAAGAGGCTGTGGAATATACAGAAAAAAATCTGTGACCCTCTGCAATACATCAAGCTATTCAAAATGTGACAAAAAAGGGCATGCTCTGTGAAAACGTCACTCTCTATATCCTTGTCCTCTTAACTTAAGCAATCGAGCAAATCTGATTCAAAGAAGTGTTTTGCCTTAAACTTCTAAAATGATACAGGGAAAGAGTTGTGCATTCACGATGGCCCGGCTCCGTAACGAGATCTATCCATGCCTGGGCAATTGGAGAGGCAGCTGTTCTCAGCCAGGCAGGATGGGAGCTGTGGCTGTGGCTTTTTCCACCGAGGAATTAAACATGATGGAGGGAGGAGAGTGGAGAGAAAGGAAAGGGGAAAGAGATGTAATTAGGGAGCAAGACAGAGGGATGCAGGAGGACAGTGAAGACGGAGGAAAGATGGAGGGAGAAAAGCCATTGAAGGAGAAACACAGAGAGGGGGAGGGGGAGCGGGGGGAGAGAGGTCGGAGACAGAGACAGTTTGAGCTGAAAATCATTTAGCACTAAGCTAAATGCCAACTAAGAATAGACTTTGAATCAATCAGGCCCAGCTATGTGGCTGGAGAATTAATACGTCCCCTACAAAGCGTTGCCTTTCCCCTAAAGGCTGAAGCGGGCCATATGTTTTCTGAAACCTCTCTAAAAGAATCAAAGATTGAACGCTTTCAAAAGCCCAAGGGGCCCATGCTTATGTAGACAGATTACTTTCATGTTGCACAGTGCAAAGATCAATGAATTTCCAACAACATTCAATAAGAGAGTGACAATCAAATGCACTTTAATATCAAAGCGACCCAACAAGCTTTTGGATAAATACTGTAAAAAAAAAAAAAAAAGAGTGCTTCAGCAGTAAAGTACATTAAAAGTCAACTCGTATCTAAGCAGAGAACTCTCTTTGAAGCACTACAGGTAGTGTGCTTTCTCTGGAGGTGTGACAGCTTGGTCCCTCTTCAGAGATGGCACGATATCTTGGAGGAGAACACAGTAACTATGTGACAAACGTGGTGCCCATAGGCATCCGTCCTCAACAACAAAGACTCCTCAACAATAGAAGGGAATACAGAGTGTTTTTCTTCATGCATAGCTTTATTTAGAGCTAGCCTCATTTTTGTAGCATCTGATTATATGCAGGGGAAATGAGCTGAGCTAAAAAAGACAGACACTCTCAGCTGGCCCATGCATTTTGCATTAAACTTCTGTGATAACTAGTTCACTTGCTAATTATCAGGGTCTAGGTAACAGTTTGAGTTTTAATCCCAAGAATGGGACAAATTGTTGGCTAATTGCCTCTAAGAGATTTTTTTCACTCAATGAAACATTTATCAGAGCGCTCCTATTATTGTGAGTGAAGTTTTTTTTTAATTTTTTTATATATATAATAGATAATAGTTTCAAAGACAACATTCTATCTGCCTGCTTCAAAGGCGCGTGTAGAAATGTGGAAAGAGTTTAGAGAGATTTCTTTAGCTGTTGCCACCTTGTGCTTTGAAGAGGCCACTTTCACCATTGATGATATAATGGATGCCACATGAAACGCCATCCTGCAAAAAATCCTGCGGCCCCATTCATCACTCTTAATCATTACCAGCAGATTTCTCAAGACCGCATTTATTGAACGCATCTATCTTTCTCTTGTTGCGGCTGTGGACAAAGACGGATCGCTTCAGCCACCAGATTTAAAGACTTCTCAGGCCAAACCGAGCACGGCCGACGGTTCTTTTAAATTCTAACCGCTGCTTGATCTCGAGCATTTTCAGGCAGATTTTACCAACCTGTGGACTTACACAATCCCCAATACAAACACTTCACTGGAAAGTTATGGCAACACCGCAATCAATGCAAAACTTTGCACTGCAGTGATTTGAAGTCAGGTTTGTGATATTTATTATTCAGACAGGCAGCCAGTGTAAAGACCTCAGAGCTGGACTGATGTGGTCCACTTTTTTGGAAAAGATTCTTCAGCTACAATTGAAGGCATTATGAAACCATCAGACTGAGGACCCTCTGTGCACTCCCCTAAAATGGCTTCAGATGCAAACGTCTATTATTCATGCATCTCTCCCACACTTGCTATACACAAAAACCTTTCTCTGCTGCATGTGCCCAGCCAGAGGTCACGACCCTCATCAGAAAATGCAGAGGAAGACATTTATAGATGTCTTAAACAGAGTTAAAATCTCTTTCTTTTAGCATGTCAGGAAGTCGTGTGCTGCCTCTGCCTCAGTGCTGCTAATGCTGTGGAGGAATACTTTGCTGTTTTGCCCGCAGTACCATTTCACTATGTAATCACCTAACTCATGAAATTTGCAAAGGTAGTGAATAATTTAAAGTGGCTGCGTTAAAAATTATGTGTTGTACGGTGTCATAACGACGGTGGTCCAGAAACAGGGAGGGAGGCAGCGAAGTAGATAAAAAGAAATTCAAGTGAAACATTTTTCTTAGTCACTCATTTATAGTGCTCACATTACGTATTCTTCTGTTTCCAATATTTCGTTATTGTTACTCGAGGGCATGTTTAAATTGAGACGAGGACCTGCTGTTTGGCAGCAGAGGAGGGGAATGTAGTGTACTGTACCTATGGCGTTATCCATTTTAATCCTGTGCACATGTCGTGCACCAGAAATGAAATGCAAAATGTTGCACGATTGACTCAAAGTACAATAAATGGCAGTTTGAAGTTAGACCATTTGCCCTTGCAAGCTGTTCAAGTGAAGGACGGAATATTGAACTAAGCCTTTCAGCCACCCAGGAGAGCTGCGCTGATTTTATTTGATTAACTGCAATCATGAAATCCCAACTCACCGGGGTGTGCTCGAGTCAGGCCCTTCATAAAAACACCATGTATTAAATAAATATTGCTTTGTCAGGGGGAGAATAAACACTGTTATTTGTGTTGATGCGTTTGTCTGCTGCTGTGCTGCATGACAACTAAGCAAGTAATGAATGATTTCACAATAGCTTATGTAATGAGCATATTGGCACATATCAAAATCAGCAAGTCGTTTCCACATGAAAGGCTGATTAGCAGTATGTGTATTTATGTTGCACTGAGCCCCTGAAGTCCCATAAGGTGGCTTTTTAAAAATTTGCGTACACAAGTTAATTATTTTCTTGTTCTTTTGCTTCTTGAAACAAGCCAATATCTTATTCAGTTCAATTTTATTTATACAGCGCCAAATCACAACAAAAGTCACCTCAAGGCGCTTTATATTGCAAGGTAGATAGAGAGAAAAACCCAACAATCATATGACCCCCTATGAGCAGCGCTTTGGCGACAGTGGGAAGGAAAAACTCCCTTTTAACAGGAAGAAACCCCCAGCAGAACCAGGCTCAGGGAGGGGCTTTGGATCTGAGCTTGTCGTGTAGCGTATGTTTGGCACAAACTGTAGTTCCTCCTGTGACTACTTGAGGGTGATCATTACAAGAGCCTGTACCACCTGCTGGGCCACAGTCAGCCCAGCAAAGACTCAAATCCAGCCTACTGCATGCCTTTGGAAAATGTGAAGGAGGACATAAATCTTTGGCCTCAACTTACTCATTTTTTACAATTAATGCTGCATTTATACTACACCAAAGTAATCAACTAATTGAAAAACAATTAAATGACAGAACAATTTATTTTTTTTATTTGAAAATTTCATCTACTTTTGATCAAGAAAATAATTTGTCAATTGACAAAATTCAAAATATTTTATAAATATTAAAATATAAGTTTCATAGGTAAATTCACAAGTTTACAACAACTACAATGATAGTCTGGACAGTGAAGTTGTCAGGGCTCTGTGTGTGGGCAGGCAGGCAGAGAGGAGGATCCAAGCGCAGGACTCGAACACAGAATTGTAACTCAAAACCTCAGCTTTATTGCTGACATGAAAACTAAACATGAAGTGAATACAGAAACCAAAAAACACACAGGCATAATCCGAGGGTACGACGCGACACCGAGCACGGGAAAACACAGGGCTTATATACACAGGGTAGCACTGAGGGCAACAGGAAGGAGACACAGCTGGGAGAGATCAGGGCTAACGAGACAGGGGGAACAAAGCTGCACACACTAACATAAGACAGACTTTCACAATAAAACAGGAAACATGAAACACTACTCAAAGACACGGACTCGACACAGAGGGGCGGACAGAAAATAATACATGAAACTCAAACAATACATGAGACCACAATTCCTAAAACATGGATAAACAGAAACATGAAACTCTAATAATAAACATCATCATAATCATCATCAACACCAACACAACAAGAGAACAAGAAAACAATCCATGATGCAAAATTAAACCAAAACATAATAAACTCAAAATACTGAGTCCAACGGACCCAGAACTGTGACAGAAGTGCCAGAACTTTATTTAGTTTGTCTTATAACTACAGAGTCGTGTTGTCAGGTGTTTTTCATTTACCACAACTGTGTTTCTTTATAGAAAAACTGTGATGTACCGTTGAAATTGCACTACTTGTTTGTATGTCAGTAATTAAATGTGCAGTAAAACTTCTTCACACAAACACAAAGGGACTTTGACCGGGCACGCTTTGGGAGGACAGCTGTGGTGATTGTATAAATGAAAGCGAAGCAAATTAGTCTGGCTTAATTAAAATAAAAGCGGGCCCACAATGTTCAATGGTTTAACATCCCTCATCCAGATACTTAAATGAGGGGCGTGTCTACTTTGACAGGTATCCTGACACAGACAGCTGTAGCTGATTGGCTGACAGGCTTAAGTTCTGCTTGGCCCATGTTATCCGATATGTGGGATTGCAGTACAAGATACAGATTCACACAAGACATCTAGAAATGCAGAAATGAAATCTTCTCATTTCTGCACATAACCACCTGTGACTTTGATAGTTTGTAAAAATGCTTTGCTTTAAGGTTGTTTGTGAAAAGCAGTGGTTGGTAAAGCAACTCTTGTGGAACGAATGATCAAAGAACTCGTGGCTTCTGTTCTGAAGGCAAAGACAAACATGTAATAACAGAAATTTCTAAACTCCGACCTTAGCATGTACTGTTGGGCAAGGTTATGTTCTAAGTGAAATATTTTTGTTTTAAGTATTTTTACTCATTTGCAGCTCAGTTTAAATCTGAACCGCTCAGCTAGTTATTATGACTGTGTGGTTATAGTTCAATCAGATTATAATCACCATAATCCTAATTGATTGGAGATCATATATGTGCCATCGCCTTTTGTCTTCTTCAGTCTCTCTGAATTCACACCAGGCCAAAGATGATACACAGGAAAATGTTCCCTTTCTAGGAACTCATTGGATTTCCAAGAAAAAGTGCTGTTTGAGAAAATATTCAGCAGGATTTTCAGTGTTTGTGGGAGAATAATAATGATGGGTTACTGAATGATAAATCAATTCTACAAGCAGGCACTACTGTGTTAGACACCTTTAGGACACAGATACTCACAACCACCAGTATTAGTGAAAACATGAATTAGTAAGAGACTGCAGTGAGTCACATGAGCTAAATGGAAGATTGGCAGTTGGGGAGGTGATGTCAGGACTACCTCTGTCCTCTAACAGGGCGCCCACATCCTGACATCACGTCTGGGTCATCCTCTGTCTGACTGGCTTATTTTACTAAGTCAGAAATGTGATGATTTCCTTTACCCGTCACATTCCTTTGGGTTGTTTTGTCTATTTTAGGGAAATATAAAAATGTGCCAGATCTGTTTTTTATGACTAAATACTGCTATATTACTTTTAAGATAGCCTGCATCAGTGATATGTACAAACACTGAGATGAAACAAGTTCTTCAGTTGATCAAATGAATAAAAATAACTAATCACATCCTCTTAATATGGACATTAACCTTCGGCGACCCTGACAGAATTAGGATGGAGGTTGAGTTTAGTTAATGATGAGCTCTTTTTAATTTTAATTTCATTTATTTTTTATTTTTATTTCTGCCTGTTGGGAATCAGACATTCAAAAGAAACTATGATACCAAAGAAGTGAGACTTCACCTGAAATCTAACATCTCAGTTTCTGAGTGTTTTCTTCTTTGTAAAGTAACAAAACACAACTCTGAGCCTTTCAAACGTTTAAGACCACTTGAAACAAAACAGCCTGTTTCAGTTTGAGCTTTGTTTTCAATAAAATAATTGTTGCATGTTAGAACCTTGTTGCAATCCAACCATTTTTTTTTTACAATTTTTCAAGTGGCCTTAAACTTTTGATCGGGACTGTATGAAAGATTTTATGAAGTCAACTAAACAAACTCGAGCTATTTTCAAGTCCTTGAAGTCCGTCCTTCACTTGAACAGCTTGCAAGGGCAAATGGTCTAACTCCAAACTGCCATTTATTGTACTTTGAGTCAATCGTGCAACATTTTGCATTTCATTTCTGGTGCACTCTGTGTGTGTCTGTGTTAGTATGATTATGTGTGAATTTTGGGGGGCAGAGGGTTGTTTTGTTTACCAGAGATGAGTTTTTGAAGCGATTCAGACCCGTCCCTGTAGATTCGGGAATATTTGAAAGGTTTCTTTATCATTTTGAGACTTGGGGACTTTGGCAAAATTGAGCATTTTGGACCATAACGTTCCCGTTTTAGCTTTAGTTTCAGTTTTATATGTAATTGGAAACATTTACTGAATATTCTCAAGAAAATATCACAAACTAATTAAATTCAAGAATTTGTTCTGGACTGCATTTCATGTATGTTTTGCATGCAAATTTTGCCTTTGAAGAAAAGATTCAGTCTGTGCGCTGCTCGTTTCTTTTGTGTTTCCTCTTCCTCATTTCTGTTTTGTCTCTTTGATCGGAGGAACGTGGGACCACACATGCAATCAATACGCACGTCTTGAAGTCACCCACTCATCAGCGCCCTACAGCATTCACACTCCAGCTCATCTCATCATTCTCCGCCACATCATAAAATTAGTTTGCTAAAAAGGTTATTTTAAACTATAGTTATAGATTTTTAGTCTCTAGATCTCTTGTTCAATCACAGTCTCTTGTTTCTATGGTTCAGGTGCATCATCACCAGTCATCAGTGTGCTGCTTGCTTGACCAAGCTCTCCACCACCTACTCTGCATGGGTGAAGCTTGCCTGTGCAGCCCTCTGCTCAACACCTACCAGCCAGCCTCTCAGCTCCCTCCACCTGCCATAGCCTCGCTTACTGGCCAACTCCTGTCAGCCACTCACCTACACTCTACAGCTTTCACTGTTGTTGCAGTTGTAAAACTGCAAGAAACCTTGTTCTTATCCCAGAGTGATGCTCTGCTTTGATTTGAGAAGATATTAACCAAATGTAGTTTGTTCAACAATACATGTTTGCAGCATTGTTACATATAATATAGTAAGAGTTATGGTCAGGACTAGGGTGCCATTAGTGTATTAATTAATACACCAAAATCTCAAAATGATTTAATGCCTTAGAAAATAACAAATAATATATAATGCATGACGTCTGTCATAATGGTGTAACTATTTCCTCACTTGAGATTCTCTGCAGGCCTTTCCTGCAGCCATCTTCTGTTGCAGCTTGTTTGTGGTTCTCTCTGCCATCAGTTCCATCTTCACTAACTCAAAAGTATGCTCTGTTAGGTTGAGTTCAGGTGACTGCCTTGTCCCTTGAAGGATTTTCCACTTTTATGCTTTAAAAAACTCTTGGGTTGCTTTTACTGTTTGCTTTGGATCGTTATCCATTTGCACCGTGAAGCCCTGTCAGATCGGTTTTGTAGGGTTCAGCTGAATCTGAGGAGAGAGCACAGCCCTGTGCACTTTACAGTTCATCGTGCTGCTTCTATCAGCAGTCACATCATCGTTAAACATCGCTGACACAGTTCCACTGGCAGCCATACATGCCTGTGCCATAACACTGCCTCCACCGTGCTTGACAGATGATGTGATATGCTTCTGATTAGGAGCTATTTCACTTGTTCTCCATTCTTTTCTCTTCCCATCACGTTCATCTCATTTTTTTTGTTGTTGTTGACTTTTAGAAGTTCATGAGTGTAACCAGGGGTTTGCACACACTTCTTTATGTTTCCATTCATGAAAGCATCTGACAGCATTTGATTATAGACTTTGACAGTGTCATGCCTCCCTCCACAAAAGTGTTCTTGGAAATAATTCTGTCATTCAGGCAGCCTGTCGGGTTTTTTTTTTTTTTGCTAACTCGGTTTATTTTGCTTAAAGATGTACCAGAGTGCACAGACTGGCGACCTGTCCAGGGTGTACCCCGCCTCTCGCCCTATGACAGCTGGGATAGGCTCCAGCGCCCCCCGCGACCCTGAAAAGGATAAGCGGAAGCGAATGGATGGATGTACCAGAGTGCTTAGCCACTTGTAAAAGTTTTTGCTATGTCTGTAATATTTTCATTGTGTATTTTTGACCTAATGATGGCTTCCTTCATATGTATCTCCATGTCTCTGGATCCTTATATTGAGATTTCCAGGGTAAAGCTACTGAATACAAGTTGCAACATTAAACAACTCTAAAACCTGCTTAATTGGTCGTTTTTGCATTTTGTGTTTCTTGTATCCTTGTGATATTTTGTATTATGTGTTATGTTCTGGTTCATTAGTAATCTTTGGTATTCTGTTTTGAGTTTCTTATATTTCTTGTTTAGTTCCTTTATTATTTAGTATTTTCCTCTCGTGTCTCTCTGTGTGTCTGTGTTTATGTATGTTGTGTGTCTTGTTTTCCTCTTGTTTCACTCGGTGTTCCCTCTTCTTTTCATGTTTATCTATGTTTCCCCAGCCCGTCAATCTTCTCTCTCTCCCTCGTGTTCCCTCACTCCCTCTCGTCTACCTGTTCCCCACTCCTGTGTCATGTTCCACTGTATCCTGCTTTATTGTGAAAATCGTGTCTTTTAATGTTTGGTGTGCTTCCCGTGTGGCGTCTTGTTAATTTGTATCACCTGTGTTGCCCATGTGTTCTCACTTCTCACTGTATTTATGTCAGCGTCTCCCTCATGGTTGTGCGTTTCCCTGTGGGCCTCTTCGTGTCCGTAGTTCATATAAATTCCCAGTTTAGTTTGTATTTTCTTTGGTGCAGCAATAAAGCTGTGTTTGAGTTATTGTCTCCGTGAGTCTGCACTTGGGTCCTTTCCTGCCTGCACAGCCGAAATAATGACAGTCGTGAAATTGTGAGTCAATTGTCCACTTGCGTTCTGCCTGAAATTGGGGGACTTTGAAAATAATACAGGCAAAAAAATGTTAAAAAGCGTAATTGTCCAAATGCTTATGGACGCCTGCACCTCTCTCAACAAGGTATGTCCTGCTTAACTGTTCATCTGCGTATAAAATTTAGTCAACTCAGTCAAAAGAACAAAGGAAGGTGCAGGAAAAGATTCCCTGCAACAAAGGCAGCTAAATAGTGGCACGTAATAAAGTGAGAGTTGGATTGCAAAATGCATCCAACTCTGGCTCTCTGTTGCTATCCCTCTCCTCCTGTCTATGGTTTTCTCATCGTGTGTCTCCCCTTGTATATTAGTATGTACTGTGTATTTTTCTGGCTGCACACACACACGCACTGCAAACTCAGCATTGTCAATCCCAAATTCTAGCCAGTCTTAATCTGGATATATAACCCCCAGGTAAGCACTAGTCTGGTACCCGTCACATCAACACGCTGTGTAAGCCCAGAAAAATGAGCTGTCTGCTGTTTTCTTTCACCAGAGAGGCCTGACATGAATTTGCATCTGCGTTTCTGTAACGGTACTAATTTGTGTCACTGCAAATGTCAATGGGAACCCACAACTTCCTGTTTTCACATTGTTGTTGTACTGCATCAGGTTCAGTTACTGTAGTTACATTACAATCCATTCTGATACTACTCATAGTCAGATTTGGATGGGGAGAAACTGATAAAACATCCAAGAAGTAAAGCTGTGTTCAGCAAACTTATTGCTCCTGTGAAACTGCCTATTGGTCAGGAGTCAGAGATACTTGGGACGTAGCAGGCAGGTGTAAAAGTGTGTAACTGTGCAGAAAAAGAGCATCCAGTCAGCAAAGCCCATCAGCTGAGAGTCTTTAAAGTCTCCCCCACAACATATCAAAGCCACCGAGCTAACGTCCTCTGAGGCATATCAGCATATCTACGCCGGTTTAATCAGCATTGCAAGTGGTTAATAAAAAACTCACAGTTATCCAATTAGACAGTGACCTTTTTAATGTTTGTTGCTATGTTGTGTGTTTCACATCACGGTGTCATTGAGAGGTTTAGAGAGAAAACTTAGCAGACACTGCACTTCTCCCTCTGATGCAGCCACTGAGCCAGGAGCTGTAAATGCCATCACATTAACGATGCCTCCAGGGTATAGACAGTCCCCTGCATCTCTATGCAGCATGTTTGTTAAACACTGGGTGGTCACATCGCCGTCACCGTGCACTGGTGTCATAACCGCACTGTTTAACAGCGTTGCAGCCGTGGTACCGCTTTAATTACTTTGCCGAAATGAACTGGAAGAATGAGACTCCTTTATCAATTCAGGACTAAAAAAACGCTTATATGGTGGGTTTTCTTTCCCCCACTCAGATTCATGGTGCATCACACATATCTGCAGCCTTTGATTCATTTTATAGCCACGAGACCCCTGAGACGTGTGACACATTCCATTTAAACAATGACTCATTCAATTTGTTTCATGGTAGGATCATTTCCTATTAAATATATGTGCGTATGTTTTATACAAAATTCATGTCATAATCATTTTTCACCCCACACTCATTCAGTAACATGCAGTAATAGGAACATGAAATGGAAGATTAGGGTGAGTGGCTTATGATGCACCGCTGTCCACAAAAGATTTATCTTTTTCATATTATCAGGAAATTTAATAAGAAAGAGCCGGTCACTCGATCTGAAATCATCAAATTTTGAGTGTATTTTCTGCTCAACCACCTTTGATTTGCCAGAAGATTTTATGGTTTTATATTTTGACGTCTATAATGGTTTCTGTGAAATTTCAGTTTCATTTATCATATCATTTTGAAAAATGGTTCTAGCGTGGTTTCTCACGCTTTGTAATCTGAGGCCATGTTTGAACACGAATATCTCGAAAACCATTAAAGATAAAAGCCTGAAATTCTCACTGTCACGTTTTACCATAACAAATGAATCAAAGTGTAACTTGGGGCAGATATTTAAAGATAACAGCCAGAGAATTGCCTACTAAAAATATTTTATATGAGCAAACACACAGTATTAAATAAAACTGACATTGCAAAAGCAGCTAGTGGCAATTTTTGGATTGTATACAGTCTTTTTAACATTTTTAGTAACTGAAGAATATTTTCATTCAGCTCTCACGCTGGACAGCAAATTTTACAAGTTGTACCACAAAAACAGAAATGTCAGTGCATAGTGTGATCCAAATCAAACCAAACCTGGAGTTTCCTGATGGAAAATCATTCTGTTAAACACGCATATTTTTAATTTTCCCACCTTGTCAGCATGCACTCTGTCCTGGAGGAGTCTGATAATTCAGCTTAAGATTAGGATGTACTTACATTAATGTTGCTTTTGTTCTATGTATTACAGCATTCACTCCAGCATCAGTGCGCCTCAGAGTTTGGAGCCTATAGTCAGCATTCCAACCTTCATCCCAAAAAGTATTTCCTGCTGTTAAAATATCTTTTACCTGTTTGACATGGTCAGGTGAGATATTTTCAAATCTGAATGAGATGGAATGATCAAAAGGTAAAATGGTGAGCAAGGCTGCAAACACAATTTTGTGTTTGATTTTGACTCTTACTCCTCTGTGTGCCCCACACACTCAACATTTCTGTATTCTTAATAAAGATAAATGTTAACTCACCTCCTCTGGTGCTCAGTGACCTGGTGCTTGCTCTCATGCTTCAGCTCAGGTGTTCCTGACACATTGTTTTGTTTGATGTTCTTAGATGTCAAATGAAAGTGAAAGTGAAAATTCAAATATTGGATTTCCTGAAGGTCTTATTGAGCTACTTTTTCATACTAGATAGATGGAACAGCTCTTATAGCAAATCTACCCACGCCGTCAAATGTACTGTACATCTTGTCGAGCTTCACCCGACTGTCTCCTTTACAGTCTACAATGAACTGGGCCTGGTGCAAAACAAGAGCTCAAAGCAGAGTGAAAACTGAACTTGCATTCACTGTGCGGCCAGAAAAACGAACTCTAACAGCATGAAAATATTTCAATGCAGTATTTGAATAAAAAAAAACTGCTCTTTGTAGCAATGTCACATTTAATTGTATTGCTTTTTAAACACAAAGTCAAAGGGAAGGAATGGTGAAGTTGATTACCAACCTTTGTGCGGTCAGAGGCGCAACATAGCAGGAATACACCCCAGATGTCCTGATAAACTGGATTCTCTTAAAGCTACGTAAATTAAGTACATAATAAACATATTACGTACTTATGAAAATGTATTGCTTCAATGTATTTTTCTAATGGGGCACGCCCCTACGAATGCTGACTGGCTGGCTAAAGCTGACTTCCTTCCCAGGGGCTGTTTAGAGCCTGCCAGCAGAAACATGATCTGTTGACCATGCAGTCAGTCTGCTGATATATCCCATTCTAATAGCAATGACAGATTGACTGTTTTGCTCGCTAAAGCCCTTTTATAAAACCATAGATTGCAGAGCGGAGCCTCTGCCAAAACCACAACTCTCCTCAATAAATCCAAAGGCTGACAGGGTGTCTTTTTAGTCATAAATATGCATAGTGGACTCAATTACTCGGGATGTTATTCGCACAGGTGCTCTGGCCATAGTTTACTATGAGCCCCAGCTTCAGAAACAAGCATGTTATTTATTTGGCTCAGGTGAAGAATCTGAGGTGTGAGGGTAATTGTCACCGGGTTTAGAGTGATTTGTTTGCGTGTGATTTCACAGCAGTAATGGCTTTTGCCATTTTAGTGACCGGAAACAAATGATTCTCTTTAATAGGACAACACAGGACAACATTCACTTTTCCAGCATCAGAGTAGTGCATTCATTGCTTCTTAATCCACCCCCAAACCCCCTCTTTTTTTCCTTCCAGCACTCTTCAAGTGAGTTTATGAAATAACTGGTATAGAAATCCCCTGGAGCACCTGCCCCATGATGAAACAGATGTGTCCTAATATTCAGACCAGCTTACTCCAGTAATTGCTGCCAGTATATTAGATACAGAAAAGACGGAAGATGTTCACTGAGAACATATCCCTGATGTTCAGGAAAAGACAGGGAGTTGTATTTGAGCTGTTTAGCCAGAAGCAACCATGCAAAGTGAATCTCAATCAACATCCATCTCTCCCTTTTTCTAAATAGATGCAAAACATGTGTGTGATTTCTGAATTTTGAGTAGGCAGTTTCTCATCTGACCGTGCATTTAAATGCAGGTAAACAACCGCTCTTCATTATTTTTCTCTGAACTCTGAGGACTCTAGAGATAAATCATAAACACATAAGATTCTGTTGCCTCTCCTTGTCATTATTCAGTGACATCTCACATCAGGGAACAGATGCTAATAGCCGGTGAGAAGTGAGACAGGCTGCTTATTAGGCATGCTCCAACTGAAGTGAAAGACCACCCACTGTCTTGCAATTATTCTGCAGTCTCTGCCTCAAATTACAGCTTAATTGAACTTTTCACAATCATACCATTGCAAACTATTCCTTGGGTCAAAGTTGACCGAGTGGCAAAGGGCACTGAAACTTAAAGACATCATTAGCACAGCTCATCTTATAATTATCCTCTTAGGCTGGTGGCTCTGCTCAGATGTGAGGTCAATTACAAATATACTTATTTGCATGGAAGTGCATGTTAGTGGGAGGTGTGCAGATTTATCCTCAGGAACAAATTAATCGGTTATCTGACAACTGCAGAAAATACTGCAAAAAGACGTGTTCTATGCCAGTAGTGAACATCCTTCTTCCAGTGTGGAGGGGAGTTATTAGACCAAGTTTGAAAGAAGCAATGAACACTGAACGTTAGGTTTTCTTGGCCTTATTTTGTCTGCTGTGACCAGGAGCCAATCGTGGCAGAGTTAAAACACCAAATAAAAGCTAAATAAAATAAAATCTTAGTTAATCTGCTGATCTGACCTGATCTTTGGGCAATGGCTGATTTTTCAGAACTTAGTGTGAAGTCCCTGACCCCCAACGGTCACACCAGATGCCTCGCCCTCCCTGAGCCTGGTTCTGCC
>NW_024582396.1:2200541-2219198 GCF_018398535.1 Haplochromis burtoni
ATAAAGTTAAAAGATTAAAACTAATAAAACAAGTTTAAAAAGAGACTTTTCCATTTGATTACATTTTGTATGATGATTATGTAGAAAAAGTAGAATTGGGCTGAAAGATCTATCACTTTATCACCTATTCAGGTTGTAAATCGTGTTTTTAAAAAGTAACTAAGTAACTAAGTAATTAATTACTTTTGAAAATAAGTAATCAGTAAAGTAACGGGATTACTTTTTGGGGGAAGTAATCAGTAATTAGTTACTGATTACTTTTTTCAAGTAACTTGACCAACACTGATTGTAGTGCAAGAAACACCTTAGTTACACCTTAGTTGTGAGGAGGAACAATAATAATTATTCTGTTAGAATCATATCATGCTATTAGGTCTTTAAGGTATGTACCTATGGAGCTACTGTCGTTGTAATATGGGTGTGCAATATAACATTAAAGGTTTCTGTTGATTGAACCCTTTTACTTTTATTAATGTAAATGTTACTTTATTTAAGTGCTGCGTTCCTACTTTTAATAGATAACATATCTCGACTGAATATATGCCACTGCTTAAATTTAGCAGATCGTAAATATTTTGATGATCATTGTATCTTTTGTGTTTTTTGTATGTTTTTTGTATTCTATATGACTGTAATCCTGATGCTTCTTCAGACAGGAAGTAGCAGAGAACAGTGAAGATGTCCAGCACGATGCAGGAGAGAGATGGAAAGACGGGCTGACTAAAGGTAGATGTTGTAGACTGCTCTTTTTGCCTCACTATATTAAACAGCACAATCACTCATTAATAAGCTTCTGCGTCGCTCTGCTGCAGTATGTTTTAGTGCACGTATTCTATTTGATTTGGTTATTTTTATTTAAGTATCACCCGTCTCTGCTGTCTCAGGGCAGCGTGTAATGTAAAGGTGATAACAACCCTGCGCTACAGATGGAAATCCATCAAGCCAATGATCCCAGCGAGTGAGTATTTGGTGACAGTGAGTCTGTGTGTTGTGAAGCCATCTGAACCGCTTATAGCTTATAGCATTTAACTATTTTTTATTTTCAAGGGCCTCGTGATTATTCAACACAACTGTGTGTGAAGTGGTGCCGTCTATTTCAAATAACGTCCTTGCTTGAAGAGCCAATAAGCAAAAGAGAGCCTGAACAGTCTATTCATCAAAAGTGCGGCGTCTTCTGGAGTGACACTGTTTCTCACATTTTTATGAATAAGTTATTTTGAGCACAACCGCTGAGGTAAACAAATCAGCAAGATGAGCTCCATCTGCAATAAAAGAATAGTAACAGATTGTTCATTTCTAGTCTACTGACTCCACGTAGAAGCCAATGCTGTGCTCTGCTTTCCCTCTGAAGGTCGCAGGCACTTTGAACATCCAGCACAGTGGACTGAAAATGAGATTAATTAATAATTATTGTTGCCTCACTCTGAGGATACTGGTAATGTTCCCGAGGAGCAAATATTAATATTTCAGCCCCGGTAGGAAAGCTTTTAAAGCCGTCATTCATTTGGCCCTTCGAATGGATTAAGAAGGATCTTGTTCTACCTCTTAACCCACCTTTTTTCAAACTTTTTTTCCTTTCCTCTTAGGGTTGATATGAGAACTCAAAACGTTAGCAGGAAACTGCAGTGACAGCCTCAGAAATGCACCCCTACCACTCTGCCTCTTTCTAACAGAAAGGCCAGCCTGATGAATAGAAGCTAATGGCTTATCTGTGCCTGAATAAAACCTGGTGGATAAACAGCAGGTGGATTTGGTTTCTACTATGAAAGTCAGACGCATAGCTGATTATGTGTTCAATCACCAGTACTTCATGGAAGAGTCATTTCACCCCTGCAGGATGTTCAAATTGAGGGAGGGCGGGTTTCTAGAAAGGCAGAAGAATCTGGATGCTACTAGTGAGAGCTGTCTTTGTTAGTGAAATATGCACAGTATGAATGAAGTCACTGTGCGATGAAATCCCTCCTTCTTCCTCTGTTGTTCACTAACAATTGCTCTTTCAACAGGACACAGTAGTTGCTTCTTTGGCCTGTTAGGTATATTGCAAGAAAACTATTTGCTCCTGGTGAAGTCTGGTTCAGATTTGCCCCCAAAAAGTGCCGCTGGAAACTGGAAAGCAATGCAAAAGAGCAAACAAGTCATCTGTGCACGAAGCGAGCTGTCAGAGAGTTTTTCACATGATGCACTGCACAGTTGGATTAACTCTGTCAAAGGTGCTGGTGCTGGATTACAGTATTACCTGGTATCAGATTGTTTCGTGAGCCCTCACTGCTTTAGTTTTCGGTTTATCCAGGACGCCGACAAAGTTCCAGAAACTGCAGTTCTTCAAATGTCCACTCACTCTAAAAGTGAGTCTCCTGTGTTAAGAAGTTCAGCTTTACAGCAGCTGTAACTAATTGCTGAAAAGCAGACCTCGACCCACCTCATTTAATTCACTTAACTGGACTTCTTGTTCACTTTTAAGTTGCTGGTGTCTTCGGCGACCAGTTTCTTGCAGTTTATTGTTATGTTATTGTAATGTTGCACCTTTCCCAAACTGCTAGCTGACAGTCTGAGCACTTCCAAATATGGTCACTTGTATGGTCAACAGTGAAGTTTCAAAATGAGCACTGTTTCAGAACCATGGTATTATTATGCAGTTATTGCTTTTCACATGTAACGGCACTCCAGAGCAGAGCTGCGTCATCCGGTTTGGAAGCAGAATCCTAACTAACTGCTGGTCTTTTTCTGTAGGTACTCTTTTTTTTTTTTTCTTCTTTGTGAAAAACTGGCTTTGATTTAGGCTGCAGTCTATTTCTCACAAACTCATACTGCTATGGGTGGACGGTTTTGCAATTAATGGCAGGCTGAGACACAAACATGCCAAAAAATGTTGGAAATTGAAAGATGTTGAACTCAGATGTTGCACCCCTCTCCATGAGCCCATGGCAAACTGATTGCTCCTGACCCCATGTCTGCTCCCTGCAGTGTATGAATACCAATAAAGTCTGTGTTACTGGGAAGCTTATTTATCTGGAGTAACTTTCCATTTCAGTTGAACACAGGCAATATAAAAGAGCCATTTACTTAATCTCCCTACTACCCAGTGCCAACCCACCCTCTTCTTCCTTGCTTGGCTTCTGTTCTTGACTTCCTTCCTCTTTTCAACTCTTGCTTTTTCACCTAAAAACAACCCCACACACTCAAGCTTAGCTTTTGCTTTCACTGGACTTTTGCCTCTCCTTTTCTTGTTAGGAATGTCTTTAGGCTGGAAAAAGGGACAGCCATGTTTGTTCCACTGATTCCAGCTCCTGTTTGTGATACAACTGGAAAGCTTTTACTGGGCTGGGAGTAACCTCAGGAGCTGACCCAGGGAGGGGGACCAATGCTGTAAAAGTTTTGTCTTTATGAGTCAGTGCTAGTGTTTAGGTGAATGGCTGAAATAATGTGAGGCTTTGAGAATGATAATAGGGACTCTGTGTTTACTGTGTTTCACATATAATGATTATCTGAAAAGCCAAACAAACACCAGGCTGCAGTAGGACATTTAAAAATAAATGGACATTAAAAATGAAAGTATATTAAAAAAAAATCACCTGCATGATGCCATCTATGACTGCAAAGCAGCTACATTCCTATCCCCCGCATGCAGACCAACATGTTTCATTGTCAATGATGCAGACAGAACTTGAGGGCTAAGGTAACACATAAAAAGAAAGCAGCAGAAAAATGGAGCAAAGTATGAACCTCAGACTGTATTTTGTTATTCATTTGAAGCTTAGCTAGTTTGGTTAGCACACTACAGACACACACACCTGATAATTACATGTACTAGAATTTCCTTCACTGAGACACAAATGTTTGGATGTTGTGCAGAGCGAGTGGAGTGGAACGAGCTGCAGAGCACGGTGGAGTTTAGGTGTGACTACACCTAAACTGCAATTAGCCAAGTTTAGGTGCAGTCACAACTGTCAAAGTAGCTCTGCTGCTAACTTTCAGCTTTACCAGTATCTACGCAGATGATTGACTTGCTTTTGGAGCCAGTCTCAAGTGGGCATCAGAGGAACTGCAGTTTTTGGCACTTCCATGTTGGCTTCATTTTTCAGCCTCAACTGTTTGGAAACTATCTAACATGGAAATGATAAAAAGAGGGAAACAATGTATCACTTCATCTGTTCAACATGGTGGAGCTTCTGTTTAGGCCTGTCCGGCTGTCAAGCTGAAAACTTACTGATGATTTCATCAACAGGATACCAGAGCATTTGGTTTGCTCACATTCAGACAGCTGTGTCAAAACTCATGATGCTTTTCATCAGTAAGCAGCATAAAGATGACCTACTCAACCAATGTGCTTTTGGGGGGACTGTATATGGCTGTTTTGCCAGATGCCATATGTGTCTGAACAGTATACTTAAGGTATCTTTGAGAGTTGGATTCTTAATGTTGTTGTAGGATTTGAAGTAGTTGCTGTGTGACAACAGTTGTGAGGTTATCAGACCTACAAAAATACACATTAGGAGACTACCTTGGTGCTTTAATCTGAGGTAATTAAAGCACAGAGGAGATCGGGCCTTTGCTGTGACTGCTCCTAAACGTTTTATTACTGGCTATGGAAGTCGTGTACATCATTGTTCTTTGTATGCTGCTGCTAAATGTCCATCTTTGCATATTCGCAGACTCTCCCATTGGTTGATTTTTATCTATAAATCTCTCCTTGGGCTGGTTCCATCTTATTTATGTGTTTATATGTGTAAAAACCACAACCAATACAACCTTCGTTCGAACAAAATCATACAATTGATTGTCCCAAAAATTAGAACAGAATTGGGGAAAAGGGCTTTTAAATACGCTGCCCCTGCTTCCTGGAATAATCTGCAGAAGGAACTGAAATGATCAGAATTGGTTACCTTGGGAGAGTTTAAGTCTGTTTTAAAGGAACGAGAGAACAGCTCTTTTACTCAGTGTGATTGTTTTTAAATGTACTCTTAATTTGATCTGTTATTGTATATTTTACAAATGTTTGTATGGGATATTGTATTTGTTTTAAATGTTATATACCTATGTGGTATGTGACTTTTATTGCTATGATGCCAGGTCTCTCTTGGAAATGAGATTTTTAATCTCAATGAGATTTTTTACCTGGATAAATAAAGGATTAATAAAAAATAATAATAATAATAATAATAAACTGTGGAACAAACTGCCCCTTCACATCAGGACCTCCCCAACATTGGACACTTTTAAAACCTGTCTGAAAACCCACCTTTATTCCTTGGCTTTTAAATCAGAATGAGTTTGTGTTACTTTTATTGATCTTATTCCTTACTCAAATATTCTAATTTTATGATTCTTTTTCTTAACTCTTCTCATGTCTCCCTATGTTTTTATTTCTTTTAATTATCTTAATTGTACAGCACCTTGGTTAACGGTTGTTGTTTTAAATGTGCTACATAAAGAAATTCGACTTTGACTTTGATTACCTCGGTGGCAGTTAAATAAGTTGCGGTTCATGTCCCATTTAGGTCAGGTTAATACAATATAACCTACTTGGTTAGGAGAACAAGAACGGCCCGATTAAGCACACTCCCGACTTGACTAAATCATTCAGAGCGCTGAGGTGGGATAGGCTCAATAAGTCAGCTGATCTCAGTCTGACTGAACTGCGAGCTGCCTGCTGACGATCAGATTAAAGGCAAACAGATTCTATACCAAGCAGAACTTCCCAGAGAAGATACCTGCTGATGTCTGTGTTGGTCCAAAACTCCTGTAGGATTCAATGGCACTTATTATGACACTCGTGTAAATCTACACAAAATAGAACTGAGGCTTTGATTTCCTAAAATCTATGTGGTCACCAGTGGCCTAACTTTATTTAACCACACGCTAAAATAGCAGATTTTCATAAGCTACACGATGTTGCTCTATCAAATGAAGTATTATATACTTTGGTATTACAGTTTTCTGTTAAAAGCTTTCCCGTTTGGGTGTTCGGAACAGGCAAAAAACTTCCATAACATGGGGTGGACGTTAATTGAACCCTTCCTCTACCCTTAACCGTAGGTGGGTTTCCAGTGACACGGTGGGTGTTAAAAGGTTTTTTTCTCTCCTCAGATCAAATATTCTGAAGCAAAGAAAAGGACAAAAGTGTAACTGTCAAACACTTACACTCTGCACTGTGTAAGTGCAAAGACCATTTGAGTAGTTCCACTTGCCTCTGGAAAGGCTTAAAGGCTCTCAGTCATGCTCATTTTACTATGTTAGATTTTTTTGAAGCCCTGCGGTAAATTCCCTGCCCTCATTTTTCACACAAGAACACTTTTCTCTGATTTCTGAAACTCACCACCTTGTTGTGCATTCATAGTCCAAAGGGATGCACACAAATCAGACAGCCCAGGCCTGCATATTGCCTTTTGCAACATCCTCAAAAATCCATCTCTGCTATTGGCAGGGCATCGATTCCCTGTGAATGGATGGTGAGTCCAGACAGGGACAGGAGATGATGTGGTGTGAGACGGTTACAATGCACGCGCACACGCACACAAACGGGTTGATAAGTGTCTGCTAGCCATGTGGGCCCTGCCCATTGCAGCACCATTAATCCAGTACAATATGTCTGCCTAATGCTGTGTGCCATGAAGAAAGGCAGCACTTATCATCTTTAACGTCTCTGGTAGAACATGGCTGGGGAGGATCGGTCACAAAAAAAGCAGAGAGGGTAATTTAAAGGGCCATTTCATCCATATTACCAAAGAACAATATTGAGGGTGAACAGTGAAGTGCAGGAAAATCACGTGTATAGTTTAACCAGAGTAATACAGAATATTTCAGGTCGATACTACAATTGATGTCTGTGATTTAAAAAAAAAAGGTTTGGTGTGTTCAAAACAAATAGGATTATACAATATTCACATTAACCCCTTTAATGTGTGTTGTTTTAAGGGGATATTTGCTCTCTGGCACACAAGCTGTGCCGTCACAACACTGTTTCCTCATTACCTTAAAATAAGCTTGTGCTGCAATTTATTGTTACATGGGTTTAGTTTATTCTCGCTGTTGACATCGCTTTCCATGACTTCAGTTATGGAAAGGTGAGACTGGTATGCTCTCACGTAGAAATGATTTTTTGTGAGATTCAGGTGAGAAAAATATAGGTGCATTCATTATGAAACAACTTGTGCAGACTTCTTTTAAAGACAGAAATTTTCCATAATGCTAAACTTCAGACAGGAGTCTCACCAAACAGCTAGGCAGTTCTTGAGGATTTCAGAAGAGGCAACCAACACTCATTTCTCAGAACATGCAGAGTTTGACTGTTAAGTCACTGGTGCAGGTTAGCAGTGCAAACTGGCTTCTTTTCTGCTTGTCATGAACCTCCAGCCCTATTGCCATGGAGCAGTGGTGTATTTTTCTTGGCAGTGGCACCTATCACTTAGGAGACGACTGCAGTCAGTTGTGCTGATGTCAGAGTTTGGATGGAGTCCATGCCAATCCCAGCCAGGCTGATGGGGCAGAGATGTACAGGCTTGTAGGACTGTGTATTTGTACCGGCACTCACTTCCACAGTGGAATCACTGTCAGTATCTGCTCTCTGTAAGTGCTCTCTGGTTTGTTTTTGCCCATCTTGCTTTCAGCTTTGTGTTAATATTTAAAATGCCTGTTTTTAAATGTGGTATTAAAAGAAGTGTGTATCTGTATATCTGTAGATATGAAACATTCAGCCAGTTTGTTAACACGGTCTATGCGGACAAGCAATTGAAAAGTAATGTAAGTAGTGTAAGGGATTACTTCTTTTTTTTTAAAGGTAATATGTAAATAAAAGTCAGACACTGATGCCAACATAAAAACCCATGATGCTGAAATAAACAAAAAAATGTTTTCCTGTATTTTGGGGACTATTTCTTTTAACCACGACCGCTCCATATTCTGATTCTTATTGTGAGTGTTGTTTTTAGAGCTAGCCGAGGTTATGAACGGGTTACATCTCAGTATATAGACACAGCCTTTGTGGTCAGTTATGCTGGACAACATGAAACAAGACTGTTTCAGTGACACAAACCTCTAAACTCACGGTGACTCTATGACACAGACAACAACAAGAACATAATGACTGGAGGTTTCTGACAGAAAATGAGCTGAGGGGCTCTACCAGCGCTTAAATAATCAGACAGAGAAATATGACCTCCAAGAAGTTGGGAAGCTGCGCAAAATGTAAATAAAAGCAGAACTGAGTGGTATGCAAATTTCACAGTATGACACAGAAAACACATTAAGGCCGTTTAAAATGAGACATTTTACTATTTCCTGAAAAATATTAGCTCATTGTAAATTTGATGGCAGCAACATGTCTCAAAAACTTTGGGATGGGGCCAAAAAAGGCTGGAGAAGGAAGTGGGGCCGAAAAGAAACAGCTGGAGAAACATTTTGAAATTAATTAGGTTAATCGGCAACTGTTCGATTAAATGATGGGCTCTTAAAGGAGCATCTTATAGAACCAGTTTCCCTGTAGTAAAGATGGACAGCTGCAACAGACTGCAAGTGTAGACATTTTTGGGATAACATTCCTTAACGTAAAAATCTTTGATTATGTCTTCAAAATATCATCCAAGGATTCAGAGAATGTGGAGAAATCTCTGTGCGCAAAGGAAAAGGCTGAAAATCAATATTGGATCCGTGTGATCTTCAGGCCCAGACATGATTCTGTCACGGAAATCACTGCATGAACACCTCCAGAAATCACGGCAGTCCCGACCTTTCATCATCTGACAACATTTTGAGCATCATGAAACCAAAGATATGACAAAGAAGACCAAGGACAACATTGCTGTCCCTAAACTCCAGCAGGAGATCTTCTCAGGTCCCCGATGTTTACAGATGATTGATAAAAGAAGAGGGGATGCTACACAGTGGTACGTGGTCCTGTCACTGTTACTGTCATCAAATTCAAAATTAGCCAATATTTTTAATCAAAAATTTAGTATTTTCTGAGTTTAATAGAAAATAAAGTGGAGATGGAAATGAATCAAATGAGTTTCTTTAAGCCTGGTTTATTGGCAAAGTGCATTAAACTGTGAGTGCAGGGATCATCTAACGAGGATGTAGCTTCTTGTAACTAACCATGAAAACTTCAGGATCAGGACCTTGGAGAGTGCTGCAGGATACATTTTCCCACCGTCTCTGAAGGTTATAGCGAGCTAAGTGGATTGTTTATCGGGTTTAATAACCCCATGAGCAACAATATAGCAGTAAATGCAAACAAAGAAAAACAAATATAGCTTTAGACAGTTTAGGAAGTCTAAAATCATCATCTGACATGACACTGTTAAATGGCTTGATTATGGTTCAAAGCTCAGAGAAATGAGATGATTTGCTCTCAGGAAACAGTGAAGGTGGCTCAGAATGAGCAGCACTGCACTGTTATCGTCCCAGATGGGTCCTTATCAACAGAAGACTCTTTTCAAACCCAGTGAGTTTATATTCAGCAGCTTTTTCAGAGCACGTGACACAAATATGTTGGGAGGAAGCGTTTCTCTACACAGGAGTGTTGTTTGGCAATACTTCAATGAGCATTTACACTTTAATCTGTCGCCTTTAGATATTTTTCCTTGTGGTAAAATTATCACATCTCCAGGCACAATCTGTCCATTTTATTCCCTCATGGCTGTAAAATAGAAAGCAGCCAGCTGTTGTAGTAGTCTGTAGCCATTTGTATAGCCTTTGTGCTACTAAGTGCTCATCCTTCAGTTATTAGGCACAGAGACCTGCAGGGTCAGATAGAAATGAATGTCCAGCCTTGTCCCACTCGCCCCCTGTTGCCTGACACTAAACCATACCCGATGTCTCCCAGAGCATTTAAATACACATGACTCAGTCCACACTGAGCTTCCCCGCAGCTGGACTGGTGCGCACAGTAAACGCAAACACATCCTGGAGGGGTGAGAGATGTATGAAGAGATGCAAAGTGTAAAAATCTCATGTTCCCGCGTGGGCTGCTAAATTCTTTATTGCTGTTTAATAAGTCATGGAATATGTCATCCGTGACAGTGCGCTTAATTGGAAACATATTAATACGTTCCAATTACCCGAAGTTCCCGCTGAGACCCGAAAGGGCCCGATCCAAACAAGTTCATCACAGGTAAAATAACTCAGTTTCATTTGCTAAATTAAGAAATGTGCTTCCCCGGAGGGGGGTTGGTGATAAAATCAGCAACAGGAGAGAGGAGAAAAAAACAAGCTGCAGCAGCTTCCTCTAAAAATGTGGCTGTGAGGAGAAATAAAAGAGCAGCAGAACAAAATGACTGTATCACTGACTGCTTTAATTATAGGCTGCCATATGCTGGCAAATAACAAATATGGAGAAAGACAGTCGCAACATTATCCTTCCATCTCTCAGTCTGGATCTCTCAGCTCCTCCCCCATGCGCGCGCGGCTTCATTTGATCAAATCCTTCAACTTGGACCACTTAGGCTCAGCCGCACTTTTTACAACACTGCATTTGGGCAACGCCACAACTTGCAGCAGTTCCTCTTCCAGAGCCGAGCACCAGTTTACACCCCGAAAATCAAGGGAGGACAGTCGAGGGGGAAAGGACATCCAGCACCCACGGCATCCTGCGCACCGCCCGCGATGAACGGGGAGGTCATATTTTGCCCAAAGTGGCACCGCGCGTTTTGGTTTCTGCTTTTCGCGGTGCCCTGCTTCCTTCACGCCGGCGAGGCTGAGATAACTTGCCGCTCATGCCAGCCTGGAAGTAAGTGGCTCGGACAGGAATTACTGCTGAAATTTCACACGAGCGAGTCCGCAACAGGGTTCAGGGGACAAGTTTTTGGGAACAGTGAGCGGAGATTCGGGGCCGCGAGTGCGGAAACTCCGCGGCTCAGTTGCGCAGCTGGGTCCGCTGAATGCGCTCGAGCTCGGGTGGAATACCCGGAGACGAGCCTCAAACGGAATACACGAGATCTGCGCGCAAAAGGCGAACTCGGCCAGAGCGAGTTTACGCAGATGAAAGTTTCCAACGTGTCGGCGAGTGGCCAGAAGAAGAACGGCCGTGTCGAAGGTGTGAGGAGGCGCGCCAGGAGGAACAGCCACGGGGACAAAGTCGGATCCTCCCGTTCGGCCCAGAATCAGGACCGGGGAGAGGCCACGGGCACGGTGGCTGGGCGCAGAGTGGCGCGCTCTGAATTGCGCTGGAGCGGAGAGGAGCGGAGAGCCGCCGGTCCGAGGCAGGAGGAGCTAAAACTTAACAGTTCGACGTTCGCTTTGACCGGAGATTCGTCTCACAACCAGGCTATGGTGCACTGGTCCGGGCAGAACAGCAGCGTAAGTGATTCACTGTGTCAGCTGAAAGCATCACTGGTCATATGCACGAAATCACAGCAGAGACAAGTGTGCGCTTAGGCTGGCCGCCATCAGGTGGGCACACCGGCCTCAGGACAACCAACGGAGTCTCCGCTGCTTAAAGTGTGTGTGTGTGTGTGTGTGTGTGTGTGTGTGTCGTGTGAGTAGAGAGAGAGAGAGAGAGAGAGTACAGATCCCCACTTCTTAATTAAACTGTCAGGTCCACATAGCGCTTTGGGGTCCTTAGGGACTAAGTAAAGCGCTATACAAATACAGGCCATTCACATATGTAATAATCTACACATTTCCACACATTTCATGGTTTAAATGAAGGATCTGAAATTTATAGAACACAAGTCAGGAGTCCTAGCCCATCATTTCCACAGGAATCTTTTAACTCATGGTATTTGAATCTCATATCAGGCATAAATGTGCACGTGGTTTTGGTCTGGTGGGCAAAGAATGACCCCTTGAAGAAGGTACAGAGACGGGTTGAGGTGGGAGTCCAGGGGCTTTATCTCAGGAACTTCTGCAGTCTGAGCAACTCAACTGATGTCGGGATAAAGCTGTTCGTTTTGAGCATCTGTGGCCAGAGGGCAGGATTTTTAGGTAGTGCAGCAGGTTGTGGGAGAGGTGAAGCAACTTGAGCCTCCCTGTTTTCTCTACTGCTGACAGGTTTCCTGAGACACGCCAGTAAAAGGAACTGCAAAGTCGACAGTTGCATTTGCTCGTGGGCCCTTTCTTTTAATGGCAGGACTGAGGAGATTAGGTTTGACGATGTTGCAGGTCACGGCTGGAGTTCCTCATGAGGCAGGAGGAAGAAACTGCAAGTGCACCTGTAACAGGCTGCTTAATTATTGCTTCACTTCTCCAAGTTTAATATGGGGATGGAGCATATTTACAGAGCACATGACCAGCAAAGCTTCTGTGTCAAGTCTCAAATAAGGTGTCAGATGTTTCAGGGCATCCAGAGTAAAAAGTGTGTTTGTGGTTAGACCCCATTCCAAGATCTAAATTAAATACATATTTTTTAAAGTGTCTCAATCAGAATATTGTATTTTTTCCTGTCTCCTCTTTGCCTCACATGAGACAACAATTGCAAAAACAAAAATGACATATTTTCATAGCATAGGGCTAGGACACCTCGCAGGTTTTGAGGGTTGGCAGTGGGGCTGAGTTTAGCTGGACAGTGTTAGAGACTATTTATTTTGTGTGATAAAAACAACAACAAATGATTGCATAGAAAAAGTGGAATTCCTTAAATGCAGTTCTTTTAGGATTTGCACTAAAGTGTTGGTATTGGCCTGCTTTTCTTGCATGGGCAAAATATTTACAGATAGTGGTATTAATACCTCAAAGTTTACATACTTTTTTATGATTATTATGAACATTTCTCTGTTTTTTAACTGTAACATCAATTTAAAGTGAAATCAGTTACCAGAAAAAGAGAGAAACCTCCTCTAGACCAGAAAAAAAGGTTATTGATCAAAATGATTTCAGGTGTTGATGTCAGCTCAGAATTTCACAGCTGCAACTGTAACATTTTTAGGGTTGCATTTTTTTTAATTATTCATGAGAAAGCATTATAATGTCTCTTGATTCCAAAATATTCCTTTTCACACTAATGTGAGGGAAACCAAAACACTCACAGTTACTGGATTTTTGATGTTTTTCTGGAATAATGACTGAAGACATATTTTTAAAAAGGTTATTATTTTTTATGACATCCTAATGGAAACATTGGCTTATAATTTCTGCACTGCTTTTGGTATTGAAACTTTGGTCGAGACACACTTTGGCTTTTCTTTTGTTGTGTCACTAGGATGAAGAGTGTGTCTTAATTTTGTGGGTGTTTCCACATCGTGGCCGTTGTCCAGGTGATGACGATGTCAAACGTGTCCTTTGCCTCGGTTCAGCTCTTAGAGCAGGTTCACACTCGTCGCACTCGTGGAATTTTAAGCCATTCACTTAAACGGCGACTGAATGTAATTGGACTAGAATTAGCGTTCGGGTCCAGCTGATGATGCTGGATCCCAACACTCAGAGTATCTGGAGAATGTGGTGTGAGTCTACTCGGACATTAGCTGGCAGTGGATGTGTCATTCCTTGCCGTGTCGTCCACATTTTATCGGAAGCTGCCTTTTATGCAGCATTTTTGCTCCCTCTGTAGAGGGAACAAGCAGCGGGTGTAGGAGGAGGAAAAGAGCTCAACACTTTGTCTCGGCTCGAATCTACGCACGAATCAAAACCTATACAAATCATGCTTTATCTTAGCGTAAATGCTTTTTTAAAAAAAAAAAATTGCTTGAAATTTTAATTAACATCACGAGATGCGAAGAGAGACTTTGGGAAGCTTAATGAAAAAAATCACTAGAGCACAGTTCAAATATATTTATCTGCTGTGAGCACTGATATCTCAACAAGGCTGCTTGTTCTTCTTCAGAGTCAAAACATAATTAGCCTCGACTGGAAGGCAATAAAACATAGAAAGTATTTTCCCCTCTCTCAATTCCAAATGTCCAAGTCCAACTGCTCCTCACTGCACAGCTCGGTGTTACACCCACACCACTTAGGCCTGTCTGTAACCAAACCAATTACAGTCAAACACGTATCACCGGCTCCCATGGCCTGCACTTTGCTTTGGACTGAAATCCCATCCTGTGCCTCGGGTGTTTCTGTGGGCTTGACAAACTAGTGTAGCTCATGACACAAAATGACCGTACAGTGGAGACGAGGGAGGAAAAAATCTTGAGAATGTCAGAAACGGTTTGGATTTTTTCCTCCTGTTTTTCATTTCTGCTGCTCTGCTTCCATCAACTTGCGTTCACCCTCAAAAACCAAACAGTCATTACTATTTAGCAGCCCTATTTGGTTTTGTGATATGAATAGACTTGTGTGACTGTGAAACAATTTGCCCCTATTCTTTCAGACGATGCAGACGACGAACTCGAGAACATCCTGCATTAAATATGTCGAGTTGTTGCTATAAGCAGGAACAGATGTGCTTGGTCTTTACAATCGGAGCCACTTTATAAATAAACAGATGAGTCAACCGCATGCCACGGAGCCAAAGTGAAAGGGATACAGATAAGGGCTCTGATGCTCTTAATATTTAACCTTTAAGGCATTTTGGCTCATCCCTCAGATGTCCCAGATTACTGAAAGCTTGTATGTCAGGCTGGATTGGAGGTTGTAATCATGACTCATGAAACATTGGCCACAGGAGTCACGTTAGCCTCAAACAACAAACAAAGGAAAACACGCTTGCACGCATACACCCGGCATCAAAACGAAAGTAATAAAAAGGCAGTCTGGACACGTGTATTCTACGTTACGCCCATGATTTGTACTTTTATCATACACTTATGTCCAGCTTCAATAAAAATCCAGGACTCAAGTTTTTTGGTCACATGCCCAAAGTTTAACTTCTAAAACTTCTCCCTCTCCCAGAGAATGGCCCCAGTGTTTATCAAGGGCATGATTTGTCATTCTGTTGGACCTTTCTCTTTTTTTGTGCTTGTCAACCCCTTTTCTTTGTGTCTGTCTCTTTTACTTCCTTGCACTCTCCAGAAAGACATTTGACAGCACAGAGAGCTGCTGTGAACTTGCTGTGTTGAGCTGTGTAGGTGGACAGCACCGCACTGTAGTAATGGCATGGCAAGATCTAAAGACGGTGTCACTGAGAATCCGTCAATACTCATATGTGTCATTCACAAGTAGTGCAATCAAACAGGCGAAGGAGGCTGTGAATTAAAAGTCTTTCTCATTCATTTCCAGTAAAACGTAAAAAATGTAACTGCCATACTGTAAGTGTTGATTCAATTTGAGCTAAGTGCTAACAGTAGAGGACAGGACAAACATTTTTTTCCCCCACTGCTCCGTCAGCATTCGATCATTTCAACACAACAAATTTGGCTGTCGGATTAGCTTTAAGTTTGTATAACGAACGAGAACAAAAAAATTTAGGATTACCATCTTACAGTTTAACAGCTGCTATGATCTACGTCTCCAAACCGACCAATATGCAGGATCAAATTAAACTGGCACTTGTGAGAATTAAAAAAATAAACCTAAAACAGATGAAGGTTAAATATGCAAAACAAAATATCTGTGAGGAATGAAGGAAATCTAGTTTTGTAACTCCAAACTTTGACCTGAGCTCCTCCGATTTGGGTCTTTTCTTTATAACTTTAAAAACACGCCCGTTTCATTTCAACTTGATTACTTTCTGACTCTTCATTGTCTTGCCGTCTGCTACAGGATTTATTTTTAATGTTGTAGTGTTTGCTTTTAGTTCACTAAATGGATTAGTGAAGACTTGCGTCTTGAGCTTTGATGTATTCTCTTCCTCTTGGGAACCGTGAGCAGATGCATTTGGTTGTTTTAAGGTCTACGTAGAGCTCAGAGTGGATTCAGCCAAAACTTTTGAACAGTTTATACCTCCCCATGTGATTTTACAGACTTGGCATATTGTGTACTTAAAATGCATTCTGTGGTGTTGAATGACAAGTATAAAGGTTATTATTATGGTTATTAAGGTTACGGTTATAGGGTTAGTGGGTCATTTATAGCATACGATGATCAAAAAACCACAAAACAGTTCAGCAGTAGTGTAGTGGTAAAACCTGCCACATTTAATGATACCAGGCTTCCAGTCTGCAGGCTGTATCATCACTGACAAGTCTGTGGTCCTACCCATGAAACAGCCAAGCTTAATTGATGGAAGTTATCCCCTTAAAAGAGAAGAACTGAGAACTGGTTGTTGTAGAGAACCATTGCCAGTAGTCCAATGTCTTGCAATTATTCGTCTGTCTGCCCTTTGAGCTGCTTATCGGTCGTTGTACTGGCACAACAATCAGCTGATTTCAGTTCATATGTTGGAGGAGGAAAATAGCAGCGCAGTCTGCAGCGTGGACCTAACTTTGCTTTTGGTTTTCATCATCTTTGTGTTCTGCTAAGAGAAAGATCAAATGTGTTCTTACAAGGATAGAGATTTATGTTGGTGTGTGGAGCCGTAGCCTGTAGGTTTACATTGTTAAATGGTAATTATGTAATCACCAGACACTGTGTTTCAGATCATTTTACAGTGTAACATGAAAGTAATGTAACGAGTAGTATAAGGAACTACTTTCTCCTTGGAGTAATTAGTATTTGTGTATTATGTGTAATAATTAGTTTTTTGAGTAACAACCACGACACTGATCACATCACAGTGGGCAAATATCTCCCACATTCACACACATCTACCCACAGAGCATACAGTTAATTTCCATTAATATAAAGTCTTTGATATGATGCTTAAAGATGATGGAGACTCAAAGCGAAGCTGATGAGAACCCAGTGAGAATCAATAATGAATCAAATGATAAGTGATAATATAATATTGATTATGTAACTGAAATCGCTACATTCTTATCAATCCCCCGTTGTCTCCTTTTGTAGCCCTGCACCACTTTCAGCTCTACTCAGTTTTTCACCCTTTTTCCTTAATATTTTTGAGTGTTTCATTATTTGTACATTTACTTTATTTATTTTGTGGAATATTTGTAGATTAGATCACAGAGTTGAAAAGAACGATTTAAATCACAAGAGTGGTCTTTATAATAAAAGCTCATTTGAGGCACCATAAGGGCCAGTGAAATGGTTAAGTGCTACAGTGTTTCTGCATCACTGTTCAAACTGCCAACTGTTTTCAACTGACATCTACAAGTAATACAGATAGAGAGCGGCAGATCTAACTGATCAAATACTGACTGTGTTCTTGGTACTGGCAGGAGCAGCATTGAAATTCTATGAAAAAAAGGTTACAGGTAAAGAGCAGAGTCACTTTGGGACTGGTGGCATATTGCTCAGATGGATGTAAGACATGCACCGCCACAGCATTATTTACATTATGAAATGTCAGGCATTAAGTACCTTGGTCTGTCACTCAGAGGGAGGCTGACATATTGCCTGTCAGCCTCAGACGTTTGCTTTTGAGCTTGCAGAGACATAGGACAAGCCCTGTGGGAACGTACCTAATAAAAGCAAACAGAAGCAGGTAAATTATGAAATGAAACCCCGTAGAGACGACGCAGCGTGCTGTTTTTTTTCCTCTCATACAAACAGAAAAGTAACGCATCATAAGATTTTGTCACCAATTAATGAGGAGTCGATCATGTGACACTCTTTGAAGAGTTGTGAGAAGCTCACTCACATATGCTGTCTCAGCTGACAGTCTCACACCATCTCCGGAGGTGTTGAGAGAATCTATTTGTGCATGCGTTCCCATAGCCGTAGCAACACCCAGTTTACCGCAGACCCCAGATCTGTTTTACCAAAGTCACGTCTCTGCCGGTTCTCTTGACACCACCGAGCCTTTGCCGTTTGCTCATTTTCAGACATTTGAGGACTGTCGACACCGCGTGGAGTTGTGAGACGAGCAGTAGATGGAAAACATTCACAACCGGCTCATCAGACATGTCGTTTAGAACAGATATGCCACGTTAAAAGGAACCGTGAAGAAGGGAAAACTGGTGTGGTTAGAGGGCAATACGGCTCATCTGTTTTTTACAATCCTGTTTTGTTGCCTTGCAACATATTAAGTCCTAAGTATAAAAGCCTGTTCTTGAAAGTGCACTAAAGGTTTTAAAATTAAATCATTTATCTGTCATAAAAGTTTGGAATGCATTTGCTCGCAGTGCAGCCTCAGGGACAGTAATGGCTGTCTCTTTAATTGGTCGCCAACTTTGATCCTGAATGAAATATCACAGCTTGTATGACATGAACTTTTAAACCAGAATTCATGGTGCCCTGATAATGAATCTCAATGACTTTGGTGATATAATAGCTGTAATCTAACGCCACTGTTGAACGTTTTAGCTGTTAGCAAAATTACTGGACAAACTGTCTTGATGCATGCTCAATCATCCAGGTACATAGATCCCAAAATGTTGAGTCTGTCCATGTGGATGTAGCATTCTATGATCAAGGAACTGACCTCACAGCTCACTTTTCATTCAGTGGGCTAGTTTCAGTCATTGTGCAAATGTACTGTTTGTAAGGTTGGGGAAACATTTCTCCCACAAAAAACGTTATGTCCAGATGAACAGAATCAACCTTTTGGTATTGGACAAACTGCTATAACATTTTGTATCCACAGAATAATAAAGACTGACTCTATATTTTTTCTCTAATTGTACCTGGAAAATTCTCAAAATCAAATTCAAAGAAAATCTGCTTTCATAAGAAAAGAATAGCACAAAATACACCATCAGGTCAGTCATTATAACCCCTCTAAACTGCACACAATGACCAATTTTGGAGTAAAGTTTAGCAACATTTTAACACTTTTAATATTCCTCTCTC
>NW_024582396.1:2219218-2304273 GCF_018398535.1 Haplochromis burtoni
CACACACACACACACACACACACACACACACACACACACACACACACACACACACACACACACTCGCTCTGTGACAAGCATACAAATTGTAGTAGCTATTACCTGCTAATTACACATACCTACTAACTGTGCAGCAACAGAGTAAACAATACAAATATAGTAAAAAAGTCCAGTTCAGTGACTTGAATCCAATCAAACCGTATCAAACAGCTTCCAGCAGCATCGCTCTGTGCTCCTGACTTTAAGCCTTGACAAATTGATAAATTCAGAAAAAGATCACAGCTGTTATGAAGGGGAAATTAGCCGCAGAGCAATTTTTGCGGAAAACTGTAAACATGTTTGTTTCTGTGCCAAAGTTGACCTGGGACACTATGGTGACTGTTTCTGTTTTTGGAGGAGACTTGAGTGGACGTGTAGGTGATGTAATCCACCCGAGTGGATTACATCTTATGCAGAAGGTGCAAGCTGAAAGAGATATTATACTGTACAGTGGTGTCAGAATGTAGCTTAGCAGCATTGGATGGTAATCTGCAGAATGACTTTGGAAATCAAGAAGATTAAGCGAGTGAAGGCAAACACAAGAATTAAGTGGTGGAAGCTGAAGAAGGATCTGGGTGGAGGGGAAGATACCAGATAGCTGTGACAGTACAGCTGGAGTAGTGAGGAAACCTTAGAAGGTGTTTGGTGTCCTGACAGAGGAAGGAGGAAAAGGAGACTTAGTGGGGAAACGAGGAAGTACAGAAAAGCATTCAAGGTAAGAGATTAGCAAAGAAGAAGCGGAACAGTCGGGTTAGAAAGTAGACCAGTGTGCTATGGGCAGGGTGAGATGAAGGCAGATGATCTGCTGTGATGACCCCCCAAAGGGAGGAAGACGAAGGAGATGAATACCCTTCTTATAACAACAACATTTAATACAACAGAAATAAACTACAACAGTCACTTTAGACATATCACTCAATAAGAGTGAGTTATTGTCACATTTCTTTCAAGGTAAATGTTTGTTTTTTTAAATGTGACAGGTCACCCAGACCCCCCACCAAGTGAAAAATCACAAGTATGAATCCTAAAACATGATAAGAGCTACAATGAAACAAACGTTGCTTAAAAGAATCCTGAAGAAGGGAAGTAAGAAACCTGAAAATAACCTTTACGTTTGTGCTTTCGTTAATTAAACGGAATGTTTTTAAAGCTTATTTCCACCATTTCTCACTGTCATGTCTCTAGTTTCCATTCTTCACTTGACCCTTACTAACATGTTTTCAGGTGTACACGCTGTATCTTCAGATGCCTTACAAAACTTTAATCAATTTCTTATGTAACACGGTTAAAAATGCTGTTTTTTTATAGATGTTTTCTTGGCTTCTTCCTGACAGTGAAGTCGAGGCAGTGACTCAACTGTTTCACAGGTATAACAGCGCGTCTTCCAAATAGTCACTTTAAGGTTCGCCAAGTAATTAACCTACAAATGCCTTTATTTCTGTTTGTTGACAAGAGAAATGTATAAAACTTGTGGAAATAGATTTTTTTCATCAAGAAATATAAAAGTACAGTTTATGAGCTGTCGTTTGAGAACTTGTGTTCTGTACATTAATGTGTTTTTGGAGCAAATAAAGTCACAGATGTTTTAACAAAATCCAGATGATTATTAGTAGAACCTGATACAGGATTTTAAAACCAATGCTGATCTTTGATGATTTAAAAATGAGCAGTATCAGATATATTGGCTGATGTGTTCAGTGTTCTTTCAGACACTAAATATGCACAGTTCTTCCTAAATTTTGTCAGGTATATTTATTTATTTACTCATTTACCCTTTGCTTGAGCCTGCTCAGATCAGCTAGTTGTTGTTGCTAACAGAGAGTTAGAGAGTGCCCTCTGGTGGTAAATGATGCAACAGCAGCTCGTATAGCAGAATTGAACGGCGTTTCTCCGATGCCTTCTCTTTTTTGGTTTACTAGTCGCTGTAAATGCTGATACCCATAGATCGGAAATTAATTAATATCAATCGCATCGCTGTTCAAATCAAATTCAAATTTTATTTGTCACATACACAACCATACACAGTACGACATGTGGTGAAATGCTTATTGCTGTGCAATGCCCGACCATTAAATGACAGTAAGAACTGACAGATTGCCAGATTACTACAAAATTTACAGATTTTAACTTTTACAGTAAAAGAATGTGCAAATAAACAGTGTGTGAGTCCAGTCCTACACCTGGTTCAAAGACCGAATAGCCCGGGGGAAGAAGCTCCTCCTCTTTCTCTCTGTTTTGGCCTTAAAGGACCGGAAGCGCTTCCCAGACCTCAACAGTGAGAAGAGTCCATTGTTGGGATGGGAGAGGTCCATCATAATCTTCCTGGCTTTAGTCGTGCACCGCTTGGTGTAGATGGACAGCAGGTCAGGAATAATTTAATTATTCGTTTTATCTGGTTTCCTTATTATAAAATATTTGGGTAAAAATCGAGTCCAATAAATATATGCCTCGAATTACTAGCTATACATTATACATGATAGGTTTACATCATCCTACACACTTGAGTCATGAGTGTGTCCATGAGCGACTTACCCTCTAATATGACATCTTTTTAAGTTGATTCGGTCACATTTGATATTTGTACACAGCCAGTTCTCTGTTTCATGTGCTTTTATTCTCCTTAATCTGTATCCATGTCTGTTTCTTTCTGTTTATTTTACTCACATGCACCCGGTGTCTTGGCCAGACTCTTCCTGCGTAATGCTGCAATTACAGTGTGAGCTTCCAAATCAGGTTGTGAGCATCCAAATTTAATGCGAGTGGAGTCTAATCTGTGTGCTTTCAGACCTGTTACTTAGCACATCCTGCTGAGAGGAAGCATGAAAGACACATCGAAACAACAACCGAAGCTGCTGTGTGGGCTAAGCGATCCTTCGGGTACGTGCCTGGGAGTGATCAGGAAGGGGGGACGTTGTCACGCTCCGCTGAACAGCGTTTACTTGCCATCAAGCTGCACATGCTTATAAACAAACTAGGTTCCTAGTCCCTCTGTCTTTCTACGAGCAAAATCCCAAGTGAGCCCCACACAAATAAGTCCTTATTTCTTTCAGTCTGAAGTCATATGGTGTAAACTCAGTCTCTTGAGTACTCTGTCTTCCTGCAGGCAAGCTCCCTCTTCACAAAATATATACATTTTGTAGATAATGTGGGATATTGGGACACTGTCAGCCAAGCTTGCGAGGCCCTTATGAACAGACACTTTATTTAATAAGTACTCTCAGGAGATCCTGAGAGTATTACTCCTACAATCCTTTAGTTTTGAACCATGTACAGTTCACACTCAATTTGTGACCCTCTGACTTTGCAGAAAGTGGGTAAATTTATACACAGCACAGAGTACTGAGGATCTCATACAGGTAGCTGATTGTTTAGTTTCTTCCTTTTATATTGACTGTGAAATTATCAATTGATTCTGGGTTTTTTTAAATTAACCCATTGCATAATTGTCTTTAATGGCAAGCAAGGAAACAGTAGAATTCATCAATTTAAGCCACATTATCGAGTTAAGATGAACGTTAAAGTCTTTAAAGACTAAAATTCCAAAGTAATCTGTAAGCTACTCTCTACATTAAGCTGAAAAAACTAAGAGCATCAAAAGCATCTGTACATTAGTGGAAGATTCCTGCTAAAATAATGTGACATCACCTCAAACTCACAGTTCGCAGAAGTGTAGCGCGCCTTCCCAAAGTCACACCACAACCTTAGGCAAGAGCACCTGGCTGCAGCCACTGTGGAGCTCCACAGTATGCTTTTCTTTCCCCTCCAGCTTTATTTCAAAAGGAACAATGACAACAAACATAATACATGGAGGAGGCATTGTACATTTGTAGTGCAAAATAATAATAAAGTGGGAGAGTATGTATAATTCAACAAATAAGATAGAGATAAAGATTAAAAGGGAGAAAAAAACAGAAAATTAACTTAAAAAAGAAAGCGAGCGATACAGTGACATTGAATAATGAAAGAAAGACATTAAAAATATTACAAATATTGATGGTTTTCAAAGCTTTCTTGTTGGGAGAGGAACAAATTGTATGGTTAGGGTTCCATGTTGGGTATTTTGGCTGTTTTAATGCATTATTTGAAATGGCAGAGTGAAGAGTGACAGGAAAGCTGTGGGATGAGAGCGGGTAGCACATGCAGCAAAAGGCCACGGGTCGGATTCGAACCCGGGCCAGCCGCTCTCAGCCATGCGACATCTATATGAATGACTCTGTCCCAGCCTTTACGATCCGCTTTCGCGGTTTCCACTGTATCACGTGTTTCCACCTACTGTGGATCTCCACAGTGGCTGCAGCCAGATCCTTCTCAACTTAGCGGGAAGGTTAGCATACCGCAAGCTAGCTCTTTCACTCTGTGAGAAGCCTATAGTCTGTACTGTGCTAAGTGGATTGGCTCTTTGTTTTAGCTCACTGGCATTGATGTTTTAACTAAATCCTGTAAACGTATGTAAGAGCAATATTTCCCTCTGCTTGTAATCTTAAAGTCAGTTCATTGGACTCCTACAGTGTAGGCTAACTCAATTAAAATCCTTGTTTCCAACTTAAAGGACAAATGGACCAAACTGTCAATTTGTTTCTTGTCTTTACATGATCTTTTTAACTGATTTATGTTTCAGCTTAAGTGTGTATTTATCAGCCAAATGACAGGGCAAGTAGTGTAAAAGTGTGAGGACAACGTAATTAATGAGTCCCAGCAACGTTACGTATTAGCTCAGGAAAAAGAATGGCCTTGAGTGGGAATGACTTGAATGTCTCAGTATGTCTCTGTATGTTCACTTACTTAATCATTTCCTGATAGTTCAGAAATAAAGGGATCATTTCTGAAACTGGTTCAGTTCAGCTGGGTTGCCTAACATGTCTGACACATTAGTGCCATAGAGTGTGAGATTTTATAGCAATAAAAGATTTCATTAAAGATTTGTTAGCCTTGTCATAATGAAACCCGTTATTAAACCCAAAACCTGCAAGCCTTGTCCTTGACTCGTTGCAAATGCCTCTATGTGCACCTTTGTAATACAACACATGTATTTTTTTAACACAATGCCATTTCTCATCAGTGCACTCACTTTTCTGCTGCTGCTGGCGACAGTACTGCAGCTGCCCCACTGCCCCCGTGATGTGATTGACACTTTGATGTGAATGACGGTGATGGAAGTGATGGGTGTACGGGAAAGAAGAGCTCTGCACACTATTAGGAGAGCATTGAAGCGTGGCTTAAAGGCTGAGCTGCGAGGTGGAGCTCACTTACAGATCAGATTTTGTCTGGACATTTGTGGAAGTTGTTGAAGCAAATGTAATTTATGCAGCACACAGAGTGTATTAAGCAGGAGCAAGGAGTTTAAATTACTTTGGGATATCTGAAAAAGTTCAGCTTTAGAGATTTAGCAGATAGCCTCCAAGTGCAGATTTGCTCTCTGGCACAAACATTCAATCTGTGGTCGTGGTGTTTATATATTACGCACTTCCTTTGAAACCTCTTCCCCAACATAGCAATTCAGATTGACAAGGGTGATTCTTGCAGCTATTGCAAGACAGCCAAGAGGCTGCAGTCCCATCTCACTCGCTGATCAGCTCGAGAATTGCACGGGACATTTCTGTGGCTCAAATTGAATCCCTGGCAATCTGTAAACCACAGGAATGTGTCTGAAAGATGAAAAAGGTGTTTTCTAAGAGCAAAGCGCATTGACTGAGAGAAGCAGATGAGACGGCCGGTCAAGTTAATTGACCGAGCCTGATATAGCATGGAGACAGGGCGGTAGGGATAGCTGGCGAAACAGGCGATGGATGGAAGAGGCTCTGGTTTTTAAATGCACGCCGGTTGCATTTGATAAGCAGCTGTTTTTTTTTTCTCTGTCTGCATTCATAGCAAAATCCAGCTTCAGAGGAGACCTTGTGTTGCCCACTCATGCTCTTGAAATTGAAATGGTGCATAGCGAACAATTTCTCTTTAAAGGCGACAACAAACTGATCCTTTTTCCCTTTTCTTTGCCTTTACAAAAGCCCACACTCTTCCTGGCTGTGCGTGCAGAGGTGACCTAACATTGCAATTGACAAATCTTATAATGAGTCCATATCACAGTGCTGTTCATTATGATCAATGTGTTTTTCTGCTACAAAGGCCACTGCTCTCAAAAAGTACAATAACAAGAATATATGTTGAAATGCATTTTTTCTTGTTTTTCTCTTATCTCCTTTGATGCTAAATCTCACACAGTGTTTCTTTTCTATAGAAGCTGCCAAGGTTCCTAAGGGCTGGTGTGAGTGTCCATGTATACCCGAGTGTAATCTCTAGATGAATAAACAAACCTTATCAAACACTAGAGAATAAAATGCTAAAATCATGTTGTTGTTTTTTTAAATGATAATTCCTATTTGGAATATTTAACACTTTATATCTCTCAACATGATTAAAAAAGTTACAGTGAACTGACTTTGTGGTTCCTTATAATTAAGATTTATGAAACGTGACGGTAAATTCATCATACACATGCCATTTAAACACTTCTTTCAGCATCTATTAGCCCAGTTAACACCTGTGTTTAGTGGAAGTGCATAATACCACATTAGCGCTGCAAATCAGTACAATGAATTTTAATTGAAAATGAGAAAGTCAGAGTGCACAGAGTACACACTTGGAGCCGATCCTGTAATTATGATGTTTTGCTGATGTAAAAAGGTAAAGCAGAGATGGTCTTTGTGGAGAGGATGATAGTCTTACAGCTGTAATAGAAATTCCCTCCAGATCGCAGAGATTCAGCACAGCTGAATGTCAGGATGCTCTTGACTGCTGAGAGAGAATCACCTGACAGTTTCAGTGTTTTACTTGGTTTACCATCTTGCTGGAGGTAACATGCTTTGTGAGCTTATGCTGTCAGATGTACTGCAAAGGAGAATTGACACCTCAAACTGCAGGCTGTGTTTTCTGCGCTCCTTTCTTCTTGGTTATTTACAGATTTATCTTTTAGCAATGAACTCCCATTGACTTTATGTCTGTGGAAGGATATAGCCACAAGTTAGGGCCGCTGCAATGAAGTCATTTTTCTCGGAACCAGAAGTGACCATATTTGGACAAGTGGGTGGAGTGCTAAGTTGTCAGTGAATGCTAGCAAATATAGTTAGCAAATGCTACTAAAACTAAAGCACAGACTTCTTGGATGGTCTGCACCGCATGGCATTTCATTAAAATGCTCCAGAAAGCACGAGCATCGCCAACGGAGTGGAGACGAGTAGTTCAGCCTCTGATATTAGCTGAGGTGAAGCCTGGCAGACGCCAATAACGGGACATGACCAAAACCTCTGCACCCCAAACTCCAGTATCCAAATAGATCCATTATACTGTATAAGAATGTACCCCCCCTATAGATGCTATGCAGCTTGAAACTATCATATGAAAAACTATTTGTATTATAGTGTACAAAGGCTTTTTAATAATGGAAGGTTGGGCAGTTTTAACTAGAGATGGTACAATACCACTTTTTCGTGTCCTATACCGATATCATAAATTTGGATATCTGCCGATACCGATATGAATCTGATATAATGTATTTTTTAATCAATAAAACTGTTTTTAATATCTTGCTGCATTTTGTATAAGTTCATACTCAAGTTTTAAAAAACAAAACACTAAAGCTATTCTGTTATACCTGTATGCAAAAAGTACACTGCACCCAAAATATTTCATAGTTCAGCAATGCTGAACTATGAAATATCTAATCTAATGAACTTAAACCTGCTCCATCCTTCCTATTCTGGTATTTTAAAGAGTACTTAGCAGAAATATTAAACAAACTAATAGGGTTGTCAACTCCCAGCAAAAAAAAAGGGAACCACACCCCACCGTCCGCCTCATGATGCTTAATCGGCGTAATCAACTTTAATTTAATGCACTTGTAAAAAAAAAAATGCACAGAAATCAGTTCTTTTTTTCTACAATAATTAAATAGATTCAACATCTTTCTTCAACATAATTGCAGACTGCATAGGTGGTACCTTCCCAAAGGAAAACATACTATAGCTCACTAGGGTATATATTAGACTTAAGAGTCACTATATTCAATAATGGACTTCTATACATGTAAGATTCAGATAATTATTTATTAAAAGCTAGACATTTTAAATAAGAATAAGAAAGAAAAGCATTTCATTGTACCCCCCTTTCCCTGTTAATGCTCTATCGGCCCCCCTGGCTAAACTTTGCTAGATCCGCCCCTGCACAGTTACCAGCGTCAGCTGCGTAGAAAAAGATCCTGGTGTAGAAAGTAATATTAAATAAATTCTAACAACAGCTTATCAAGCTTAAACGTGCTGATGTTGTTCAGCTGCTGGTTTCCTCTTTCTGGTGCAAAGTGGGCCAAAAACAAACGAGAGACGGACTTGCAACAGAAAAGCCGATCAGCTGATCATTGATCAGTTTCAGGATTGAAGTGGCAGCAGGAGAGAGAGAGAGAGGCAGTCATAAGCTTAACGTGGGAATGCTTTACAAACATTCAGAGATGAACTTACACACTTGCTTTACTTCTTTCTGGGATAACTTTCTCAGAGATGAAATGCCAGGTTGGTAGCGAGGCTCCAAATGCTCAACCAGACCGCCACAGGTCTCACACGCTACAGCCGCTCTATCACGTGACGCACACTGCTCCGACGTGCTAAGGTTATGAGCTGAGTCACACCATGTCGCAAGTTTTGTGAAGTGCTTTAGTGATATTTAATGGATCGGATTACATTTTTTTTATTTGTCTCCAATATCCGATCCAATAATTTAGGTCAGTATCGGACCGATACCGATACCTAATATCGGATCGGTCCATCTCTAGTTTTAACATGAGAGTCTATGGGGCCAAATCACTTTTGGAGCTCACCTCAAGTGGCAGTGAAAGGAAGCGCATTTTTTGGCTTTATTGTTTTGACTTAATGTTTGGGTTCAGAAATACCGCAAATTACCACGTCTTTATTAGTATATAGGTTCTGGAGCACTTTAAAAATCAAAGGTTGCTATTTAACATTTATTCCTTGTCTGCGCGTGCGTGTGATCACACTTATAAACTTAATTTAAACACATTTGATATAACAATCAATAGGAAGCTGGGTGTTTCAGAGATAACAGTAATTAATGGGCCAATCCGAGCGTATGTAAAACCATACCAACTAAGCATGTTGACAGTTTATAGTGTCTGGATGATCCAGACACAATGTGTAATGTTTCCATGCTATCACAATTTGAGGTCTGCGCAATAACGCTACACAAGATTTGAGCAGCTGTGTAGGAGTGCAGTGTGCAACAGATGTGTAGATAGAGATGAAATTTAATTGAACAGCTGCATGTTATGCTGCACGAGTCTATATGTATAAGTCATGCGTATATAATATGTAGTAAGTCATTAGGAAACAGTTGACTTAATATATTATTTCTATATTATTATCACTTTGTGTCAAGTGTTTATAAAAAGAACTTCAGAGAATAATGCTTCGTGCTGCTGCTCGGTTTTCTTTTCCGTTATGGCTGCAGGTAATTGATGAACACTCGGTTATGAGACTGAATAACGGAACAAGAGCAATATTGAGGATTTATGAAGTAGAACTGTGTGGAATCAAAATCAAACCATGGCTCTGTAGTGACTGAATGGAAGCAGTTTCATGACTGAGGCTCATGTCACGAACAGCTGTGAAATCATGCATTATATATTGCTCAGACCAAAAATGTGGGCAAATCAAATTGTCCTGCACTGTTGTTCACGTTTGTCACAGGCTTGCCTTTGTTCCATCTTGGGCAATGCCCTGAAAGAGATGCCCAGGAGTTTTACGAACCTGAAATACCTTTCTAGAAAAAGAAATCACTTCCTGCTTTTTGGCAGGTCCCATCTGTGTATATTGTCATCCTTGAAAAGACACACTAGGGAAAGATGAAGACATCTGGAGATACAGTATCTGCCACATCTGCTGACGTCTAAACAAATTTACCTCAACCCTGTCATTACCATGTGAATTACCATGTATCCCTTGGACGACGCTTTGATCGAGCGAGCTCCCCGTGTCACAGCTCTTGAAGCCAGCATCCAACAATCACAGCGCATTAGCTGCAGTGTCAACAGCCTTGCTTTACTGCTGTCTAGAGTAGCACCACTGGATCAGATGTAGAAAACATCCATATGCTCTGAGGCATGCACACAGACTTTCAGAGTTAGTACATACTTTTTAAGGAGGTTTCTTCACTTGTGTAAGGTCATTTTGACAAGTTCACAGTTTTAAGTTTTTATTTTCAATAAAGAAAATACAGTTTTCAGTCACTAAATATTTCACTTTTTCTGCTTTGTCCTCCTGACCAATGTTAAGGTACTGTGAGGGTAACATCTAAAAACATATCTGTGCATGAAAATATAAAATCTGTAGGCGAGGGAGAAGATTAGTGGTCACTAAACATTCTAGTGACCTGTGGCGTTCAAGAAAACTTTGGTTACATGCAAGTAAAAAGTCTGTGTGGACAGAAAAAGAAAGAATAAACATTGAAAGTTAAAAAATTAATAAACAATACCTATTCTATTTCAATTCAGTCTTATTTACACAGCACCAAATCACAACAACAGTCGCCTCAAGGCGCTTTATATTGTAAGGTAGCCCCTACAATAATACATACAGAGAAAAACTCAACAATCATATGACCCCCTATGAGCAAGCACTTTGGTGACAGTGGGACGGAAAAACTCCCTTTTAACAGGAAGAAACCTCCAGCAGAACCAGGCTCAGGGAGGGGCGGGGCCATCTGCTGCGCCGGTTGAGGAGAGAGATAAAAGACAGGATAAAGACATGCTGTGGAAGAAATCTATCTATGCTGACCAGTGCACAGTCTCAAATCTGACTGGTTTTCCGTTTACGCTTGCTATAGAAAAAATTGGGTGGTTGTAGTCACCCGACTAGCTCTCAGCGAAACTCAACATTTTCCGATGATGTTTCACAATAAAAGCCCACCAGGAAAGGAGAGACCCTAATGCTCATTTTGGGTCACTTAAAGGGTTTGAATCGATGAAAGAAATCCAAAATAGAAATAAACCAGAAATTAGTAAATGAGAAGAATATTTGTTAGAAATGCAACATGCTCAGCACCAATCCAGGACAGCATCATGTTTTACTTAAAATCCCTTCCATGTCTATTATTGTCATGTGTAAAGATATAACATCTTAACAGCACAAAAGTATATATAAGCTGAAAATGGATCAGCTGTAGCACGTTGTCACTGATATCCAGTTCAGTTTTTCCAGTCAAGATTGGACCTTTTGGATCCAAATACCAGATCCATCCATCCTGAATAAATAATGCAGTAGAAATTATCATTTTGAAGAAAAGATGACGAAGAAACGCTGGCATTGCAGTAAATATATTCAAAAACACATAACAAAATGAAGTACAGTACAATTAAATGTACTTTTAATTGGGGGAAAATGCATACAATTAAAATGTGTGGATTTTAAATTGGACAGGCTGGCTCGCTAATTGGAATCTGTCTCATTGTCATTCATCCTCTACTGAAGAGATTCAGTCACAACCAAACGTTGTATACAAAATTGGTTCAGCAATGAAAATAATGTTTGCTTGGTTGTAATCTTTATGTAAATCAGCAGACTGCGAATAGCAGGATGATAAATTGGATAAGTGTATCTGACTACAGCAGGAATTAGCTCATTAGTATTTCAGGTCTTCCTTTTGGACAAGAAGAATACAGCAGTATATTCAATTCATCTTTTCAGCAGCGAGTCGGTCCAGGGGGCCGAGAGGACCTTTTAAAATAGGACTACATCATAGCAGGAATCCTACCCGGGCAAGAGAAAGACTGAGAAGACATCATAGCGCTTCGGGTCAAGTACAAAAGTGGCCGTCATGCCTAATTGAGCGCTGTGTCCACGTGCCGTACCTCTCATGCTTCTTTTTACCGCTGAGGTTATGCACGGAGAGTGGAAAGAAAGCTCGAGTTCATCTCTGTGAGATAAAGCGATACTCCGTGCGATTGCCATTGTGTGAGCGGCGATAGGCTCTTCACATCTTTGACTCACCACTTGCCCGAGAGGTGCAATGTGGAGGTGTGCGATAGTAGGAGGTAGATAAAAAGAGTAGATCGGTGAATTCGGATATTACTTCTGATATTTTTTGATAACCCAAGGCTGTTGCTTTAGCATTCAAATAATAAAACAATTTAGGAATCTGTTGATTTGAAAATAGAGAGATTGGAATAAGTTTCCTGACCTGCTGAATTTGAGGCAACAGTACTCATCCATTTACTAATATTAAACACCAATTATTGCAGCAATTATTGTAGTTTTACCAGGTAGTAAAAATCATGTCAGTTTCAGCATTAGCATTTCTTCCTTCTCTCTTAGATGTGCTAATAGCAGTAAAAACACACAAATCAGAGAAAAAAGCCCAAATTAACACACTTGCACAATTTATTTGTGCAGCCAAAACCTCATTTAGCATCTGCCTCTGTGTAGCAATATGCTAACATGTTCCTTCATTGCCATGAACATTGCTCCCATCCCAATCATGCCATCCTGCTGTAGGAAATGGGCACAAGGTTGGTGCGATAGCTCACCTGGTTGAACAGGTGACCAGTGTGTTGAGGCTAAGGCTATTGGAAGAGCTCTGAGTCCATCCCAGGAGGCAATGACATGCTTCCATGTCATTGCCTCACTCCCTGTACCCACTTTCTTGTAAACTGTCTCCACTATCTAATAATAATCCTGTGTAATAAATCCAAAATGCCAAAAATGTTAAGAAGAAAAAGACAGCTGTTCCAAAAAACTACACTATAGTTAAAAGCGCGTCGGAGGTTACATAGTTTAAAGTACTGCATGGATGGAAATACATTATTAATCATGTCACTTGCTCTGCAAAATTTCTTCAGATATCTTCAAAATGTGGGGACAGAGATGCCAAATGAGTGTCTGACTGGAGATAAAAGAAGGATGTGGAACTTCTGAGGGGTGGAGATTTGCTCATTACTTTGAATTTATTAGAAGGACAAGAACGTGAGAGTAAAGTCTAAAGATCTGGTCCTTTCTTTTGTAGGGATTAGGAAAGGGCTTTTTGCTGACGTATGTGTGTACTGTGTTGAATACGTTCATGTGTGAATACACCGGGTGTGCGTCTTGCACGAGTCCTACCAGGGCTGCTTCAGACGTTTGGTCTGCGTCTTTGTAAAAGTGACTGACTTGTCATTGCTGTTTCTATGTTTGACTTCATGACCTCTTCACCTGCTCTGTGCAGCTTGCTTCAGTAAAGAAATGGTCTCAATGATACTTTTCTGGGATGCTTCTGAAACACGCTGCAGCGCATCTGCTGGAAACACTGGGTGCGATCGGCTCCAGTGGTCACATGACAGTCAGTGTCCCCGCATCTGGCATATTCCAAGTGTTAGAGTCTGTCGACAGGGTAGGGATCCTCAAAAACTATTAAAGGATTGGAAAGTTGAGTTTGTTTGTTTTTCCTGAAGTGTTAATGATGTTATAATATTTCACCAGTTTGACACTTCCAATTCTTCCAAGTGTTGTTTCTGAATAACTGTTATTTTCTACAGTTTAAATTTTCCTTTTAAGGCAGTTTAATCTCTAAAAAGCATCCCATTTTGAGCTTCATGGTCTCTGCCAGCGTGAGATGCATATGAAGTTCTTGCAGAGCTGCACTTTGAACTTCCTGTGCTCCATTTGGTAATTTTCCAGCCAGAGGGACTCCCTGCTGAAGAGACCCATCCAAATCAAAGTGAAATCTTTCCAGAGCTGAAACATCGCCAAAGAGTGGCCTGCCAACTTTACCAGGTGCCTGTGGCCCTGGTGTAGGGGGCAGAGTCAGGTAGAGCTCTTCAGGCCAGATGGCCCCTTCATGGGGCTACATCACTCAGCCCTCCCCCTGAGTCCTTCTGGAGACCACTGACTATGGAAATGGCAGAAATGTGTTACTACAAAAAGGAATAAGATTTGCAAACAGTACAGAAATATGCTACATGTAAAAACTGGTATTAGTTAGACGGCCCATGCAGAAATGTTAAACCGACATGAAAAGTATGAATGCTCTATGAGCTTATATTAGTCTACCTGCACACTGCAGTCCAGCAAAGCCTCAAAATGATATGCCAGCAATTCTTCACACAGTATGACCAATCAGGACAGATTTAAATTCAAAGTCCAACAATGCACTTTACTGAGCCGTTGGCCATGTAGCCCCTTTTCAATACTACGCTCGGTGCTTGATTGCTCTAAATCATGAAAGGAATGATCAATGCTTAAATGACAGACTGCATTGCAGCATAGCATGCTGAGGGAAGTTGGGGCTCAAAGTGATCTGGCCACTCACTCTACGCAAAGCACACTCCCCCTGCAGACAAGGTCAAGGTTGCTAACAGAAGAGCCCGTACAAGCATATCTATATCTGCAAAAAACAGCAGAACTGGTGACACATATGAAGTGTCACTGGATGGGTATGTCCAAGCTGTTGATGAAATGCTGTCCATCTGCAGACGGAGATTAGGAACTCGAACAGAAACCTAAACACAAAGATTTCAGGAACTGATAATGTGTGGGAGTATATAGTCAAATCATACAGGTTATGTATTTCTATCTGTTTACTGTTTTTGTCCTTGTAAATTTCTCATTGAATATGCTATTATTGTGGTGCAGCAACACAAAAAACCCTTAAAAAGGAACCGCTACCCACAACATGGCAGCAGCAGAGAAAAAGATGGGAACAGTATTTGCTTTGTGTGGGGGTACTTCCTTACATCTGCCTCTCTCCCTCCTTCCACCGTCTCTTTTTCCATCTCACTCTCTGCTGTCAGATGTTGACTGAATCAGGTTAGAGAGGGGAGGCGCAGAAACAGAAGCATCGCTGATGAAAATGACAATGCTTCTCCCCTGTTTGGTTATTGAGATGCACAAACTTGCCTCCTTTCCCAGGAAAACGCAAGCTTATGTAACCTGTGAAAAATACAGAAGGCAAAGGAAGACAGACCTGTGAAAGTGTCACGGGCCTGAGCAGGTGTAATCAAAAAGCAAGACAGATGGATTAAAAACTTATAAACAAAGACTGCTATAAAATATTACTGTAAGTCTGACACATTCATAACCTCCAACACTTCCAAAATCCAAAGGTATAATGAAACAAATGTTTTCTGATTCACAAGTAGCTCAAGATAAAAAGTAAGAAAGTGCTTTGTAGATAGCGGTGCTGTGATGGAACGCTGTGCAGGTTTTATTTGATGTGACTGTGACATTTACTGATTTGTTACTCAAATAAAGTCTGACACAATGAGCGCAGATAGTCTTGACATTAAGGAGCTCTATCTGTCGGCACTGATGGAGTCTGTACTTCTCGCCAGGACGTGTTCCTCTGCTTGTTTTCAACGTTGTGCTCACCTTAGATCACACAGAACAGCATAATTACAGGCTGATGTTTAAATGTTAAAGTTGGCTAAAATTTGTTTTCATCCACTTCTTTGCGATTCAGGGTCACATAGTGATAATAGCAGGGTTTCGAGAGACAGACTGCACTCGATCTAAGGCCAGGCATTGGCAACCCAGTGTCACAAAACATGTAACAGACACACCGGTCCAGGCAGAAGTTGCATTACCAGCGGGGGGAGATTATACAGTAGAGCCAAGATGTCGCAGCAAAACACATATGAAGTACATTCAGAAACCTTAATCATCCGAAACGGTTAAGCAATGAAACAATGTCTTAATAATGTCTGTTTAAATTCATATCATTATCATATGGGTCTTTTTTTTTAACTAGTCAATCAAAACAAATACAGTATCTTTCAAGTATTTTAAATGTTTCTTTCTTACTTGCTGGAAGATCAGATCAGAGTAAAAACTCTTGTTTGCCATCCGCTCGTGGCAAAAATAGCAAACTAGGATTAGGATCGTATATCTGTGAAGGTTCTCGGCCATCCAGCTCATCGTAGTCTAAGGAGCTTGGAAAGAAAAGTGTCTGGACTTCTTGAAGTTTCTTGAAGAAGTTTCATCCAAGAAGCTTCTCCAGTTCTAAGAGCAACTGGTGGAGAGTCCCAGATTTTAAGCCCTATGGGAGTGTCCCCAAGAGGGTCGTGAAACGGTGTGGATCACAGTCAGCCAAGGTTTGGGTTGAAACCATTGTGAAACCTAGGCCCACTTTATCATGTGAGTTACTGAGGTCAAAAGGCCCAGGATGTGAGTGGGCTAGGGGCTTGGACTGTCATATTCTGATGAGAGGACTGGTTACTTTTCTGCTAGGCGCTGGATAACCCGGCTGGTTAATGAGGCAGCTTTAACTTAATGTGATATAAATAGGATACTAATAGATCATAATGGCAGTAGATGTGTTTATCTGCTGTACAAATTGGCATTTTAATGTGATATTCTGTGGGGACTGGCTTGCTTTTAAGCTAGCCCCAAGTGGATGTTCTGGGCACTGCAGTTTTTGGCATATTATGCATTAGCTTTATTTATTTTTTAGCCCTGGAGGTTGCTGCTTGCTTGGCAAATGTAAACCTAATATTCACTCTTCCCTTAGCTCATACTATCACCTGAGGAAATTCTCTGGCTCCAAATACCCCACTATGTTCACCGACAGGTAGCTGACTGCACCTGGCTCGTCTTTGGTGGTTTACACAGTGGATTTAAAATGTATCTGTTTAATTTATCTGAAAACAGCTTCCTGCCACTGCCAAAAGCTATACTACGCTTTAAAGTTAGAAGCTGATCTAATCAGTAATCTTGTAATGTGAGGATTATCACTCTGGACCACTTTTATTCTCTAACAGCATAATTCATTATTTTGGTTTGGTTTTCTAGCTCTGTGTTCTTCAGTCTTTTACCCAGCTGGCATTGCCATGAAGAGCTCTGACTAACCTTTAACAGTTAACCTGTAAGTTCCTGTAAGGTTAAAAGTTAAAACCTGTAAGGTTAAAATGATGTGTTGGAGTTGAGATTTTACTTTGGTGCCTTTAAGCATGGCTCATATCAGTGTTTGTTCTTGAAATGTGCTGGTTAAATTTTCGTATCGCTCCTGCATTCATGGTCCTCAGCTGATGAACCCTGTTAGTGTTGGAGCATTACTCTAATACAATCAGACCAAAATCACAACTCTAGTAACTGTACTAATATTCACCAGGCCTGCACTACTTTTTCAGATTTCTTTATTCCATATGTAGTGGTGATTCAAACAGAATTCCACCACAGATACAAATTTTGGTGACCGTTAATGTAGAGGCAACATATCCTGAACGTGACATGTAAAACAAATAGAAATGGATCACACAATGTCAAATACAAAATTCCAAAGAATTTCAATTTGTAATAAATCTTTAAAAAAGATCTAGCTTTTAATAATCCCTGGATATGTGACAATGCTCGTGCAAGTTTTGTGCAGATTTCTCCACCTGTTAAGGAGGAGATGGGGTACATGCAGACATATATACATACATACACTATGATAATTAAAGGAAGATACTATGATAACTATGATAAGTCTTATAATTGTTCTGGAATCTGGGATCACGTGTCAGTTACATTTTGAAAAAACAAAAATCACTAATGTTCAAGGACATGTGACGGAGCATTAGGGCCACATTAAGAATAAGAAGATTAAACTCAAAATAGGTTTTTTTTTAAGAAAAACATGTATACGCTTTTTTCATTTGTTTGTTTGTTTAAGACTAAAAGAAAACTAAATGAATGAGATGTAAAATTTGAGGGGGTACGGCCAAATAAGTGTATACTTCTGCCTACTCCTTTTCAAACATGGAATGATATATGTAATGATGGTGACTGTACATGTTTGAAATAAAAATGAACTGAACTGAACAGTTCAGGTTCCTATATCATCTACAACAGGGGTGGGGATCTCCAGGCCTCGATGGCCGGTGTCCTGCAGGTTTAGATGTGTCCTTGATCCAACACAGCTGATTCAAATGGCTAAATGACCTCCTCAACATGTCCTGTAGTTCTCCAGAAGCCTGGTAATGAACTAATCATGTGATTCAGGTGTGTTGACCCAGGGTGAGATCTAAAACCTGCAGGACCCGTGCTGGGTACAGCAGCTGTAACAACTGTAATCTCCACATTTCGACTTTAATCCCAAAATTTCGACTTTTGTCTCAAAAAATGATCAATAATTTTTCCCCAACACTCCTTCGAAAGATCTGCCACATGCAAAGAACTGATAATTTGTCTAACATGGCTTCATTAGCATTAGGATCTCAGTGACTCGACTTTAATAAAGATCATACAGTATTACAGAATAAAGTCTCTCATTGACTAAAACATTCTAGATTTTTAAAAAGCAAACGATCTCTCCCTCGCACCAAAAACTGTAGCTGGCCTTAGAGGTTGTTTCACACGCACCTCTACAGCAGGAGAGTTGACTGCAAGCATCTGAACAGAGTCTAGACTTGTTTGAAGCTGTCTATTTATATCTCCCAGTGACTTTATTCTTGTTATCTCAGGGTAGGCGTTTTTTTCTGTTTATATGTGCCTCGTATGCAAGAGCTTCCGTTCTTCCACCTGGGAATCTGAAATATTGCTGGTTAGAGCACTTTCGCTTCATCTCACGGTGGGAATTTTGCAGCTCGGCAGCTTTTTTAAAGACGTCTGTTTCAGTGCCACAGAAGCACATCGAGGCGAGCGGGATGTCTTTGTTTCTTCAGGTTGCTGCTTTTTTTCCCCCCTTAAACTTGACTGCTGGGATTCCTTAAGCACGACACTGTGATGGGGCAGCTGTGCTGAAAAAGTATTGTGCCTAATGAGATTTCCTTGCGCTTTCCCTTCGCCTGGGGCTTCAAGCGCCTCGCTTAGTTCAAGTGGAGGTCTTATTACCGTATTCCTCAATCGAAGGACTTCTTCTGATTCACACCTCAAGCAAATTCCAGCCTGTTTGATCCCTCAGTGCTGCACTGATGAGTTGATCTGAGGGTTAAAAAAATAAAAGTGCTTCCTTCACAGATGATGAGAGATGCAGCGTGCTGTGTCTTACCAGCCCTGTGCAGGATTTAATTGCTGGAGAATTGAGGTTCAGGTCAGAATGACGCCTGCATTGTGTCATTAGACGGGATGAGAAATTTTCTGTCTTGTCAACGTGGATCCATATGGAAAGCGTAACTGCAGCAGCTTTAATTAGTATATCTCCCAATGACAGATGGCAATGTCTTGCTATGTTAATGACATCCAAAAGAAACCTTTTTAAAACTTGTAACTTGTCAATCCCAAGGTTTGGTTCCCTCTGTGATAAACCTGTCGCATTTTCTGGCTTTTCATTTTGAAAGCTCCCAGACAGCAGCCGCAGCTCAGCACATTTGTGTCTCTCGGTCTGACAGTTTGCCGTTTACCATATCCAGACGCAGAACTCGAACATAACACAAACTTCTCATTACGGTTATGATGCTGCAGATAAAAAAGACATCTCTGGCATCCACGAGGGTGCTGAACTTTCCAAATGGAAGTCATGGGGGAGGAGAGTGGAGGCAGTTTTTTTCATTAGCATCAATCATGAGATTGTTAATTTCAGTGATTAATGTCTGCTTCAGTTTCCTCTGCTATTTCTGCCTGTCGCGATACACATATTTAGCTCATAGGGATGGGACCAGCCAAAGCAATGTCACAGGAAGGAGAAATGACGTTTTTTTTTTTTTTTCATATGAATTAATGTTGCAGAAATGAATGTGAATGGATAATTAGAAGTCTTCATTAACGGTGAGCAGCTCGGGACTTAATGATGAACAGAGATGAAATGTTTGTTTGAGAAACATTTTATTGGGATGGATAAAACATGTTGCACGCTTACGCCTCTGTTTTGGTATTTCACACGTTAGCAGCTGTTGGAAGATATGATTGGCTACAAGTGATGTAACAGAAGACAATAGATAAAGAAGATAATAAAGTCTGAAGAAGCGACATGCATTCATATTTGTAAAGCTTGTTTTTCTCCTCATGTTGCCTTGAGTTGCCTTGGACAGGAAGTTAAAGACACCACATCGTTCAGCAGTGAATGTGGCATGAATGTCAGAGTCTTGAGCACATTGATGTGTTTCAATCAGTTGGTGATAATCCAGGTAACTGTTTCCTGCATTGTTAAAGTAAGAATAACTTGAAGATATTTTCAGCTTTTTTAACCTTTTCTCAGATGTCGTGCTCTAATATTAAATGGTAAACGGTCGGGTTCTTACGTTGCTCTTTTTTACTGTACCCGAGCACTCAAAGTGCTTTATACTACAAGCCTCCTTAACCTATTCACACAGACACTTTGCCCTATGTCGAAGTGCTTTCTCTCTAACATTCACACACATTCACACTAAGATGAACGCATCGGAGAGCAACTCAGGGTTCAGTGTCTTACCCAACAGGGCTCTAGACTAACTTCTAGACTAACTTCTTGCCATAGACGTGCCGGTACGGCTAACTTTAAAAAGTTAGGCGTACCGGCACAAAAGTTAGGCGCACACAAATTTTATAATAATTGATATAATATAATGTGTTTTCTGGATACACTGTGCTTTTTCAGCATTCAAAGATTGATGACACCGTGTCAGAGCACTGGCTATGAATTTCAGAAGAATCATTCCTTAACTTAACAGAAAAGTTAGCAACAGTTATTTTCCTATTACAGCTACATCCACTCTGTCGTGCCTAGGCTGCTCACTAGGGCTGGGTATCATCACTGATTTCTATAATCCATTCGATTCCGGTTTTCAAAGTCCCGATTCGATTCAACTTAGCCTCAGACAGTCAGAAATATTATAATTCTGATCATTTATCAGTACTGACTTCATCAGAATTGTGAACATCACAGCAGATGCCTTTGTGTGAAAGTAACTGAGAATAAAACAGAAAAACATGAAGGAGATTTTCCTGGTCTGGCTTTTTATAGCAGATAACCTTAAAAATATTCTACAATGTTCTGCATATAAAGTTTAAATTTCTTCAGTATTGAACAACAGAAAAAATAGGCTTTCTTGTCCGAGGTCATTTAAGTGAAAAAGAAAAAGACAGCAGCCACAGCGCTGTAAACAACGGTAGACTGGTGGGTAATAAGCGAATGAATAATACAGAAAACAGAGATTGGAGACGGGAAACTGTTCTTGAAGTACAGAGAGAGAGAGAGAGAGAGCTAGCTGTGCATGGATGTGATTTTAATAGTCGTGGAAGCAAAACAGCAAAATTCATGACGACATTGATCAAATGTGAAGCGCAGTTTGCTGCTTCTTTTGCTGCTGGCTCGGTGGATTTTGGTTGGAGAGACAAAACCTGCAGCTCAGAATCAGCGCAAAAAGACGTAATCACAGCGCGGACCGGACGCATCAGGATCGCTGAGCTCCGACAGCGTGTCCGTCTGCGGGCCGAGAAAGCCGAGAAAGACAAAGCTGATTCTGATGCGTCGGGTCTGTGTTTCCGTCTTTGTGTGGAGTCCGTGTACCTGCTCTCATCTGCTGTTTGGTGGTTGTTGAAATGGTTTTGTGAGCTTTAATCTGAGAATCTGGCGTTTCTGGCAAAACACAGTTATTTAAAAGTCTATTCAGGATTTAATGAATTGATATCGCTTTATTCAAGCTACTCACCTCCCACTTCCACCTGCACTTTCAACTGGACCACGGCCAATCAGAGAGGTCCCGCCCCTGACTATCTCTGATTGGTTTAGTCCACGATAGGGGCAAAATGTGTGTCTGTTGTTGACCACAGGGAAGGTTGCAGATTTTTTTTTTTTTTTTGCTACCCGAACATTTGGTCGCACAGGTGCAACCAAATATTTTTTTTTAGTCGCACCACTGAAAAATTTGGTCGCATTTGCGACCAAATTGGTGGCACTCTAGAGCCCTGCCCAAGGATACTTTGGCATGCAGACTGGAGCAGCCAGGGATCAACCCCCATGCCTTTAATAGATGACCTGCTCTACTCCTGTGCTACAGCCACCCCTAAACCATATTAAAGCAGGGCTTTGAGAGTCTTATTTAATAATAATAATAATAAATAAAGTGGTTATCTAGTGTTTAAAATTAAGTTTCCAATTAAAACCCCAAACTAGGGACAATTGCAAATGTGCAGAATAGAGTGAATCCAGTCTCAAAAGAGTAAAGTGATGACTTAAAATTAGAAAAAGGTGTAAAATTTGCTAAATAATAAAAACGTTCAACAAGTTTTAATCAGAGATTGTAACAAAAGGGTAATTTAATGTATAAAAGTTAGGGACTAAAATAGGTGTGTTTTGCTTTAAACATTGTTGCACTGCATCCACACTTTTTATTTTATATATCTTTGAATTAAATTAATAAATATGGTGCCGGAAGCAACTATTGGCTGCTTTTTATGAGTTTCTGTTTCATTTTTTAATCATAGACTCTTCAGACCCCCCTATAAAAAAAACCAAACTAATTTCTTGCAGTCAGATCCTCAGGTTATTTCATTTCCTCCTCCTGTTCTTAAAAATACACTTATTTATTTAATTTATTCTTCTGCAAAGTTTTTTTTCTGCAGATATAATAAAGGAGAAAGAAATTTAGAAAACTGGACACAAATTTAAGGCTAATCCAACCTCCAGCTGTGACGATACCTGTATATATGTTAAAAGCAGATACTGGCAGTAGTTTTCTACATATATACACATACATTTCTACCTTCAAGTTAACATGCTGCTGCTATAAGGAGGAAAGAAAAAGAATGTGTTGCAGGTGCTTCTCAGTTCCTCTGAGCTACAGGAACCTAGCGCCAGCACGAGGATGCTAAATTATGTTGCCGTTATTGGCAGCGCGGCCTTGGCATATTTAAGTGACAACATCTCATGTGTGAAAAGTGGAAGTCGGCTAATGTAGAAGCACGTGTCAGGACTTATTAAAGCGTTTTACCTGAACCCTCCGACGCATGTGTTGATGTTGTTCTGCTATAATTACAGTTCAGATGCAGCAACGTGTCACGACGGCATTAGTGCGGCGTGCGTGACACACTGATGAATCAATGTGTTCCCTCTATCAGATGTAGGAAGAGGCAGCTGTGCGTTGTGAGAACTTTGACTAGTAGCCTCCCTGTCTGCATTCACAACTAGACATTGTGTGTGACAAATGGAGAAATTGGATGAAATGGAGAATGAATGATTTGCAGTCTAACTCTATTTAGCCGTAAATCAGAAAGACAGCTTTTTTCTTTTCCTTTCTTATTGGCATGTTCCTGTATCCTGCCATCCTCTATGTGGGGGTGATAATCCAGCTCTTTGCTGTCATTTGAATAGCATGCTCGTACTGATCCTTGCAGCGTGTGACTGCGTTGCTTCTGTAGGATCTCCCCCCCCCAGAGAACCATAACTCTCTGTATAATGTCTCTGGCATTTTTTTTTCTGCCTTCAGCAGAGAGGACAGGTTGTGTATATCCATCAGTCAGGGAGTGTAGTCATTACATGAAGCAGGTAGGAGTTTCAGCACTGTGATGTGCACCATATTGTAATTTGTAATTCTTGTTCACACCTCCTCGTTGCATCGGGGGAAGATTAATGTTGCTGCACAGCTTGGTTTAGAAACTTTCTTCTTTAATCTCTCTCATTGCCAAATGAGTGTCCTCATCAGAATCACCAAAACCTGAATTCAATCAGCATGCGGCACACTCACCAAGTCATGGTTTAATGTACTGAGTTCCCCATCGTCATAAAATATTAACAGAATTATTCCTCTATTAAAGATAAAATGAAAGCCGTTACTCACTGTTTATGAGCCTGTGAGGAAACAGGGCGATGCAGCAGGTGCGATAAGCCGAGGCAGTCTACATCTCACCAAGTTAACATCTCATTAGGACCTAAAAGTTACTCATGCGCGTACGTTTTTTAAAGCGGTGAGTGATGACAGCGCGAGTCTTTTAACTCTGACTAAATGCATTTCTGAAAATATTCTTAAATTAAAAAGGAGAGACTTGGAGAATAAAGGCTGCTTCATTTCATTTCTGGGTTCAGACTGGAAGCTGTTTGGTTGCTGTCATAGTGGAAATTAGAAATAAATGAGTCATTTCGTTCTTTGACTTCAAAATAAAGGCACAGACTTCTAGGTTTGATATGTACATGGATGACAAATTAAAAGAAAACCCATAGCTTGCATATCAATGACAGTATGCCACTGTGGCGCCACCCTGTGGCTTTTGAAGCGGAAGCTGTGCTCTCACGCTTTACCGACGTATCAGCCACGAGGAAGGCAAACTCTACAACGTTGCCAACATTGTTCTTTGAATAATCATGATTTTGGCTTTTGGTAAAAATAATTACTTTTTCATTACTAAGCTCTTATTTTGCCTCGTCACCGATTTAGTTTACTTCAAATCTAGAAGGACAAGTCAAGGACAAGCAGCTGCTTTTAACTCTGTGGTCTTCCAGAGTCACCTGGTCCACTTTCGTGGTGCACAGCTGAGGCGTTGTTTACTTGTTGGCTTCTGCTCTCCATCTCCCTCCCCACTGTGCTCCTGAGATCAGCGAGTGGGGTGCTTGGACCTCTGCATGTTCTGGACTCACAGATACTGCTAATGTTGGCTTTTGGTCAAAGACTGCCAGCAGGATGGGCATCGCTACCAGACATCGGCCATTACTCCAAACTCTTTATCTGCTTGTTCTTCATTTGAATTATATTTAGATTTCTTTAAAAAGACATTTGGAGTTCATCAAATGGTAAATGGTTCTGTTATTCAATAATCAGGGAGTACAATTGAGATTACAATGTCTAATGCACAATGCAGCCATACTTTATTGTCTTTTTTGGATCATAATGTTCAAAGCAAACTTCTTATTGTGAGACTTTAAAAAACCTGCGACTGAGACCATCTCTTCCCATCTTTAATTGTCACCTAATCTAAATAGCCTAAACAAAAATAGCCTTTTTGTTAAAAATCGGTGTTCTTCCAGCTACAAAAATATGACAAATCAGTGTAACATAGAAAAATGAGTTATGTAGCAATATTTTAGCTTTAATAGTATTGCTATGTCTCATCTTCGGGTCAGGGAAGATACACTGCTCTACACTGGCTCACAGCACCATCTTGGGGTACAAGGTTGCATTACACCAGAGTACAGCCTAGTCCTATTTCAGCTTCAGCAGATATCTCAGGAACAAAATAGAAAGATGTCTTGGACAAATATTTTGACAAACTACAACAGAATGTGAAGAAACAACATCTATGACATTAAGAAGGTTAGTGACTCTTCGTGCCCTTTGTGAGGGGGAAAGAGACCACTCCCATCCCAATAGAAATATTTAATTGAAAGTAAAGGTGACCACTCACAGGAGGCCATCAAAATGCCTGTCACAGCAAATAGAGCTCCTCACTGTACGGGTCCAGGGCTCAGGTTTCTCTATTTTGCAGTCAAAAAGTTCTTAGAAACCAAAAAACTGCTAAAGGGAACATTAACCTTAAAACTGCATCACATACAGAAACACATCTCTAATTAAATTAATGCTAATGTGCCTTTGTGCCTCCTGGATGTGTAAACTGAAAGCCAATATTTTAGCTATAAAACTGTTCAATGACAAAGATAGGTGACAATTCTGTGAGTTTACAAGTTTCTCTGGATTTCACAAAACTGAAATGTTAGTCTTACATTTAAATGTAGAGTATTTCATGGTTTTGCTCTGATGTCTCTCACATGCTTATAGCATATAAATCCACAGGGCCCCTCGGGTCGTCTGTCATGGATGACAGACATTAAGTGAGGAGCCAGCTTTTAGCTGCTGAACATGTCCGAATGCGACGATCCAAGAGCAGCTTAAAACCCTGGTTGGTAGGCTTGATTTACTTATCTCACTGTATTATGGTTTTCATATAATGAGATTTATTGTTATTATTTTGGCTATTTAAGTTTTTATTTTACTTTCTCATTATTCACTGATTGCTCTTACTTTTACTGGGATGCTTTCATTGTACTTAGAAGCTTTTTAAATTGTATTTCTATGAGGTGTTATCATTTTAATTTGTTTAAGGCTGCTCAACGCTGCATACCATTTTCCATTTTGGTGTTAGCCAATCATCCATGAAGCAGTTTGAACCTCAGTAACCTGCATGGAAAAAGTACATATGATCACAGAAACATTAGACTGATCGACTGAATGCAGCTTAAGGTAAAAACTATCACGTGTACTGGAGCTTCTTCTTGTGCAGGCTTCAGAGTGATAATGAGTCAACACAGACTTTAAATTAGACACTACCATATGCTTCTACAGCTGATAATAAAAGCATATTTGCTGATACAGATCAAGAGCCAGGAAAAATAAACTCTTATCTGTATAAGTGGAATAATTTGTGATAAGGATTCTCTGGATCAGGTTCTCACTGTAACTCGAGCTCGCTTGACTCTATAGAGACGTGCAGCCAGGTGGCATTACTGGTGACACAAACACAACTTCTGAAGACATTCATAGCATCAAATGTGATTTCTTTCTATTTAACAGAAAAATGCAAATCAAAAGTGTTTTTTCCCCTTTCGGTGTTGTGTGTGACTTTGAATGGTGGCTCTTTGTTATCCCCGTTAAACAGCTGGCTCAGACAGACTGCTGAGCTGCAGCCGATTCTGCTTTGGGTTTGTTTTCCCTATCAAAAGACTGCAGAGAATAGAGCTTTACGGAGAATTGCATTAGTCTGCATAATTACGACAAATTATGCATGATCGTTTGTCATCCTGGGCTAAAAAGCTCATCAGACAAATGTTTGTAATAATATCAACTTTCTCTTCAGAGCAGCAACAAAGTCTGTCAAGTAATTTGTAGGAGTTTTTGGTTGTGTTCACACAAAGAGAGCTGCCTTCACTCTGCTTACAGTATACTCATACTATTATACCTTTAAAGTAGTTGTCAGCACACAAGAATGACTCAAAAGGACATTTGCATTTTTTTTAACCCTTCCTGTTCTTCAGCACAGAATGGCTCCTCAGAAATAGCCCCTTACAATTGTGAGCTCTTTATTTTAGACCACATTCATTAAATATGATGGTGGGTGCAGCACGTATGAAATAGCAGAGATTTCTGCCAACGCCTTCTCTACATCATCTTAATATATTCATAAAGCTTTCGTATTTAAAGAAGTAGTTCATTATTTATAATCCTGAGAATGAGTTGCATCATGTCAAGCGCTCGAGTGTCAAGTCCACAGCTACTTTAAAAAGTGCGTGGAGCAGATCGACTTCCTTTTTAAAATCAGGACGCTATTTAATGTCTGGCCAGAGATGGCCTGTAGGGAGAGAAATATAGAAAACAATGTCACATTTCATTGCGAGGGGTGAAGCATTTAGCACACTTGGACTTCACTGGGTGGGCTGCTCAGGTAAATTATCAGCTGCCAAAATATATTTGACGACTCATTTTACCTTTCTTATTTTTGAAAATATAACTGAGAAGATTTCTTCAGCCTTTTTCACTCAGTGAGTTACATTCCACCGCCATCCGTACTCTCAATGAGCACGGATCTGTCTAAATGAAGCCCTAAATAAGAGTAGTCTTAGCAGCCAGTGATAAATCTGTCACTTTGTGCCCAAGAGATCCAGTACTACAGGTCTCAGCTAAATTTGCTGTCGGACTCAGGACAAGGAGGAACAGAGAGCAACTCAACCCGGGGACTTCAGAGCCTCACAGAGGCTACTACATATGATTAATGTGGATTTTTGGGGTTGAAAGTCCCCAGGCACTTAAGAAATACAAGAAAAGCCAGTCTGTGGGGTGGAACAGTCACAGTTTTGTGTGCCCTTCAGGACCCGAGACACTCTCTTGATCTTTTTTGGCCTGTTTTTGCAGTTAACTAGTGAATTTGAAATAAAGCTGAGCTGCTTTGTACTTCATCTTTACTGCAAACAGAGCAGACTCCACATGCACCATAACAGAAGTTGTGATCTGAAGTGTACTACGGATCGTCTTCTGCAGATCTCATTTGATTTTCTAGTGTAAGGTAAAAAGTAACAACTTGTGTGATGAACCTTTTAAAACTTCTTTTTCATGATTAGTTTTAGTTTTCCCAGGTTAGGTTATTGTTTATTCTCATCTCTGTTCATCTTGTGCATTGTTTTGTAGTTCTCCATCAGCCATAATAAACGCCTCGCTTTCAGTTAGTATAAAGTTTGTTTCCATGCTTTGTTTTGTCTGCATTTGGGTCCTCTACTCTCCACTCAAGACAGTCTACATCCACTGACTGCAACAGCTTCACCCTCATCCATACCTAAGCCATTCTACCCTATGGCTGTCATTTTTCATAGGAGATTTTGTCATAGAAAATAAATTATGGCTGTAGGCTGTCAGCAAGTGCATATATGGGAAGTAGGGCCAGACAAAATTATATGTCATCGAGCCAAAAGCTCGAAACATACGACGTGAAATAAAGTAATTAATTAATGTTATAACTGGCAAAGCCTAGCGTCATTCTAATCAATTAAAAACACCTCAGATGTTGAACTAGCTCTACTTTTGTGTAATAAATGTTTTCATCGTGTGCAAAATCATCTCTCTTCACCAAGATCACATGACTGACCTGCAGTGTCGTCATAAAAAGTTTTATCTCAAAGGTCAGTTGAATTGTGGTGTGTTAAAATGTTCCTAATCGGTTAGGTTTGCACTAATTACATTACAAATGAATAGAGAATCTCATTGGGATGTGCGGTCTATAGCATTGGACCAAATCCTCCTCCTTATTGGCCCAGAATGCAGAATATTCAGCTGCAGATGAATTACCCCAGATCCCCAGGCATTTCATTTGTCAGCACTAATGACCAGAGTTCCCTCCCTCTCGCTCTGCTGTTGTTTTACCTGTAATAATGGATTGATTTGTGACTCAGAGGCAAAGCAGCTGTGAGAGAGTGAGGGAAAGTTTGCATTGAACTCATTAAAGTTTGTATTACTCAGTGTTTAGCACACTGATTATAGCAAAAAGAGCCATCTGCTTGGGGGAACAGAGATCCCATCACAGCTCTGTGTAATTTAGAAAACAAAGTTTGTCGCTACCATCAGAAATCTGCAATCCAGATGCGTAGAGCAGAGGTTTGAGTCACCCAGTGAACTGAGAGGTGTGGGTGTACCACATGTGAATGAATATTATGTAGATGATGTTTTCATGGGGTCGTGCTTGATGCTCTCTGTGTGAATCAATTAATGGAGTTGGCTATTAATCTGTTCTTGAAAATTGCATTGGCTTATTGAGAAATGAGATTGACTTGTTTCTCATTAAAAGTCTGTATCATAGAGCCTTTACACAGGGCCTTCCAATGTGGATGGCATTGGCACATTTCTCTTTAGCCTTGCTAACGTTCTGGACCGATATCTATAAGAGCCTCAAGGTTTTTACGGCTGTAATGAGTGCTAATTAATTTTCCTTTATTTCTTCATTTTTCGGTCTTTTGATTTATATACTTAGCTTCCTATAATGGATATTAGGATGAGGTTATCCATGTAATACACAGTAAGACATAACACAATCTTCTTATAGTGCTGTAATTTCTTAGAAAACAAAGTGCCTTATTGTTCCTTTAAGGGTTCAGTGGCTTACCACTTTTGTGAAAGAACTTGACAGAGGATACTTGTTTATGCCCTTGTGGGTTTTTTTAAAATCTCTGGTGACAATTTTGTACCTTCGCATTAAGGTACGGTGGCACCCAGTAGTGTATTTTATTCATTAATATATTTGAATATAGACTGGTATAGTGCTTTTATAATCTTACAAATCCCATCTGTCAAACATCTACATCGACACTCATAATATATCCATTAGACCCGGAAATGTTGTAAGTATATCTCACAGCTAACACAAAAATACAGACAACCGATCACACTCACAGCCAATTAATCTAACATCACTGGGTTGTGGGAGAAAGACAGAGGCTGCAGAGAGAACCCACACAAGCACGAGGTGAACAAACTCGACAAGGAAAGAGGATTTGAACCCATGACCTTGTTGCTCTAGGGCAACAACGCTAAACACGACCCAACCGTGCTTCGCTGCTAAATTCTGTCTCTTTCCTGATAATACATCTTAACCTGATGACAGGTTAGGTTATTAGGAGTGAGCATGGTTTGGTTTCTGGTAACCTACTATTTATTTTCCAACGAAAAGGTTTTCTAACAGTGGGTTCACCTAATGTAAAAGCTTGTAACAGAAAAAACTGTAATAATTAAATCCATCCATCCATTTGCTTCCGCTTATCCTTTTCAGGGTCGCGGGGGACGCTGGAGCCTATCCCAGCTGCCATAGGGCGAGAGGCGGGGTACACCCTGGACAGGTCGCCAGTCTGTTGCAGGGCCAACACACAGGGACAGACAACCATTCGCACTCACATTCACTCGCACATTCACACCTAGTGGCAATTTGGATTATCCAATTAACCTATCCCCACAAGCTGCATGTCTTTGGACGGTGGGAGGAAGCCGGAGTACCCGGAGGGAACCCACGCAAACACGGGGAGAACATGCAAACTCCACACAGAAAGACCCCGGCCTGATGGTGGAATTGAACTCAGGACCTTCTTGCTGTGCGGCAACAGTGCTAACCACCGTGCCACTATGATAATTAAATTAATAATAATAAATTAATTAAATTAATAATAATAATCAATTAATAATCAAATTGTTCTGTTCATAATTTTTATGGACAGGATTTCTAGGCGCAGCCAAGTGGCGGAGGGCTTTCACTTTGGTGGCCTCAGAATCTCATCTCTGATTTTTGCGGATGATGTGGTTCTGTTGGCTTCATCGGGTGAGGGCCTCCAGCTCGCACTGGAACGGTTCGCAGCCGAGTGTGAAGCAGCGGGAATGAGGATCAGCACCTCCAAATCTGAGGCCATGGTTCTCAGCCGGAAAAGGGTGGAGTGCCCACTCCGGGTCGGGGATGAGTTCCTGCCCCAAGTGGAGGAGTTCAAGTATCTCGGGGTCTTGTTCGCGAGTGATGGGAGAAGGGAGCCGGAGATCGACAGACGGATTGGGGCTGCAGCTGCAGTAATGCGGACGCTGCACCGGTCCGTGTGGTGAAGAGGGAGCTGAGTGTAAAAGCGAAGCTCTCAATTTACCGGTCGATCTACGTCCCTACCCTCACCTATGGCCACGAGCTGTGGGTAGTGACCGAAAGAACGAGATCGCGGATACAAGCGGCAGAAATGAGCTTCCTCCGAAGGGTGGCTGGCCTCTCCCTTAGAGATAGGGTGAGAAGTTCGGCCATCCGGGAGGGGCTCAGAGTAGAGCAGCTGCTGCTCCACATCGAAAGGAGCCAGCTGAGGTGGTTAGGGCATCTGACAAGGATGCCTCCTGGGCGCCTCCTGGGTGAGGTGTCCCGGGCATGCCCCACCGGGAGGAGGCCCCGGGGCAGACCCAGGACACGCTGGAGAGATTATATCTCTCGGCTAGCCTGGGAATGCCTTGGTATTCCCCCGGATAAGCTGGAGGTCTCTGCTTAGGCTGCTGCCCCAGCGACCCGGCCTCGGATAAAGCGGATGAAGATGGATGGATATTTCAGAAATTCATTTTAATTGTAACAGCTTTTGTTTTCAGAAAAGGCTTTTCCCCCATCGGGTGGATGTGGTGATGTGGTGGATGTTAAGAAGTTTAAGTAGCAAAGCCACGGCACTGCCGCAAAAAATGGAAGTGGCCGAGGAGGTTCAGATGTTCAGAAGGTTTTACAATTCAATTTGGTTTTGTTTACATAAGGCCAAATCTTTAACAGTCGACTTAAGGTGTTTTATACTGTGAGGTAAAGACCCTACAATAATAAAGAGAAACTCCAACATGCAAGCACTTGGTGAGAGTGTGCCGGAGGTTTCTTCCTTTTAACAGGAAGAAACCTCTGGCACAACCAGGCTCAGGGAGGTGGAGCTATCTCCCATGGGGGTGAGGCAAGAAAGACAGGACAAAATACAGTTTCATGTTCTTCAACTGGAAAGAGATCCCGGGACAGACCGAGGACACACTGGAGAGCCTTTGGACCATGTCAGCATTGCCCTTGAGGATCTGTTAGGAGGTGTTAGCCAGAGACTACAGTATACTACAGCATAGTGTAATAAGTGATAGAAAATGGATCGGTGCAGATTAATGTCTAAGAGTGTAAAACCATTCTACATAAAACCAAATTGTTGTAAAAACTCATAAAACTATTCGCAGATTTGCAAACTGTATTGCAGCTGACATCATCCATCAAGCCACGTAAATAAACGTCTATAGTTTTAGCTATGTTATAGCAAATAAGCTAAAATGCAAATAAATAATTAAAGTAATCAAGCAAAAATTGAGAAGTAGCTAGTTATAAATAGTTAAGGGAGGGTTTTTGTCCTTTAGAGTGGGCATCAACTGAAATATAGGAGCCACAATCAGACTTGATTATGGCTCGTATATTACTGGTCTGATATATTAGACTGGTGCCTAATCAGCCCCATACCATTTTACTCTAATGTGGAAATGGCCATCATCCTATCAGGGGTTCCCTGGACTTTATTCAAGAACCACTCAAATGAACAGATTTGTACTTTAGTGGAAAATGTGAGTTGAAGGAATCTGTGGCCTTCACCATTTTTCTTGTAATTTTTTTTTCATCTATGAACATTTTCAGTTCCCATGTGGTGTTTCTGCAGCTGACTGTCCAGTTTCATCCTCTGCTGCACCTAACATCGGCTACCGGAGGCGATTTCAAATATTCTTTCATATCTGCGTGATTGTCGTTCCCTTGACTGCATCTCATATTAATCATGGGCCACTTTGCTTTTGTTTGTTTTTTCTTTTATCGTCCAACTTCATGTAGCACAAACCGTTCCCTCCGTCACAGTACAGCTGCTCTGATGACATTTTGCTGGCAGCCGTACTATTATTATTCTCTATAAAACCTTCTAACACTACTGACACTGACACAGATGGATGTTTTATGCATTTGTCTGCTGATTGCAATATCATTACCTGAAACTCTGGTGGGAAACTCTTGTTTTTAAATTAAGGACCAGGTGATTATTTAAATTATGTCCGATAAAACCTTAGTAATGAGTAAAATAAACTATTCCCTGTTTCAATTCTGTTTGTATTTAGAATAATACACAGCACCATTATACACACATAAACAAATTCATTATTAGGATTCAATTATGTGTATGTTCTTCTGCAATACATAGTTTTATAGGGCTGAATGTTATTAGACAATAAAGTATCTTATTGTCCCTTTCGGGGTTCAGTGGTTTACCTCCAAGGGACTTGACGGAGTCTGCTTACTTATAAGCTCGTGTTTTTTATGGAGACCAGATCCTAAACCTCCGGTGACAACTTTGTGCCTTTACATGAAGGTACGATGGTACACATAGTGTTATACTTTCACTATAATTCATTCATATTCTTACTGATCCCTCAGAGCTTTATCTGTCACACATCTACATCAGTGCCCCCGACAACCCTCTAAGTGTTTGATGAGAGTGCTCACCTATGAATAAACAAGTCAAGCTTTTCAGAAAGTATCCAGTGATTTCGCTTAAAAAAAACCCCCAAAAAGTGGAATTATTATCCATCCATCTTATGTTGGTAATCCAACTCAGCATCACGGTTGGACTGTTGCTTCTCACCAGTCTCACTAGGGTGAGAGGTGGGGTACACCCTGGACAGAAAACCAGTTTATTGCAAGGCTAGCACAGAAATATAGACAACCATTCACTTTGGACTGTTGGTGGAAGCCAGAATCTGTAGAGACTGTTTTTCTTTTAAAAATAGGCACTTTTGTTTCACCTTTCTGCTTTTACCTAAATAGAATTATTTGCTCACTTATTCAGTATTCACTCTACAACAACATTTCTGGTGCTTATTTCTCATCATGTTTGCTGGTTTGGGCCCACCACTGCATGTTCTAATTGGTTCATCTTTAAAAACAGCGGCGTTAGCTCAAAGTTACAGTTGATTACAGTCAGTTTGTAATTGCAGTACACAGAGATCTGAAAGGGTATGAACCTGCAGAAATGCTGGTAAAACAGAAAAGTTAACTTCCTAATTGTAAAACCCAACTGAACTGAATGGCGAGGTGATTGTTTTGGATTTTTGATCCTCGCCAATTGAACAGAATCTGATGGACAGCAAACCAGCTGCCTTCTATCATCACAAGAAACAAGATTAATGACGAATTGAGCCTCCATTCTTCAAATGTCAAATCGCAGCCCGAAGCATCTGATGGTCTTAGATCATCTCTGCCTTTGAGGAGTCTTTGTGGAGTACTCGAGAGGAAGAAGCTGGAGAACACAAAACTCCCATCTTCGCTTTTTTTCCAACCGCAGCTGTGGATTTGCTATCTCGGTTGTATTTTCAACCACCTTGCTTTATTTAGAAGTTAGTTTTAGTGTCTGATTTAAGTGCCTGTTCCATTTGTTTCGGCTAATAAAGCCAGCAGCTTCATGGGGATAAAAAATGTTCATTACCTTTCAAAGTTCACCAGGTTTTTATCTGTCCTCTTAAGAGGGTTTTAAGTGCCCTGTTAAGTTGCTCATTAATTCAGGCCATATTGATCTCACATGGATGCTGGAGGGCTTGGCAACCATCATATTTTTGAAAACTTCCTCTCGACTCTAAAATGCTTACTTGCTAATTATTTTTGAAATGTTGGACCTTCCAAACCTCCGTCTAAACCTTAGCGGTCGATACGATTTGATATTTTTCCACACGTGGTAATTATGCATGTCACTGCCTCAATTACTGCATAGCGGTACAGCGGATATTGATGTGAAGCTTTTTCAGTCTCCAGGGTTTCACACAGTCTTAGTTAAACTTGTGACAGAAAGATTTAGCCCTGATCTTCAGCTAATTGTGGAAGTTTTTGTCATCTGCTTGCTTATTTTCTTCACTCTGGCTCCCATCTTTGTGAACCTATCAATCAAAACGCTCCTCAAGCAGCATTTGATCTCGCAGCTCAGTGATTTCTTTTCTTCTTTTCCCACTCAAGCATCCTCTCACCAGCTTCTTGATGTCCAGTCGCTCAGTTCTTATAACGCCTGCGCTGCTACAACAGCCCAGGAACAGATTTTTATCAATGTGAAAATAGTGCGAGAGACAAAACTTTTCCTGTAGCACCTATGACAAGCCACAACAGATCAATGATAAACACAGTCATGAAGAGTTTCTCTACTTTTCCATCACAGGCAAGTTTCAGACGGCATTACAGCCGCTGTAACTTTCTCCACCCCCTCCCTCATTCTCACAGATGAAAGTTTCTTTCCCTTCTCCGCCCCTCTTCTCCCCATTCGCTTGTCACTTCTTATGCCTGCCATAAATATAGACACAACCTCAGTATTTTCTAATGCTATTTACATTCAGCCCCATCTACCCATTTCCTCCCTGTTGAGCAGTGTAGTCATTCATATATACGTCTGCAAGCAACACTGCGTCTCCCTGTCATCCACTGATGCCGAGGTAAATATAGAGCGAGATAAACAACAACACGACTTGATCCCCTGCAATGTACTGTGTGTATAAAACACAATATACAGTACTGTTAAAATATTGAAGTCATGTATCTTTCATCTGAGTCATCTGAGTCTGTGTTGTTCATTATTCCACCTTGATAACAGAAAGCACTGCTATTATACAGCAGCTTCTGACACTTTGACCGATGCAGTGCAGCAAAAGTGTTTCTTTTTTTTCAAGTTAGGCATTTTACTCTGTTTGTTTTTGCCTCCTTTGTTTTCTGCACTGTGTTGCATCATCTCCTGCAGGTGAGGTTATTGATTAGGTGGATATGGAAACAAAATAAATCTACTCAGAATAATCCCAGTATAGCTGTTGTTTCATATGAAAGCTGTTCCAGTTTGTGTTGCACCCAGCTGATTCTGGATTTTTGTATAAATACAAATATAGATATATAAATGAGAGACAGAGAAAACAATCTTGTTGATGAAGGAGTTCTGAACATTACTCCTGTCTTATCTAGTGCTTTGGGGAGCTGGTGAGAAGCAGCGTTTATTTGGAGGTGGAAATTTAACCGGATGTGCACCTTGTGTTGTGTCTGCACTGTTTTTGTTTTGGGGGGTTTTGCACACTTGCGCGCACTTTATGTGTTGGTTGTCTCTTATATGTCATATGTAGCACCATGGTCTTGGAGGAACGTCATCTTGTTGTGTGCTGTACCACAGTCGGTGTTGGGGAGGTTACTTTTAAAATGTATTCCGCTACAGATTACAGTATACACGGCAGAAAAAATGTAGTTTGTAACGTATTTCGTTAAGTTACTTAATGCTTTCAGAACTGCACATCACCCATAACCCAGGTAACTACCACAACTACAACAAGGTAGTTGCAGCAGGCTAACGTTAGCTTTTAACTTACTTCCAGATGGGTTTTTTTTAGGTTGGAGTTTTTTGACCCTGAGAGCAACTTGGTTGCTGACAAACAGAGTTTGCATTGCACGGTCAGATTTCCGGTCAGAGCCTATTATTGCGTGCTTTGTTTGGGTTTCTGGCAATGTGTGGAATTACCAGGGATAGAGAGGGCATAGCCTAACATATGAAACAGGAAAAGCCCGCCGTGCAGTCCATTTATTTCAACAAAATAACTAATTATCACCTATTAAACTGTAACGGCATACAGTTACTCATATTTTGTATTTCAAATCCATAACACCGGTACATGTATTCCATTACTCCCCAACACTGTCCACTGCACATGGCTGGAATGACAATAAAGCCACTTGACTTGACTTGATCTACCAAGTTCACCCCATTAATAACGGGGAGCACGAACAGCAAATATCTGTATTAAGTTTTGGGGAATTGATTATTGGTTGTTTACAAAGTGGAAAAAGGGCGGGGCTATGTTGAAGAATAATGATGGTCATTCTGAAATATTGACTTTCAAGCTTGTTGGAATTGTACAAACTCTACTTTTGGACTATTTTGTTTATTGAAACATGTTAGCATGTGTTTCGCAGCATCTATTTCCCAAATGTGAAGAAGCGAGGCCTGGCTCAAGACCTTTGCACAGTTCTGTATAAAAATAGCAACATGGAAATAAAGTGAACAGGGCTGCTTTAAGTGTGCAGCACAAACCCCAACTGCTGCATTCATGACTGGTTAAAATTACCAGCTTGTTGTTCAGAGGTCGGCTTTGATAACCAATGATGCAACCAGCCGCTCACAGAGAGTCAGGGGTAATTTTCTGATTCGTTCCTAAACCTGAGATTTTCTTATCAGACTATCAGGGTTTTATTAAATTTTCTGTCTCTATTGCAAATCTGGAGCGCAGCGTGTGACATTCTTCTCCAACATAAAGAAGAGCTTTTCTTACAGCTTGAACCATCTATCAAGTCATGCTCATTACAGAGTATTTTTCTAATCAGTCTTAGCTCAGAGGAGATATGATGATAATGCACGAGTGACTTTGGTTTCGTGCTTAATTAGCCAACTAGCCATATGCTTCTCAATTAACTGGGCACAGCACAGACTGAGCTGCCCCCCCTTGTAAACCAGAGATTACTTGATTTGATTAAGCTCGTATGTGATCTGTTTGCGGTGATGCAGCCATAAGGCATGCAGTTTTATACGAGTTTGTTCGAGTAACAGATGAACATTAAACACACTTTACATATAAATATTAAACATACGGAAGATCTTTGAAAGTGGGAAACAAAAAAGTGTTTCACTGATAAAAAGTACCATCCTGTCACCCTTCTGTCCCATCCCCGCTGTGCAGCTTCATGATTAATCCGGTTGCTCTGGTGCTCCGGCTGGCAGCCAAGGCTCCTGCCCGAAGCACCTTCCGTACTTCAGGGATAGACCTCTGTGCTTTTAAGCACTGAGAAGAACAATGACCTGTCTAAAGTGATTGATCTCCCTGAACTGGCAGCTAGACGACATATTTCCATTTCTTCCTCCTCCTCCAGCTGAATGTGCAGGGAGACTTGTGAAGGTCAGGGAGGCAGACATCATTCACAAGTGAGTGCAGGAGTATCCGACACTTTTTTGCTCTTACTGACATATGGACATTCTGCTACTCACAATGTAAAGCTTTAGGCTGACTCAAGACTGAGATTATCTCTTCTTTGTCATCATGCCTTCTTTCTTAGAGAGTTTGCATAAAGGCCAATGAACACTGCAATTTCATTTTCCGCCAAAGCAGATTTGCTGCTCTTAGCGAACTGGGAGAAAGCCATGAGAATTTTGGATGTCGGCTTTTAAAATTGAAATTAAGCCATTCATCACTTGCAAGTTGTTTGGAATATAATAATGATTCATTTTAACAGCACAAATGTATTCCTGAGATTTTCTATTTTTTGATGTTATTACAATGAAAACTATGCGGGTCAAGAGCAAATCCTCTGTTGTCTGCATTGTTGAAAATGTTAGAAACAATTTTAAGAAATAGTTTGTATTGGTGACACCTAAAATTATAACGTGAACCAGAATCATCACTCTGTTTCTTGTGCTCACGCATCATATGCGACCATTGGGTAGGACTGATGAGACCTTCAACTGCCCATTAGATTGTAGGTTTTTCTGAATATATATATATATATATATATATATATATATATATATATATATATATATATATATATATATATATATATATATTATAATATATAATATATATATAAATAAAAGGCCTTTAAATTAAAAGGAAAGTCATCTGTTTTTTCATGAGACAATTGATTTAGGTGCCAGTTTAGCTCTCTGGGTTGAGCAGGTGACCCATTTGCTGTAAGGTAATGCAAAGGCCAGTTGAGTCTGCCCAGAGGCTGTTTACTGCATGTCTTCCTCGTGGTTTCTCTCCCAGCCTTCCTGTCTGTACTCCACTGTCTTATCACATAAAAACTCAAAAAGCCCCAAGATATATTTTAAAAAGGGAATATTTGAGTTTAATTGCATTCAATCAAATTCAAATTCAAATTTTATTTGTCACGTACACAGTCATACACAGTACGATATGTAGTGAAATGCTTGGACAACTGCTCGTGACCTAAAGAAAACAAAAAAGGAAAAGGCTATGAATAAGATAGGAAATAAATATGAAAAATTAAAAAGGGTAAATTTAACTAGGAAGGATAAGATAAAATATATAAATTAAAGTTGAAAATAAAATAACTGTACAACAAAATACACAATATAGAACTATATAAGAATGTATGAAGTCTAAATATAAATAAATATATACACAATAACAGCAGCTGTACAAGTATTAACCGGAAATGAAGAATATAGTGACCAGTGTTGTGCAAAAACAAAGTCCAGAAAGTCCAGTGTGTGTGTAAGAACCATATGTGTGGGTCAGTACTGTGTGGTGGTGTGATTGAGAGACCGTATCGCCTGCGGGAAGAAGCTCCTCCTCAGTCTCTCTGTGTTGGTCTTCAGGGAGCGGAATCGCTTTCCTGACCTCAACAGAGAGAACAGTCTGTTGTTGGGATGGCTGAGGTCCTTCACGATCTTCCTGGCCTTGGTCCAGCACCGCCTGCTGTAGATTGAGTGCAGGTCAGGGAGCTCGGAGCGGATGGTGCGCTCAGCTGACCGCACAACCCTCTGTAGAGCTCGTCTGTCCTGCATGGTGCTGTTCCCGAACCAGGTTAAGATGTTTCCCGCCAGGATGCTCTCTATGGTGCACGAGTAAAAGTTCCTGAGCACCTTGGAGGGCAGTTGGAAGTCTCTCAAGCGTCTGAGGTGGTAGAGACGCTGTCGGGCCTTTTTCACCACGGTGTTGATGTGACAGGACCATGACAGGTCCTGCGTGATGTGAACTCCGAGGTATTTGAAGCTGTCCACTCTCTCCACTGGGCACTCGTTGATGACGGGGGTCTGGTAGTTCCTCTCCTGCTTAGTGCTGAAGTCCACTATCAGCTCCTTTGTCTTACTGACGTTTAGAAGGAGGTTGTTCCTCTGGCACCAGTTCTCCAGATTCCTAATCTCCTTCAGGTAGGCCGTCTCGTTGTTATCAGAGATCAGGCCCACCACGACGGTGTCGTCAGCAAACTTGATGATGGTGGTGGAGCTGGTAGTGGCCACACAGTCATATGTGTACAAAGAGTACAGCAGGGGGCTCAGAACACACCCCTGGGGGGCTCCAGTGCTGAGAGTGGTGGAGGCTGAGACATGTCCGCCCATCCTTACTGCCTGTGGTCTGCCAGTTAGGAAGTTGGAGATCCACTGACACATAGATGAGCTGAGTCCCAGATGCTCCAGCTTGGTGGTGAGTGTGGAGGGAATTATGGTGTTAAATGCAGAGCTGTAGTCTATGAAGAGCATTTTAACATAATTCCCCCTTCTAGTGTCCAAGTGAGTGAGTGATGTGTGGAGGAGATGAGAGATGGCATCGTCTGTGGAACGATTTGGACGGTAAGCGAACTGTAGTGGGTCCAGTGTGTCTGGTAGTGAAGAAATGATGAAGTCTCTGACCAGGCGTTCAAAGCACTTCATCACTACTGAGGTGAGGGCTACAGGGCGATAGTCATTGAGAGAAGCAGGGTGGGGTTTCTTCGGGACAGGAACAATGATGGACTCTTTGAAGCATGTGGGGATCACCGACTGAGATAAAGAGATGTTGAATATCTCAGTGAACACAGGAGCTAGCTGGTATGCGCAGTCTCTTAGGATACGACCTGGGATGCCGTCTGGTCCTGCTGCTTTCCTGGTGTTCACTCTCTTGAAGGCTCTCCTTACTTCATGCTCGGAGATGACGAGCACGTTTCCGGTGCTGGCAGTATCTTCCTGTCTGCAGCCGTTAGCGCCGCTAACACTAGCATTGTTGGAGACCTTAGCTGCAGCCTCGAAGCGAGCATAGAAAGTGTTCAGCTCGTCTGCCAGAGTCACGGCCGCGTTCGTCATACCGGTTGTTGGTGCTTTATAGTCCGTTATTGTCCTTAGTCCCCGCCACAGGCTCCTAGAGTCACTCTGTTGGAGTTGTGACTCTAGTTTCCTCCCGTAGCGCTGCTTCGCCTCTTTCACCTCTTTCACCTCTTTCACCTCTTTCAAGTGAAAAAGATCGTTTTGTTTATTAGACGGAGAGAAATAATTGGAAACACCGATTTCTATTCAGTAGAGACGAGTCACTGCCGTCAAAGGTTCTGTGATTAAAGTTAGCAATAATCTCATAGCAAATTAAAAAAGGCCAACTGATCGTAGCAGCCCTGGGAGTTTGGATGAATTAGCCAACCGTGTCCACATGACACCATTTTGCTATGTGAGATGGATTGCAATTTGTCTGTGTTAGCAGGTATGCTAGTATTAGCTTAGGTTAGCCAGAAGAAACACAGCTAGGGTCAGAATTCATCCCCCAAAACAAATAGTCCCTCCATCTGTTCCTTTTCCATCAAAATAGCTGCCTTTATTGTCTTTGTGTATAGTTTGTGTTGGAGTCGAGGCTAGGAGCAGGACAGTCAAAGAAAAAGAAACTTCCAAAAGATCAATCAATAGATATTATATAATTTAGCATCCAGACATAATAATGCCACAAATTATGTCCAATTCCTCTAACAAACAGCTTTAATGTGTATATGATGTTGCTACACATGGTGTTGACTCGCAGCCTGGCATGAACCGATTATTATCGAGTTATACAGGAAATGCTTTTTGCAAATGAGGACATTTAGTTTCATCACGGGTGCTTTTATTGTCATTTCTCTGAGCAACACATAGCCCAAATCAGAGCACACCTTTTCCGGTAATTGAGACTCCCTTATTAAATGATGTCCCTGCCAAAACGCATAAAGAAGAAAAAGCTTTTTTCTGCAGCGTAATATGCCCCGAGGCTTCATTTGCTGTTTGTCGTTGGCTGGCTACTCATTAGGCCTGTGGATAACGCCCACCTGCCCACATTTGGCTTAAAAGTCTGTGTTCGTAAATCGTTTCCTGTATACATATCAAGTGATGGAATTAAAGGCTTACGCTCCAGGTAAATCATTTAGCACACAGACAGTTCAGAAACAATCATCAGGCTTCGGAGGAGAAAACTTTTGATTTTCTTCTGTCAGAAATGTGCCGCCGCTGCCTGCGGACCTCTGAACCTCTCTTAGAGGAAAGCAGCATTGATGCATGATCACTACTCGGTGTGAATGATTGATACCACACGTTGGAAGGACTAAATTGCCACAATTTGTTTAGATCCTTGGCAGAGAATATTTTGCATTAATAAAACATTATCAATCATTAGCATGAAACTCTGCGTGAGCCTGGCTGCAAATTACTCTCCAAATTTAGCCAGAGATGTGCTTCTCATAAAAACAAAAACACATATGTCATGTCACCCACAATCCGCCCAAGTCTAGAGATTTGAATAAGTCAAATAAAACATATCGGCGTGTTCGCGTCTCTGGGTTTCTCACGTTTCTGGGAGCGGTGCTGAAAGCGTGACTGAGAAACAACAACACTTTTTACCCATTTTTCCTGGGAGCACACAAAATGTCCTCATTGGTTATAATATTAACAAAACTTATTGGCACCGCTAAGCGATGCAACCTCTGTGTGAACGTAGTGACAAGACGCAAAAAGAAAAGTGATGTAAACCTTTAGCTTGTCTGCTTCTGTGCATACATCCAAACCCTCTCTGTTCCTCTAAAAACAGATGACAGCATGAGGAGTCTTAAATAAACCTCAGGCAACTTACCAAAAGAGAGAGAGAGAAAAAAAAACCCAAAGTAGATCTGGATGGGAAACGAAAGTGAAATACAAAGGAGTAGCAATGGGTAGAACTTCAGAAAATAATTAGTCTCTGTAGGGATGAGAATAAAAAAGAGGGATGTAAACCACGAGGAGGACAGGGATGAAGAGCGAGGCAGCGTTTCATTGTAAGTGCTGGGCCTGTTATGTGCTGAGCCTTTTTTCTTCATTCCCAGAGAACACGGCCATCGGTTTGTTTCTCCTACCTGTGATACTCAGATCTGTTTGCTCTGATTCTAGCGGTTGTAATTATTACAGCTTTGTGTGTATCTGTGCTGAAGCGAGGGGGCGGCGGCAGGGGGAGGGGGTCTATTCTCTGTCCTCTAAGATCTTTTCTGGGCCAAACAATTTTCGTTAAACATGAGTGACAGATGTGAAGCAAATAACACCCACGTGAGTTTTAAATGCTGAGTATGAAGCCTTCGCCAACATTGTTTAAGATGACATTTAAGATTCTCGCGACTGTAGACGAGAAATAAGTGCAGCTGTGCGAGACACCTGCAAAGAAATCCTCCTTGCACTTGGATCTAAAGGGTCCCAGAGTCGCAAAACGTACACGGAATTATAATCGGTACCATTACGACTCAACTTTCGCATATCTGCCTTCATCTGACCGGCTGGCTGTATTTTGAGGGTTTGCATTCTCCCCCCGTCACCAATAAGCAGAAGGTTGCTGTCTGCGACTTGGCAGTCTCTCTGGTCCTGATGCTTCACACATGCAAATTAAATAGACAGTATGACATTTAAGTAAGTGCCATATCTGCGCCTTTGACTTCGCTCTCCTCTAGTCGTTCATGCTGTCTTGTCCTGGGCATGGATGCAGGCAGTCGTCGACAAGAAAGCTTTGGCAGAGGAACACATAGAACATGTATCCTTCACTTATGCCGGGACACCAGATTGGCAAAATAGTCCGCAATCTGGCTCAGCGTGGAAACGAGGCTGTGCTGTCTTTTAGAAGGCACTTCCTGTGGCAAATCACAAGGCCTCCTGCTGCCACATTGAGTCCTTGAGGCTTTTAGAGGGATCCTACTGAGCTCTTTACAACTTGTGGTCAGGGCACAGAGGACGAAGAAAATTGATGGAAGATGGATGACATCTTTTGTTACACCTCAAATGAGAAATTTGTAAACTATTCCGAGTTTTGTTTGAGTCCAAGAAGTCCCAGAAACAAAGGAGAGGCCAGCAGCCTGCACTCTTTTCTGTCATTTCTTGAGGCATTGTTCCATATTTATGGTATGTAAGTGCCGTTTTTTGAAGGCAGTGTATCAGCAGCATATGAAAAATATACAAGCTCCAACTGTGTAATACAGCCTCGTGTTGTGTTGAGTGTGGAGCTACCCACAGTCCCATCAACCCGAGAGAGGCCCCTGTCGCATTACCGACAGCTTCCAGCTGACTGGTGCCTCTATCCGCTGCAAGGTGTTTAAGATAAGACCCTGGTGGTGAAGATGGAGAGCGAGATAAGGAGGGGAGGGAGGCCATTTTCTTTTGTTATCAATCACGCCTTCGGCTCTATTGGATTTCCCGTGAGGTCCAAAGCACAAACAGACCTTCTGGGGAACCGAGTGAACAACCCTTTGCAGAACCAATAGGGCAGCGGTGTTGATATCATGGGACTTTAAACAGAAACCCGAGTGGATAGCGCTAGCCAATCAGCCCCTCAGAGAGCTTAAATCAATCAACACATGCTGTGCAGCTGCAGCTTCTTACCGCGCTGTGCTACACGGAGAACGTGGGGATTTTATTTACACGTTCTAGCCCTTTAGACCTCATCGTTGTTTCAATCAAATCATCCCAAAGAACTTAACCCCCACTTATGTTCAGGTTTATATACTGATGAATTTAATGATGCTTCATCATTCCAAATTGGATCACAGTTTTCAGTATTTCATTGTGTTCCCACAAGTCTTTGGCATACTGGAGACTTAAGATACAGTTTACACTTTGTCAGCAGTAAAGGATTCCTTCTAATCTATTCAGTCTCATTAGAATGCTCAGTGGTCATTCACCCTACAGCTGTCAGTCTTCATAATGTATTTAAAGCACGTTTCTATATATGCTAGGTTTCAGATGAAGAGATCAATAATTAAGGTACAGGAAGAAGATCCAACATTTATTCTTCTCTGATGGAGGTATACTTCTTGTGTTTTCATTGATGGATTTGGTGGAAGGACCAGTTTTTGTAAACTTATCCCCAGAGTGAACTGTTTGTATTAATCTTGTATAGAGCAGGGCGATACGACCAAAAATATTTATCACTATATACATTTGAAAATTTGCGATAACAATATAACTGATTGACACTAGACAAAATACTTTACAACTCCACAACTTTATTAGTGCAAAAACGAGCTCATCAGTGTATTTTCACTTAAACAAGCAGCTGTTTTATGTTCATTAAAGTTATATAAAAATGTAACACTGCAAATGCAAATTCCTCGCTGACAGTTTAACCAAAAGGCAGTTCCAGTGGAAACTGGCCGACACATCCTCAGCATAACCATGTATAATATCCACACAACTTAAAAAAAGAGGTTATACACACACAATACGGTAATATTATGTTGAAGCACAGTACGTATCGCTCCGCCTACGATAGCCGTAATGCTCCAACAATCCATCAAGCGGTGCGGCTTCATAGCTTAGCAAAGTCGCACTGAAACATTTGACAGATTTTCGAGCGCCGTGCACATAAAATCGTTTCGAGGTCAGTAAACACAACCAGAGTTCATACATAAGGCACACGGGATAATAAGGGGCTCTGTCGACTTTCAGAAAAATCAAAGGATTGATTTTTAGTGTGCCGTATTTTCCAAACAACACGGTAACAACGACGGCCCGCTAGCATGCGCTACCAAAAATAGTGCTTTGTTGTGTATCTGACGGACCAAAGCTAAACCAGTTCCACACCAGTGAAGTTGCAGCATTTTTACAAACCAGTTCTGGTTCATCCGTTTCATTCAACGATCCGCTTTCGCCCTCCTCATTCTCCGTTGCCGCCATGCTTTTTCCACCATGTGCGTATGAAAACAAAGACACTGCACATGCGTGTTTTACCCATATTCTATTGTCATATTTCATTTTCTTATCATTGCCCAACATTACACCGGTATTACCGTGAACGGTATGATATGGCCCAGCCCTAATCATGTATTCTGTTTTCAGGGCATCAACCACATTGTCAGAAACCAGTGATCAAGACACATCTTGTCTTTTGTTATGTTTATCCACCAAAAGCACAGGGGTTCCCTACATGTGGTCAGTTTTCGTTCATCCTGGTGACCCAATGTCAGACCATCCTGGTAACGCTGATTCAGTTTACTCACAATCAAATTTGGGGAAAAATACTGATAGAAGAAAATAAGGATGCGATTTTTCTGCCCTCACGTTCGCTTTTTCTAAAGCCACAACGTTTCCCTCTGACAAAAGTTTCAGTTTGATGGCTCTGAGTCATTTTAACAGTAATCATCTGCATGTATGTATTTCCTAAAAAAGGCTGGCACTGTCATAATTAAAATGAGAACATCAACTCATACATGTAGGTACTGTAGCAAGCTAAAATCTAGTACAGCAGTGGCCAATGCATCAAGGCAGCAATGGCAAAGAAGACTTTGTGTGTGTCTTTGAGACACCAGCTGCTTTAAAACGGCAGCAGTGTTTGGTGCTCGAGGAATGAGAATGGGTTGGTCCCAAACACATCTGTTATACAAGATGGATGTGGCCACTGTGAAGTCTCATTTTGAGGAGTCAAACTGATCTTTTCCCTGGCAAACTGAATGTGGTGAGACGGGCGAGTCTGCTTGAAAAACTGAGGACACTGCACAGGATGGCAACTGCTGCTTTATCACCTATTTTTGCAAAATGGAGACCATATTTTACACAATGAACATTACTTCTGTATTAAATAAGACTTGAAATGTGTAAAAAGACCATAAATCCACCAGGGAATTGTTGACCGAGGTCACAGATCAAGTAAGCAGCGCTGTCGTTTTCTCATAGATTACTTCTAACAGACTTCAGTCTACGCTGTGCTGACACCGACTGATAGAATAATGAAAGTAATGCACTTCATATGCAGCTTTACGACCGCCCGAGTGAAAACCCTGGGTATGTGGAGTGTCTTTAAGAGGGGATTCTATTAAGAGTCCTTCAGGTAAGTTGCAGAGACAGCAGCTTGGTGCCAATGGGGAGAGAATGACTTTGATGTCTGGCAGAAGTCCCCGGCCCCCCAGTGGGATGCAGAGGACAGAATTTACATAACTAACATCTTGATTTGCTGTAAAGTGAAATTAGGGCCTTCGCTATGTTCAATTAACTCCACGAATCTTCCTGTAATTAAAACTCAGCAGCCCCCCACTGTTCAATAACTCTGCGCCAGGAAACGGAGAGAGATTGAAAGGTGATGGTAGGTGGTGGGGGGGCTTAGAGAGAAGTAGATGGAGCCAGAGAGGGAAGGAAAGAGAGGAAAAAGCAGAAAGATAAACTGCTGCTTCATCATGTTTTCATCAGATATGACCTTGGCAGTCATAATGGCGGGGCAGAAGATATCGCTGGAGAAGAGCCACAGTATCCATAAGTTGAAAGTTAATGGGAGAAGCATCAGCCACGGTGGCCCCTTTATGGCGCCCTTGCCAGCTGTTGTATGGAGATCAGCGGCTGCGTCGCAGGTCCCTAATGAGATGTTTCTGCTTAAATTGATTACATAGGGTAGGTTTTATGTCCCGGAGTATAACTCTGAGTACCGTCCTTTAGGTGTTAGGTTAACTCTGAGCTATATCGCTTCCGCTTTGTTAATTGTTGTAATTCTGACGTCTATGAGTTTTTATCCTCCCACAAAGATTCCACTCAAGCTGTGTAATTTCAATCCTTGATAACATTTTTGATTTAGTTTTTAGTTGTTGGGGAGTTACAGTGAGGCGTTACCAGAGATTGCTGCAGTGCAGATCGCTGTTTGTCATAGGCGGGCGAAATGCTTGTGTCGTTATGATATGCTGCCATTCTAAAACTGCAGTTTAGCTCCCGAGCTTTTCTTTTATGCAGGCCATTAATCTTTATTAGACATTTACCTGAAAATTGCAAAGTGACAGGAAGGCAGCGTCTGTAGTCTCTGCTTTTACCACACAATGCATCTAAAGTGGCTGTTTTATGGCATCAGTTAGAGAATTTTAACTAAGCCATAATCCCTATATTGATGAAATTGCCCTCAGATCTATTGTAATGTTTAATTCATGAGCAATAATAATATACACAAGCAATAAATCTGAAAACAAGAGAAAAGCGTCCACAGCTTCTGCAACGTTCTGCTTTCACAATCTTGTTTCGGTTGTTTCTTATTTTCACGTCTCGTTAATGAGACAAAATGTCAGCTGTGTGACCTCTATTACAAACAACACATCACGTTACTAAGAAAGGCCTAAAAGATCAAAAGAAAACTTGCATATGATCCATTTAAAATGCATTCATTGAATTTCTCTTATTCTATTTTAGCTGATGGACTTGAATTAGCAGGAAGCTGAAGACCAGCTTGGCTGCCGTAATTTCTTTGCATCTTCTGCTTATATGTGCAATTTCTGGTCCAAGCTATCAGCTAATATTCCCCAGCTTACTATAAAATGGGCTGCATATATTCTATGTTATTAACTGCTTCAGCTCTTCCCCCTGCTATGTGATCGCTAAACTCTATTTATAAAAAGCAAACACAGCTGCCTGCTGCGAGCTCTTTGGGAAACAGTGATTTTTTTAAAGTCCATCTGCAGCCTACAGTTGATCGTGCACGTGTTCACAGACATAATTAGATCAATGATCACTATGTGTAAACGAGTAACAGCCTTTAACATCATGGGGGCATATCCTTTAAAAAAGCTCTGGCTAGAACGTTGGCGTCGTCTGTCCACTCAGGACGGTCAGAGAGAAGCACGGCTCGTGGATATCATAGATTTCCTGACAGTAACGAGGGCCGTGGGCGGTGGGAGCGAGAGGAAAGATGCTGCCTAATGGCCACACTGTGGTCTCCATTGAAAGAGGGGTTTTAATCACAAGAAAAGTTAATCCTCAATCAATGAAAATGTAAAGCAGTGGCTTTCCGTTGTATTTGTGCTGATAGCGGCTTAAAGGATCACTTTTGAGGGGCTCAGACCTCATTTGCGAGTGCCTGGCACGGCTCCTAGTCATGTCTCGTATGGCGCACGCGCTGAGGGGACACAGACTTGCTATTTTTATTTTTGGATGCCCCTGAAATTTATCTATTACTGTCCCAAATTTCCCTCAAATGCCAACATTTAAAGACCTTTACAGGTCATTTCCATGAAGAACACACAGTGTTCAATGAGGTTTATCGATGAGTAAAGATACACACGTATATAATGTGCGGCGGCCTTGTCTTCTCCTTTCCCCTCTAATGTCTGTAGGTCTCGTTTGTGCGTGTTGTCAGAAACATATTTTGTTTAGCTGACACCAACAATTCTGCCAAGTCATGAAACTGCACTGCAGCTTGTTATGGTAATACTTTGTCAGCTGGTGTGTCTGACTCTGATAGGAGAAGTCGGGACGTTATTCACCCCTGAGTCTTTATGGCTCTCACTAAGCAGCTCCTTTAAGGAAGGCGGGATCAAAGGGAATCGGGTTGTAGTGTAATAGGCAACATTAAAGATGCATTATGCAATTGTCAGTGCGCAATGACAATAAACTGCAGCTTAGGTATATATGTTTGAGAGACATATTTTAAGTATTTTTGAACCCTTTTTTGGCGTCCAAATCTATTTTAGAGCAAAAGCTAAACCTTGGCTCGTGTATGCTAAACTTTCCCAGAATTACACCGTGTCCTCGCCTACAGGATAGCAGTGCATTCTCCTGATGTTGCACAGGGGATTCATTTGTATCGTGTGAACGCTCCTCACTCTGTCCACAATAAATCATATCCACTGCACCTCGGAGAATGGCTGCGAGCTAATACAGATTCCCTCCACCTTGACATAGTTGTAATCAGATTCGCCACCTGTTTGTCTTGCTGCTGGGATGTTTTTCACCCCGGAGACTCACAGTTATGCATCATCTGATGTTCTTTGTGTGATAAAGTTATGGGATTGTTGGAACGACTTCCACATTAGATTTGCGTGAGGGGGTGACCATGTGCGCTTGTTCATCATCTTCTTTTCTGCTCAGAGTATAATTCACTTCATTTAGATCAAATTGACAGTGATATTATTGTGTTAGAACATAGCCTTTTTTTTGGAAATGGCATACCTCCAGAAATTTAGTGACCGAAAAGTCCCTCTTGGCATTCGTCCCATAGAGAATCTAATTTTAGCCACGCTGGGGGCACTGTTGCTCTGTGCACCGCAGTGTGTCATCGTTAACCCACAGCTGTGCTTGTGGTTTTTTCAACATTCTGAAAGGTTGTAATTTTTGCAAAACTAATAGCTCCTCCCCCATAGATCAGTGAAAGCCGATAATAATCTGAACTAATCTTTGATAATAACCATTTTTAGCAAAGTGAAGGTCCTTACTTCATGGGTGTTTTGTTTCATAAGCAAAATAGTTCCAAAATGCCTTTTTCCAAACATCTATTTTTATTTCCTAATGGGAATTTCCTCCTTATTTTCATTTCATTATACTTTTAATTTCATATCACATATCTGCCTGTTGTGTTAAGCCAACACGCTTATCATCTGCTGCAGATGCGTCCAGCAACTCTGTCTTTAAAATTAAAAAAGGAAATGAGGCATTATGAAAAAAGTAACAGTAATGATTTGCGTTTTAATGTTTTCAATTATGAATAAATTGATAAATTATAAATGGGACACAATTGGCTGAAGATTTGTAGAATAAATAAAAATGAAATTCTTTTAGTTTTATTTAACTGTAATAGCCTTGAATTATGTATTTTCTGCCAACAACGAGAACAAAGAGGAAACAGTTGGGATTTTTGTCTGATTCATGTTAGAATTAGTTACATATGATCATGTGAAATAGAAAGGATAGAAAGTACAGCTGCTATGGGGATTTAGAGAGTAAAGGGCCCTTCAGGTGGAACATGACAACAGCACCGCTGCGCTCTGACTCACATTCTTTTTGAGGACTTCCACTTTGCCGTAACAGTTTCCCGTTGATTTGATCAAAGTGCAGTGCAAGCGTGACGTACACGTGCATGAGGAATCGAAATGCAGAATGGGAGAGAACATGGACATATCTTATTCTTCTTTCATCTGTTTCCTTTAGGGGTCACTAAAGTTGATCATCTGCCCCATCCACATCCTTGGTATGTCCTCCCTCACTACATCCATGAATCTTCTCTTCTGTTCCTGCCTAGCAGCTCTGTATTCAACATATTTTGCCGAGTTTATCCACTATCTGTCTTCTGCACATGTCCAGACCATCTTAGCTTTGCCTTTCTAACTTTGTCTCCAAATCGCTCAAGCTGAGCTGTCCCTCTGATGTACTCATTTGTAATCTCGTGCATGCTGGTCACTTTCAATAAAATCTCAGCATCTTCAGCTCTTCCACCTCTAGCTCAGCCTCCTGTCTTTGTTTTAGTGCCACTCCATTTCTCAGGCATCCTCTCACTCTCCAAGAGCATGTTAAACAGTATGGTTCAAAAGTCCACTGCTCTCTCTCCCAAACATTGCCATACCTCCACAGATATGTCATCTGCACCAACTGTCTATCCACTCCCTCCTCTTCATAGCTCCGCTCCCTTCCTCCTGACTCATCATCTGGACTTACTGATTAACAAACTCTCCTCCATCCATCTTCTCTCTCTGTTGCTAATTTTCTTCAGTCATCAGCTCCTCAGAGTTCATCTTCATCTTCCCATCTCTTCCCAGCTTGACCTCTCTGACTAGCCAATCAATACAAGTCCTTTAGTCCTACCTTACTGTCCAGCCTCATGTACATCTGACTGTAAGACTTTTGTTCTGGTCCCTCTCTCTCAGCTAGCCTCCAAGTACTTCATCCTACTTTCTTCATCTCACTGACCATCCAACTTTTCTTTGCTAACCTCTTCCATTGAATAGTTTTCTGTACTTCATCATTGCACCACCAAGTCTCATTGTCCACTTTTCATTGTCCAAAGGATAAACCAAAAAACTTTCCTAGTTATCATTTCCTCCCTCCACCTAGAGCCTGTCTCAACTTTTCCCCGCAACATTTTTTCTTTTTCAAGTAGCATGATTTAACTCTTTCCCCTGGTTCATTGACCTACAGACTACCATCCAGTGCTACCGAGCTACATTCTGCTCTGACACCACCTTATAGTCTACTATCACTTTCAGATTTCACCTTCTACATCAGACGTAGTCCACCTGTGTGCACCTTCCTAACTTCCACTAACATCTGGCATTCTGCCTTTCTCTCCTTCCCACCATGCCTGCCCAACAATCCTTCACTAACTCTGCTCCCTTCATCTCCACGTCCACTGAAGTCTGCTCCAATCACCGCGCTCTAAAACTTTCTCTTCTGACATCCAACTTGTGGGGCACACACACTGATAACATTCAACATCACCTCTTCGATTTCCAGTTTGAAATTCATGATCCTCTCTTCACCTCCACAACACACTGACACATGCTTCCTTCTATCATGGTAAAGCAGCTTGTATCTGCCTCTAACGCTCCTTTCTTTGCTTCCCTTCTACCTGGTCTTATGCACAATATATCTACCTTCCTTCTTTCCATCATATATCCACCTCTCTGTCTTCACCAATCCTAGTCCCTAGACTTACAGTCTCTACCCTCACCTCAACATGCTTGCATTTCCTTCTCTTTCACTTCCTCCAACCACTGCTTCCCCAGGTACACACAAAGATCACTGGTGACCACAAAATTATGTAGCACAGGCAGAGAGGAGTGACCGGTGCAATTCATATTATGGGTTGTTCATATGAAGGGGTCGTAAATAGTGACTACACGTTGCTAATAAATTATGTGATCAGCAACGTCGATGACCTCTAGAAAAGCAGAGATTTGGACATGTTGCTGGAGCTTATATACAAACATAAGTGGACATCCCAGCAAAACTGGAAAAACCCAAAATCAATTCATTTCTTTCGTCTTTTTTTTTTATTTATTTAGTATTTTTATAATGCGTGATGTGTTTGATATTTAATTTAAAAAGTTTATTGTTGTAAGTCATTTTCCAGCTGCTGTTCACATGCATCAAGTCAATATTTCATTCAGTTTTTCAAAACGTTATATTAAACTCGGCTATAACAGATTTTCATTTACATGGAGTAAATTAAAATCTGTTATAGCCGAGTTTAGTATCATCTGTACATTTGTTGATATGCCACTACTACAAATATCAAATTAAACGAAACCTTCAGGCAGTTTTCATATTACAATCATCAGATGTGATATGGAAATAAATGAAGTCAAAGTGAATAACTCACATCAGTGGAGAATGTAGGAGTTTCTCGTTGTGCTAACCTTTGATTTCCAAATATTTTTAGCTTAGATGTTGGCGTTTACAGTTTTCCTCATGAAACGGGAACAAGAAACGCTTAACAGGTCAGTTTCTCAGATGTAGAAAGTGTTCAGAGTGTGTCAGTGAGCGCGTGCCAAAAGAGAAAAGAAAAGAAAGCTATAAATTGTTTTGGAAAAAACAGCCTGTGGGATGCTTTGTCTCCTGCCAGAGCTCGGTGAAAATTGAAGTAGAGTGAATGCGTCTGAACATAGACAGATGAGATATCAAATTGGCGGGCAGGAGTGTGATAATCAGGGAATTGGAGAGGGAAAATTGCATCAGAATGGAATCATAAGCCTGGCCAGAAGTGAGGATTTGCTGATCCCTGACCTTCTGTTTCAGAGCTGAGGATTTTAAGTAATGAGATCTATGCAGTGAAACAACTCCACTATCAGACTGCCAGTCTTCAGCGTACTGGGAGGAGAGCGTGGCTGCTGCTTCAGAAAGCATAGTCGAGGGATTTCACACATATTTAGAAATGTGCTATGGCAGCACTCTAAGCCATGAAGGGTTAAGAAGGCAGAATGAGTAAAGGAATGACATTTTGCTGCAGTAAACAGACCTCGTGTGAAAGTACAATGTGCTGAGAAGCTTCTGCGCTGTTGAATACCTGATCTAATGGCCTTCAGTTGCAGGAAGAAACTACATGCAAAAAAAGATTTTTATTGCTTTCTGACAATAAGAAACTTGAATGAAACTAAAGATGCAGTAACTGTTGCAAGTTTGACCTTTTCAGTATATTATCATCTGATAATCTAATCGAAGGTTTCCTGTGAAACTGAAAGTCTTCCTATTATCGATTATCTCTTTTTGAGGACGTTGAGAGCGATTTAGTAATAATTGAGACAGTGTATAACACCCCTGCTGAACACGAGTCCTTTCTTTTGTAGCTGAATGCTAATTGCTCCTTACATGTTTTTGGGTCTGGAATGATCCCGGGTTTAAAAGCAGCCAGGCAGCACTGATAATCCTCTCATTAATTCTGCTTGTATCACTGGGATGATTAGATCATGTTTGGAGAAAGCCAAACAGCTTGAGAAGTGGAATTACACATTTTTCACAGTGTTGAGAAACCTTTTCTGTGTTACATTTCCATTCAGTTAATTTGTCTCAATAATTAACATAATTGGACTAATTTGGTTCATTATCTTCTTCCAGTTTGTTTGTGGCTGGGCAGTACATGTCTCCATGCCTAATTTAGGTTCTCAAAGACATCACAGCTGTTACAACAACTTTAATTCCAACCATAAAATAAAAGTATTTGTTGTGATCATAAATGTGTACGACATATAGACTTTTGTTTAACTAAATGCAATCTTGCCCACATCTAAATATAATAACTCGAAGTTGTAACTGTCATTTGATGGTTTGAAACAACAGCTTAAATCATTTTGAACCAATCTGATCTCAAGTTGGTAAAACCAGTAAAACAGTTTCTTTCTTTTAGTTGGTTTAACAGGTTTATGAGGCTCACATATTACAGTGCAGTTCACCAAAGTCCTCGTGCAAAATTAAGTGAAAATGCCAAAAAAAGCCCTCAAACTCAGTTGTTCACTAAAGCCTCATCAGAAATGTTCTCAATAGAACGGTGGCTGTTATCAAGAGACCTGGGGAGAAAATCTGTATGGACTGATGAATGTAGACACTCATAACAGTGGCTGCCTATATCCATCTTTAAAACACGTTGGAGACTCTGCCGTGGTCTGGGGCTGCATTTCAGGAATCTTTTTAAACGTGATGGAATTATGAAGACAAATGTAGCACACCTATTTCCCATTTAACCAATAAAATATAAAGAACTGAAAGGGGTCAAGACTTTTGCAGGAGACAGTAGATATTCAACTTAATACAAGAAATGGTGTTGGGCATTAGAGATAGATTGCTTCTGTCCCTGCTTATTTATATTTATAATAATAATAATAATAATAATTATTATTATTATTATTATTATTATTATTATTATTATTATTATTATTATTATTACTGCATTATGCTTACATTTAGGGGCGGGGCTATTTTCACTGTAAGCTGTAGTCGGGGGAAGGGAAACAGGCTGTACACATAACAGTGATATACTATCGGAATATAAAATGTTGGTAATATGTTATATTAGAAAACTAACTAACTAGATTTGTGTATTTAAGGAGATTCATTTTACTGGAGTTATGTTTCTCCTCCTGTGAACATAAATCCACATCTCTCTTTTTTCAAACTCAGTACTTTACAAATCTTACAGTGTGGCTTTCACGAGTCTACGTTAAAATAAATTGGAGTAGACCTTCTGCTTCTTTATGAGAGTAAAGGCTGACACATTCGAGGAAATCAAGATTCAGCTGAAGGACTAAACATTGCTCACATAACCCCGAGCCACCGTCCCCAAGCTCAAATTTATTTAAAAAGCACAGAATGGATAGAAACAAAAAAGGGAGATAAATAAGAAATAAGTAAAATGCAGGCTCATAGGTGGTTAGCATATACAGTCATGGAGGTGCAGGAGACACCAGACAAAACAGACAAACTCAAATGCCAATGAATAAAAAGAAGTTTAAAGTCTAGTTTTAAAAGACTCAACGGAGTGAGTGAAAGAAATGCAGTAGAAAGAGCAGGCAGTAAAAGGAACATGGATATCTCGGGGCCCCTCATTTGAACCCGCTGTACGTAGCCACCGCAGAGACCAGCGCTACAGGTCCTTAGAACAATCACTCTACGCAATGTTGACGGGCTGTGCTCAGCTTGCTCCGGTGAGCGCTCGCCGCCAGCTCACCACAGAAGTCTGCCTAATTCCAAACATCAGCCTGTGCTGTCACTGAATCCCCGCTTAAAGAGATGGGGATGATGGGATGGTGAAAGGGGCTGGAGAGAAGCTGTCTCAACAACAAGAAGGAAAGGTGCTACCTCAAATGAGATTGGATGGGGGTGGTGTGAGGTGGGGAGAGGGTGTGCAATACCAAGTCTAGATTGCAGAGCAGAATGGCAACATGGAGCACTACAAACACTAAAAAAGAAAAGAGAAAATAGAGACTTCCTGTCCATCTTCTTCCACCTACACACCACAGTCTCCCCTGAGCTGCTCCTGACTATCCAGACATGAACTCACAAGCTAAACTCTTGGACCAGATAAGTCAAGACTGCCAACCTTCGGCAAAAACAAGTCTACACAAAATTAAAGCATCAGGACATTAAAAGTCTTTCGACTGACCTCACCTGGAAACAAAGTTGTTCCTATCATGTTACTTTAAGAGCTGCTTTTTACAGCGTGCCACCTGCTGCCCATCCACTTCTGTACCTCCGAGAGATGGACTGCGGCTGGAGCGTTAACATGCTATGAGCACTAATCTGCAGCCTTTTTTTCTTCTTAGGAAATGGCAAACCCTGCATGAATTTTGGTACCATAGAAAATGTCAGCTACTACTGTTTGTTTGTGCTGTGTTTGTCTCTTTTAGCTTCGTCCCTGATGTAGAAGGCAGATGCCATGCTATACAGATAACTGTTAAAGTTGTCTACTTCTTTTCCACGCTTTGTGTGTTTTCTCCTCTTCTCAGTGAACTCTGAAAAGATGGTCTAACAGCCATCAGTGAGCTCTGAACCTACGCACAGCACAGCGTACCTGAGTGAAGTGTTGTTGGCGTTTTGAAGGACTGATACAGAATTTTGAAATATTCAAGAATTTCCCTTTCATGGGCTTCAGGGTTCACGGAGGGTGCTCGCTAGATAGGTACCAGTTTTCATCATGGTTTGGATAGACAGCAAACCTTACATTAGTTTCATGTTTTAGATTTTTTTTCACAGTTTTGTACTGTGGTGGAATATCCTTCTGTCAGCACTGGAAACATCACAAAACCCTGAGACACTTTACAGAATCTGTCATTTTCACTTGAGCTGTGAAATGAAGAGCAGCAGCCTGAGAGCGTCACCATGAAACAACACAACCAGCTTCATCTCTTAAACACATAAAACCTCGTGCAAATTTCTTTCATATAACTATGCTTTAAACTTCCAGTTATCTCAAGTGTGATTGGGATTGAGGCAGAATACATTACCGTGTAAGTGTTATTTAATTTCAATTCAGATTTCATTCACTGATTACTATTTGGTGAGCCCTGCTGGCTGAATTGCAGCCTGTTTCTGTACAAAGGGAATAACAGGAAGTGGAATGGCGCCCCTCAAAAGTCGCACAAATGGACACCAAGTTACCATAAATCTAGCTTTAGCAAAATTTGCCTTAGGCATCAAAAAAAACAAACCTTTACCATGTAGAGTCATACCGCTCTGGATGTACAGGATCAGTACAGTTGATGTCACCCACAGATGTCACTAACCCATGAATGACATGACAGCTCCCAGACATAAAACCAAAATATCTTGACATAAATTTCAAAGGCTTACCAGGTGACTGAATGATTTATTCTTCCGGCAGTCATTGTGTTCCTGTGGACTGGTTTCTGCTGGGGCGGGTCATGTTCAGTCTGCACCAGTTTGCTGATAGCAGTTAATGTTTTTGACATTGATTTAAAAGCTATTTCTGTAACCTGGCTTGAAGGTATCCGTTTGCATGATCCTCTGGGCACATGGGTGTTTTTGAATGCAACTTTAAAGGTCTGGCACAGGAAGCTGATGTACCAATTCTTGAGCCTGCCAAGCAGCAGCCAATTAGCACAACACCAGACCTCTTTGAATCTCTGCAAAGCTCTGAGATGTTGGCATTTCAGTATGGACCCAAGCTCAGGTTGAGGCTGAGGCATTAGAACTGACCAGTTGTCCACGAGTAGCATATTTACAAGAGATGTGGGCTGCTGTCTGTGTATCTCGTGACAATTTTAGTGCTTCTTCTACCTGAGACTCAAAGGCATTCCTGCCTATTGTCTCTGAAACCATCAGAAAATGAATTCCAAATGCTCTTTTATACACGTCCTCATTTATAGTGCAGCCTTACGCATGACTAGCAATTACCTCCTCCAGCACTGAACCAATTTTTAATTATAGAAGGTAAATATGCAGGCAGTGAAACTGATCAGGCAAATTACATGTAAGTGCTGATAAGGCAAATATGATGAGAAGAGTAAAAGAATTGTAATGCTGAGTTGGGCTCTTGCTCCTTTAGGCGCTTTTACATCCTTTCCTAATCACAATATCTCCTGGATACACAACAGTAATTACATTTCACTGAATACGCCATTGTGAAGTGCAATAAAGCTCCTCCATTCGCATTTCTCCAGCCACAGTGAAGATCTGAAAATGTCATTTACTGCGAGGAAAACGTGCAGATTTTACAGCGACTGTCAAAGCCCACAAATCAATCTGCTTATAACCGTTTGACAAATTAGACGGTGACCTTTCACAGATTCACTTTGTGGTTTGATCTTAGTCGGGATAAGTTTCATTTCAAGTCTGAATTGAAATTGACAGCTCAACTGCTGCGAATATTAGTCAGGTAGAAGCTTCCAGTCATTTCACTGATGAGTCATTTAGGTGATGTGGAAAACATCCACGCCGAAGCTCATCTGTTCAGGCCTTCATTTTGTTACTAAAAATTAAATGACTGTTACAGGGTCAGTTCCCCTTGTTATGGATCTCGTTTTTGGTCAATAAATCATTATTGATAAAAACTTAAAGCTACTTATACACCTGCCAGTTGGTAATTCGTCTCTTCTCAATCTACTGCTGGCTTCCCTGAGGACTCCCTCCCTCTGCTGGTTTTAGCTGACCACAGAGAATCCTGCTGGTTCAATCTACTCTTTTATAATAAGCAGAAGTGAGCTGAGCCTTTGTTTTGTGGCTATAGGAAGCCACAGTAAGCAATAAATATACTTGCAGATAACAGATGGGAAAGTTATGGTTTACCACCAACTCTGCAGTGTATTTCTCTCTATGGCAGAGCTGTATTTTAGAGTTCACTCCTCAATCCTCAGCAATAGACTCCACGGCCCCTTCCCACAGCCCCTTATTAATTTATGCATTAACTTGGAAAAGGTCCAGTATGAAATTTCCAACAGCATCCAGGCATCAGTGCAAGCCCAAATGATACCATGGTAAGTAATTGGATGGTGTTAGGAATGCCATTAAATCCTATAGAGAGGCTGGCAGAAGCAGGTCAACCATCGATCACTCCTGCATCTTGACTCATTTCATTTGCTTAGACCTACATTTTAATAGGAATTTGCCTTGTTTGCGTCCAGCCTGTTGTAAGTACATGCTGTGTTTGACCCACCCAATGATGGCATCTGTGTCACAACTTTGCAATAAAGGCATCACAGCAATATCTGGCTATTTGGGTTTGTGTTTGTGTTCAAGTTTTTGTCTTTTTCTAAAATCAGAAATTCCAAACCCTCCCTGCTGTGACGCCTGGCATCGCTCTCTCTCTCAGCAGTGACTTTGTCTTTAGATTTAGCCACTTTTTATATCCCCTTACAGATATTTCTCTTTCAAAAAGGCCTAAAAAAACTTTCCCGACTGTAGGCCCATCTTACTGCTTCATAAAATCATCTCGCTCGCTTGGCAAAAGCCGTTTCTCCCCCTCTCTGCTGTTTCATTGGGTGAGTGTGCACTGAGGCTTCAGAGAGTGACAGAGAGCGGCGATTCACAGCGTGAGAGGAAAAAAAATAAGAAACTTTTTCTTTCAGAGAGATTATTTGAGATGCAAGTACAGCACAGCTATCAGTTTTACTTATTTGATGACTGATGTGCAGACTGTCGTGCTTTTGGTTTCTAATAAGTTTCCTGTTTTTATTTGGTAATTAGTTACTTACACTGCTGTCAGTCTTACTTTGTTCCTTTGGTAGTTATTTGTCCCTGAGAACTGTATATCCCACCTGATCTGTCTCACTTGTGCTGGATTTGCCACTTCTCACTTTAGCTGGTTGCTGTTTTCATGGACCTTTCACCTGGTTCCATTTATTTATTTTTTTATTTGATTTTCATTTTTTTCAGATTTCAGAAATGTTATTTCGTCTCTGTGTCCTGTGCTTGGTCCTTTTCCTCTGAGAGTGATAACAAACATTTGTCATAAAAAACCTTGTACAGTATGTGTGCTATATAAAAAAAAAAAAAACAAAAAAAAAAACTTGAATTGTCACAGTCTGGCGAGGGCAGACTGTAGGGGTTGACAAAAGGACCCAAAACGCAGACTCCAAGGAACAGGGAACAGAACTTGAAATGTTAACAAAAAGCGAGCTGTTTAATATGGCTGATAAAAAAGGTACAAACAAAGGGCAAGGCTAACTGAAGCAAAATTAACACAAACCTAAACTGGGAAATCTAAACAAACAATAAGAAAAACCTAGACAAGAAACTTGGAAGCATGGCATGGCATAGGAAACATGGCGTGGACAACAGACGACATGACAATCACACACTGAAAACAGAGGACTTAAATACACAGGAGGTGATTAGGGGAAGTGGGAACACATGGAGGAACAGCTGACTGACATGAGCCTAATGACAGGACAAGGGAAGTGAAACTAAATACAATGAACAAAGAACACACGACTCCTTCAAAATAAAACAGGAAACATGAGACAGACATGATAATACAAACTTGATAACATAAGACACGCAGCATGAAACACAAAGGGTGAGGGGAACTAATAGGAGTCTAATAACCAAATGAACTTCGCTAATCTAATGAACTTAAACATAAACAACATCCAAATAAACTAAAACTTAAAACGCTGGGTCAGCAGACCCAGGAACATGTGATATATGCTCATACATTCTAAAGAAATTTAATTTAACAGATATCCTTAACAAATAAGTTTTTCTAACTTGACTAAATATGCGGACGGTCTTTATCCTTCAAGCTCGGGTCGTCTATCAGAGGGAGCTCGAGGGTTCTGTGCAGTATCTTTGCTGTTGTCTCCTCTGGACAGAGATCTTGGATGTCATTCCTAGAATCTGCAGGAGCGACTCGTCCAGTTTGGGAGTCACGGCTCTGAGTGCCTCAATTATCACAGGAACCACTGTTGCCTTCACCCCCCACAGCTTCTCCAGCTCCTCTCTCAGCGCTTTATATTTCTGGAGCTTCTCATTTTCATTCTTCTTGACTTTGTCATCACTTGGTATAGCTACATCGATCACTATGGCCGTCTCTCTGAGGTCCTTTTCTTATCCCACTGAGCAAACTGAGGAGGTGGTTTATAGTGGTTTTGGTGGGTATGACTGTCAAGACAAGAAATTTCACATTTTATGCCCAAATATACCCGAATGACTATGACAATAGAAATATAGTTTTATATATTTTATTTCTGTGTAAGACAAAATTAGAGGGGGATCAGGTGTCATGTGGACACCTTGGAATAGAGATACACTTGCAACACCACCAATGAGTTCAGAGTGCCTCTACCCTTATTTAAAAGGATTCTACTTTACAATAAATGTGTGCATTTGATGACGGTTGTCCTCCAACACACATCCTGTATGTGCGTACAGCGTTTCCTGTTAGTCCAGCGTGTACCAGAACACATCTTGAATCCAAAAGATAAAATGCAGTTTGATGTAACGAATATATCCTAAGGATTCTAATTTTAGCAGCTACTTTTGGAAGGATTTATCACAGCAGTGTAAGAAGCAGTCGTATCGAGCTGAGGATACAGTGTAGGCCCATCATTGACACCAAGCAGACAGGCCACAGCAGATAGACATTGATCATGTTTACTCTTGTCCTCTACATTAACCTGCAGGTAATGACACCTATTCAGATCAATAGTTCTCGTTGCATCGTCTGCAAATGGATTCTGTGGTTAGATGCCACTGAGCATCTACAGCTGATACTTAGTGAGAGAAATGACTCAATTCCTCTGATTCGCCTGCTTTGCTCTCACTTTCAGTCCTGCCAAACTTGCTCATTTGTCCTTGGATTTATTCCTGCATTAGGGGAGCCAGCATGGGTTCTGCCTCAGCTTGTACATGCACACTGGAGCCAAGGCCCCGGCTGGCTCGACTGCCTGGCCTTGAATGACTTCCTGTGTGGGCTAGGTTGAATTCTTGGTCAGGAATGGTATCACAAGGAGACGGATCAAATGCCAAAAGTATCTCGGCTCGAGTGAAGTCTGAATATTTGCTTTTGACCTTCCTGGCGTCTCTTGAAAGCAGCGACCGCAGCGCACACGTCACGTCATTTGATGTTCTGCTGCAGCAAAGCAATCTGTAGATTACTTTGCGTGCTGCATGATTCGATGCTTCTATTAATTGCGTGGGCAGTGATACAACTGTCAATTAACATGTGGGAAAAAGAGTCCAGACTCCCAGGGGACGATGCTTGATCATCTCATTACGGCAGCGTTGAGACAAGGTCACCAGTGTGATTAATTTACATCCCTTTACGATGTATTCCTCTTAACAGACGTGTCAATTTCCTCCCTGAAAAGCCTTATCGTCTTTTGTCTTATCATCGTCTAATTTTCCATCTTCACTTTAAATACTGTCAGTGTCTCTTTAAAGAAATGCATCACCAAATGAATTAAATGTAAAATGTCAACATTTGCAAGAGCAATTTATGCGGTGCTTTGATGATACAGGAGAAGAAGGCCTACAACAAAAGAGGGTCAATGTCAGCTCTACATTGATGTCCATGTTGATTAAGCTGCAGCGGAGGTAAAAGGAGCCACTGAAGTGTTTTTCTCTTTTTTTTATCACAGCTTATCTAATCATCTTTAATCAAATGCAAATGATGAGAACAGGGAATCTTTAATTCTGAATTATGTGAACAAAGGGAGAAAACATAAGAGCTTGTTAGTTACCACCATCGGTTTGCTCTCCAGGCAGGTCCCAAGGGAGCTTCTTTTAATCTAGCATTGCCTTGGGCATCAGCTACCCAGCCCTAAAGCATCCAAACGGGATGAAATTACACAAAATCAGTGAGCCTAATTCCCTTTGACAAAGTTGACGAGTTCTTTTTTCTCGCCGCTGCCACCGTGTCTTGTCTGGGGATAAAGTTGTTATAAATTTCTTTATAAGCATATTAAACAATTAGCCAAACAGCGGTGCTTGTAACAGCACCAATTTAAATAATTAATCACGTTCAGCAGTAAAGTTCCTCTCGTGTGATGTTTATAGTCCATCTACTGTACATATGATAACAGATTTCAAAGAGATGACATGACAGATTTCCACGACTGTGTTTTCCAGGCTCCAGCTGCCTCTTCACAGCATGACCTCTGCCTTTGTTGTATTAAAACTCCTGACTGTACTTTATTAATACCGCTTGGGGACAAATGCATCCGTCTCTGGGCAAGGCTCCGCTTGCAGCGCTTCTCATAAACTTCCCAAAAGTCGATAGTCTTTCGTGCATTACATGAATCCAGTCATTTTTTTATTACTTCATATAAAAAATATCCCAGGGCAACACAAGAAGTGATACTTGTGATTAAAATTCATATATTCACTCTGTTTGTTTAAATGACCTGCACAGGAAGATGACGTTTCTCTCAACTGAGGCAAGGTTGTTGTTCGGCTCTCTATTCAGCACAGTGAGCCTGTTATGTGCGTGGAGTGATGCGCCGTCTGTTATCAGCAGGACGAATGTCCGTGCATTTCTTTTCAGTAATTGTGTCAGGCGTTATCTCCTCTTTATGACAAAGTGCTAAACAGTGATTTATTGACTAAATGCGCATTCTTCACAGGAACATCAGCAGTAACACAATTCTTGTGCAAGTACACAAATTCAACACTGAGCAGGTTTTGTTCCATGCTTTCACACACACACACACACACAGATATATATCATATGAGATGTGTGCCATTTAGCAATAAGATTATGATATATATGTAAGATTGCTAAGAAGAAAACAGTTCAGTCAAAACTGTTATCATCAAAAGAATATTTTCACTTACAATCGTTTATATTTGGTGATATGGTTCTGTCTCTTCTATGTACATACAGGAAAAGCCAGGGGAAGGGAGACAACACAAACCCCAGAAACAGCATGTAAATAAAACCTGTGGTGGAGGTGGGTTGTAAAGCAGCTTGCAGATGAGCAGCAGCTGCTGGCAGCTTAAACATTTGCATTTGGCAAAGTGCTCACACATTCTTTGGAGCAAGAGGCCGCTTGTATCTGCGATCCTATTCTTTTGGTCACTACCAGGAGTTTTGCCTGAACCTTCCTGTCGTGTTCGGATCAAATCTGCCCAGCTCTCTCTTTGCCATAGCAGACTAGCATAAAATCCCCATGACGTGAAAAACGGCACTCCTCCACACTACCATTACATTTGAAAAAGACCCCAAGATACTTGAAATCATCCACTTGGGGAATTCCCAGCTTGAAGTGGTCAATCCATTCTTGTCTGGTCGTGAACTATGACCTCAGACGTGGAGGCGTTAATTCGTCCCAGCTCCTTCGAACGTCGCTTCAAATTGTCCCAGTGTGAGCTGAAGCAATTTGTGGAGCACATTGTTCCCCCCAAAAAAGCCGTGATCCTGAGGTCACTGAAGAGTGAACCTTGGCTGCACTAAAAGTTATGAACAGATTTGGTAACAAAGGGCAGCCTCAGCCAAGTCCAGCATCCACTGGCAGCTTACCAGCAATCCCAGCTAAGCTCTCTATAGGTCATCATCATCATCATTTCAAATAAAATAAAATAAAAAAACCACTTGGCCAAATCTGCGTTTCCTGGTTTAGGAGAAGATTTCTTGTTTCAAATGGGAGTGATGAGAAAAGCAGCTGTGTAGATGCAAATACGCTGAATATATGACGTGAGAAAGTAAGGGTATTGTGGCTTTGCATGATAAATCATCGCTCACACGTTAGCGCAGCATTATTTCGCCTCTAACTTCACAGCAAAATGCGACAGTTTAAAACACTGCAATGCTCATTACCAGCAAGTATCCTGTTAATATCTTTCTGAAGCCTTTCATGTCTTCAAATGCGTTAACAGCTCCACACTTGAAAGATTGGCTACTTAATTGCGATAATTTTCATACACAACATCCATCAGATGTGCTGAAAGAAAATGTGCAAGTTGCAAAGAAGGGTAACAACCAATTAGAGGCTGCAAAAAGCCACGTTTCAGGGAAAACACTAGTGGTTAACCCTGAGACTGCATCATCGTCTTCACAAAAGAAACAACGAAACAAAGCTGACAGGTCTGCGGGGATCAAAGAGGCGACAAATGAAACAGCAGGCTGCAGACTTCCTCAGTATTCCATAAACATCTCTGCAAACATCACAAGCACACACAAAATAATCTGCTCCAATGGAAATGAAAATAGAAAATGCACGTTTTCTGATACCTTAAAAAAAAAAAAAGAGGAGGAGGAAATATGAATTTAATGGCGCAACTTTCCTACAGCTTCTAGGTGTCATGGTGGAAAGAAATCAGGTCAAATGAGACCACAGAAGACTGATTATTTACTGATAAGCACCCCCCGATTGGTGAACATTAGCATGCAGTGGTGTGTGTGTATATGCATATATCCTCCCCGGGAACTGCTGCCAGACAGGCCTTGATAAATTCTGATCTTGATGAAGCTGCATTATTTTTAGATTTGTGACAAGTAGCTGAAAACTATGTTTCCCAGGCATGTTTTACTTTTATATTAGCAATAGGCACAAGTGGTGCATTTTCCAAAGGAAGATGTGACAAGCTAATCCACAGAGAGGCGCGTTCCTGACTCAATGATTCCCCATGAGCCTGACAGTTTGAGGCATCTCCAAATGTCGGCAGGTAAAACTTGTTTACATCTTTTCGTGTGTGTATTGCGCTGTTTTTCCTCCCCGAGTCTTCATTGCAGAATTAATTTGTAGATTAAAAGGAAACTTAAATGCGTCTCTGTGGCAACAAACTTTTGTTTGTATGTTTTCTGCTCGAATCTTCTTTTTTCGCAGTAATGAAATGGTGCACAAAGCCCTGTCCCCTGGAGAAATCTGGTCTCACGTGATTACAAAACTGAGATGAGAAAAACAAATAGTTCATAATGCCCTGCAGAACATGAACGCAGCACATTTCCTTCTTTTGGAAGCTTCAGAATATGTGCTAATGCTCTGCATTTCATATTTGTTTATTCTGCCTTCTCACGCCCCAGGAAACGGTAATTGTTGTTTGTATATGCATGTTTGGGAATTCTGATCCATGATGATATTTTCTCTCCTCTATCCAAGGACAATTACCAAACAGTATAGGAGATAACAGTGCTTGCTAGCAGCAAAGGCATACTTTTGATTAAAAAGAAATAATAAGGAGATATTTTAAATACCTAAAGCTTTGCACAGACACAGTTGTTACTGATCCTTACCTCCAGCTACGGCTTCCCTTTGCATGACTAATATTGTTGGACTTTTTCTTTGTACGTCTGAAGGCCTTCTTGAACAACTGTGAGAGACAAACTCGTTTCTTTCTTTGAACTTTGTCCTTCAGTGGAAGCTTGTCGAGTTTATCGCAATTTTGGGACTTGAGCAAAGGATGAATTAAATTTTGATGGTTTGATTGTGGCCAAAGAAACAAAGAAACGAGTTATTTTGTTTTCGTTCAGCCCTGAGCTGAAGTAAAAGTGTAACCTCTTGGAAACTGCAGTGATGCCGTTTGAAAACAGACACATCTGTTTGCTTAGTCTGATCCCCTTTGTGCTATATGATATCTAATGCTGATGAAACAAAAGAGGAAATATATGCAAACCTACACAGTTTCTACAGTTCTAATGAGAAGTCAGTATTTGGTATGAACACCTTTATTGTTCAACACCAAATTGTTATTGTTATTTCTTTAAAAGTCTTCAGTTTTCCAGGCCTCTTGAAGGAGCTTCAGAACTCTTTGTTTTACAAATAGCTGCAGACACTCTCTGCTGACCTCCTACATACATACTCACAACAATTTTGAAGCTGCATATTTGGATTTTCTTCCCTGTTTCTTAAGGATATGGCTTTCAGATACTGTTCCCTGGGTATAGGTTTATTTTTGGTCCACACAGGACGCACTGCACACTGTGCTGAGATGTGCCAGTTTTTAGGCTAATAGCACTCTGGGAATCACCTTCTTGGTGCAAAAACACTATTTTGTGCCTGTCAAACTGTTGCATTTCTTTGGCATAGATTCAACAAAAGAAATGAGAACAAATGAGGTGCTGCAAAATCGGCTCTTTGCTAACTGGTCTGTTACATGTAGACACAACACTGGTTCATCCCTTGATGAACCAGGTGCTTATTAATGCTTGACAGGTTCATAGGTCAGTGTTAAGTGGCCTAACGAACAAAACACCTCTGCTCAGTCAACAGCAACAAGCTGAGCAGCGTCATGCCCGTGACATTAGCTTAGCTGTTGTTCTTGTTTTAGTTTCAGTGAGCAAAAGTTACAGCTTGCTGCTTTAGCTTTAGCGCCCACCATAACAATGCCGTTTCTGTTTGTCTTGTTATCTCGAGTCGGGCAGGCAGGGACGGCTGGTGATCCTGAAGCCACATTATTGTATATTCTTGACATATGGCAGCAACTGTTTCATCAGCGGACAACATTCCAGTCGTCGTATGGGACACATACTGTACATTTGTGACACCGCCGCCTGTCCAAACGAATATACACCGACATTGTAAGAGATACGATACAGTATTTTGCAAAGGCGTGAGCGTGAGCCTGCATGAAGCTTGTTTTAAAGCTTTTTCCTAATCATTGATTCCTGCTGTAACACCAGCTATGTCCCATCTCATTCTGATGCCTTCATGCTCTCCTGCACTTCTCCAAACTGTCAGAAGTTAGTGCGTGTCTGGGCAGAGGTGGTTTCTTCTGGCCTTGATGGAGAAGAGACTTGCCTCATCGTAGTATTTACAGTAGGAGAAGCCCACAGGCCTAATTGGCACAGGCAGTGATGGAGCATATGCACTTTCCAGTGGGAGCCCATCTGACAGGGCCGCTCGCTGATGGCAGCCCACACAGTCTCCATATGTGGCAGACAGAAGGGCCTGTACGCACGCTGCCCTTCAACTAATACAGCCAAGTCATCGGGCTACTACTCCATCCAGAGTTCAGAGCTCTACCTTTCACAGCATGTACACACACAAATATGCATGCGCAAACATGTACACAAGTCACAAGGGACGACTTAGGGATGTAAAAGCTTAACTGCTTCACCTCCTCCAGAAACCAGGCGCATACACAAACACGCAGCAAAGTGGCTCAGAGATGTTAAAAACATAATTGCATCATTACCCTCACCTTCACCTCCCCCCTTCTCTCCCTCTCCTACACAGAAACAGTGTTGGGAAGTGAAGACGAAAGGAAATAAAGAGAGCGAGTAGAGAGAAAGAACGAAACTGTGTGGCGCGGCTGTGAATTCAGCCTCCAGCTGGGCAGCTAAATGGACTTGGTCAGTCATTAGCATGCAAAGGTCTAGTCCGGACATTTAAGGTTATTCATTCCCCGGGCCAATTCTCCCCACACTGAAAACAGCCAGCCACTTCCTGAACCGCTCTTAATCAATGCCTTTTTACTAGTTGTTGTCCTGACGGTTATTTTCCACAACACATCCTCGACTCCGAAACCCCGCCAGCTGCGGGTCGGCCAAGTGCACCGCACGTTTCGAGTGTTTCAGGGGCTGCAGATGTTAGCGCATACTTAATAAGCCTGATCACAGGAGCCCCAACCTCGCAATGTAATTCTGCTACCCAAGGTGCATCTGTTCTGCTTGTACTCACAGGAACCCCATGCTGGTGGAGCTGTTTCACAAAGTCACACAAGTCATTCGGCGGTTCAGCTGCTGCCTCCGTAACAGGCAGTGCGGAGGTATCAAAGGCAGTCAGGCCGAGGGGAATCAGCTGGATATTGGTCTAGCACAGTGTGGTACGTCTTAAAGGCAACAAGTATAAACTACACAGATTTAAGTTCTTTATGTTAGCGTGTGCAGTGGGAAGCAACACATATCCCTGACAGCAAAGTCAGAGATAAGGATGAACCAGGCCGTCGCAAACAATGCACTACGTGAATAGATATTTAGATATACACAACCGGTAGAATCGCCCACCTCATATAACTAGACTGCTGCGCCCTGAGTTACCCACAATCCATAGGGGTTATCTGATAATGGAAAGGTCACGGCAAAATACACAGCTTTATCAAAAGGAAACGGCATGGAAAAGGAAGGACTCAGCACAACTGTTAAAAAACAGAGTATATTAAAGTGAAACTGCAGCGCTCCCTGAGAACATTTTCCTGCCTCTTCTGAGTTTTATCCATTTCAAATATACCTCCAGTCACAAAGTAAACAAAGGCAGAAACATCACATTTTGCTCAAAGGGTAAAAGAAGTAAAGCAGCACGGAAACTCACAATCTGTTTTTCCCCCCAGACTTTAGCTGACCCACTTTTCTTCATTGCTGGCACCTTCGGGGTCTGAGCGGAATAAGGAATATTTATGGCGTTTAGAATCAGCCTTATGCGATTAAGTAATGACTTTGAAACAATTAGATACGATCATGCTAAGCAACTGCAGCGTGTACAGAAGAAGCTGCTCACACATATGGGTGGTGTTGAAATTAAATTACATTTAAATGTACGCTTCCAACGCCGACACCCCGTGTTTCACAAAGAATCTCATGAAAACAAAACTCAGAGTTTCGGTTATTGTTTCAAGGCTACAGTGAAAAAGAATCTTCATCGTCCATGATGGGACAAATAACGTGCTGGAGTTTGTTGTATGCACTTGGAGGCCACGTCTCTTGGGGTGTGCTGTGCTCTGAGGGCTGCTCAGGGAGTCAGACTCTTGCGCACACTTGCCGTTGGATTTCACCAGGGCTGCCCTTTGTTCCCAGTTCTGTTCATAAGGAAATACAGGAAACACGAGACGTCTGCAGAGCTCATGAAGCAGACTGAGGACACGCTAGAGAAATGTAATTTAGTTATGGTTGGCTTCACTGTTTGTGATGGCTAGGATGAGGTTTGCAGACAAGTCACAACTTTGGCTTGGTGATGAGTGACTGTGTCAGGTGAAGGAGATCAGGTGTCTTGTGGTTATTCCACAAAGAGAATGAACATTTGTAGTGATGCTGATATTTTAGCAGCCTGCTGTGGGAAAAACAAAGCTATGCATGAACACAGAGCTCTTAATTTACTTATGATTCAACCTTTACCAGCTGCTAGTGACTGAACAAAGACGATCAGGGTCATAAGTGACAGAAATTGTAAAGCGCTTTGAGGGTCTTGAAAAGCGCTATATAAATGCAATCCATTATTATTATAAATTAGTGTCCTCTTAAGGGGGTCGGGGCTCAGGCTGGCTTGCAAGGGGCCAGTTAAGGTAGTCAGGGCAAAAAAAAGCAGTGAGGTGTTTCGGAAAAGTTCTGCTAGAAGCAGACCTCATGAGGCAGGCTGAGGACACACTGGAGAGATTATGTCTCTCTGCTGACTTGAGAATGCGTCAGTATCTCACGAGAGCTGGAGGAGGTGGTGGAGATTAGACTGCTGCTCCTCTGACCCAAACCTGGATAAATGGCAGAAAATGGATGGATGGATTTAATTTTGGAAATGCTCTGATAAAGTGATTTAGTGATAGCAGTTAATCATACTATTGGCTGGAGTAGTTTAGATAGCATGGGCTCTGTGGAGAAACTCCCTGCTTTCCTCTTCTAATTTAAACCGATTTCAAGCCACATCTGCGGGAGACAAATGGCACAACAGGAAGTGAGTGAGAAAAGATTGCAATCACAATCTCCTGAGCACACCGTCCAACCTATAAAGTCAGACTGCTAACCAGCACAACATGCAAAAGCTGTGTTTGGTTGTACATGTGTTGCCGGTAGTCCCAAAATCACATTTGAATAAATATAGAAGCAGGTATGGAAATCTGTAGCGCTGTTTGCAAAACATCCTGGTCAGATTGAGTATTTGCTTTTAGCCACTATGTGAAAAGAAACGGATTCATGTGTATTTTCTGAAAAGCTGCAGAGAGCTTGCGTACACTTCCCAGAAAAGTTTCTTTTTTTTCACTGCTCGCTCTCCTGAACCTCTTGAGCAGAAGTGGAGACTCCCACCTTTTCCTGCTCTTTAGGAAAGCAAACACCAGAAGAGTGAGCTGTCCTCAAATGATGTCACTGTAGTCTGAACTGAGCTAACTAACGCTCATCAGCATGAGTCTACATTAGCATCTGCTAGCATAATGCACCCAAAACTCAAGGCAGGCTGCACAGCAGGTAAACTTGGTTTTGAAGGCATAGAAAGAACACACCAGGACTTTTTCTGTGACAGGTCTATGTTATACAGTCACAACAAAAACCTGTGTTTGAGTATACATAAAAATTAGTGTCTGAGGCTGACTTGGTGGAGGGGGTATGACTTATGGCTTCTGCCAAACTGTATTCTTCCTCAAAGCGTTGGTGTCACGCTGCTGCCGTTTGACACGCCACCACTCACTGGATTAATAAATCTGCATAGGCCACTAATTGCAACGCTCTTTTTTGTTTTGCAGGTGATTCTGATGCTGACCAAACTATTTGACTTCAACCTCAACAGCGTGACCGAGAGTTCATTATGGAGGTAAGCTTATCACACTACATGAGCTCATGACATTTTCAGAAAAGCCTCAAGCAGAGCAGAGCCTGACACAACAAATTGGTCAAAGGGGACCGAACGCGGTTCTATATACTTCTGATGTTTTTAATACCGGGGTTTGAGCTGCTCCCAGCTCTGTTCGCAGGAATAAGTGAAACCAATTTTCACAAAGTTCTCATAATGTGAATTAATGAAACATTCACAGCCTGAAAAAAAAAGGAAAGGGAAAGAAAGATCTGTTAATTGGCGAGCCTTAACAGCAATGTCCTCGGTTGGTTTTAATGTCTGTGGGCATCAGAAATCCCTCACATGAAAGTCACTAATCACTGACAGTGGAGCTGGTGGTCTTATCCGGCAAATTACCTCGACCAGCCTTGTTACAAGTGTAGCCTAACTTAAATCACTAGCCTCATTTCAGACTGTAGTCTGATGTAATATTTGCAGATGCCTTTTAGGAAATAGGGTGTATATATATTAATGTCTGAAAAAGAGTCTCAGCAGTCAACTTAAAAATTCAGACGCTGGGACAGAAGCACGTCTTTGTTTGGAGAGAATTTTGACGGTTAATAGCATGAAAACAAAAATGAAGAATCTCTTAATTTTCTGTAATTGAGCCAAGTCTCAGATTAGATGGAAATCAATTTTCTGAAGTTTGCAGAAAACTGAATCTAATTGCTCACCATAACTCGTGCTGCACAAACAAGAATAACTATCAGAGGTTTTCAGTGCGTGGCATCTCTTCTTTTGATTTTTTACTTTATTTAAAAGGAAAAAGATTGTAAAGCTTCTGTGTGAATAATTGTGTAAGATCCCTGAAACTGAACTGCAAAAATTAAATGGTAACAAAAGCTTCAATTTAAATCACACACAGAAAAAAGCCTCATTTTACAGTTTCACCTGTGTGCAAAGATCCAACAGTAGCTTGACGGTTACTGTGCTGGATTCCCAGCTCTGCTGTTGAGCTTTATTCCAAACCACAGAACTGATTTGAAATTCCAGTGGCGATAAGAGAGACTGCGTGTCAGACAGAATTACGAGGGAGACGTGCACAAAACATCCAGAGTATTTCCATTTGATGTAGTGTTGCAGCCATAAAAATATAGCAGCGTGAGTTTGAATGTTTAACTTCATGTAGCTTCAGCAAAGTGTTCAAACAAGCTGATCCTTGTGTTTCGATGATACCGAGTGTCAGCAAGTGTCAGACACAGATTCTTTCTCTGTGATATGTTAAAGAAACAATCAAGTATTTTGTATGTTAGTTCCACTAAGCTTAAAGCTTAAATTTCAAAACTTACATTAACTACTGATTTTATCTGTTTTGATTTTATATACTGTTTTGTTTGTTTGTTTGTTTGTTTGTTTGTTAAGTGGGTTTAGAGCTCTGGGTAGCTCCCCAGCTGGGTCTAGACTGGGTCTAGAGAGTATTTTAAATTCAGGGAATTTAAAATAGAAAGTAGCTCGTCCACAGAAGGACTGGTAGCTCCCCTTACGATAGGGTTCAGATCGCGCGAACAGGTGTGAAATGTGTGTGTTTAGTTAGTTAGTTTGTTTGTTTTAATCAATTTTAAATCATGCTTTTTATTTGTTTTTGTTTCTAATGTCTCTGTAAAGCACTTTGAATCACCTTGTTGTTGAATTGTGCTATACAAATAAATTTGCCTTGCCTTGCCACTAAATACTGTGAATTTATACTATATTCACTGTAACAATGTAAAGCATCGAGAGCTTGTTCACTGCGTGTGATGACAGGAAACGCCACCCTGCACCTTTCACTTTCCTGATGGACTCAGTTCTTTAAAGAATATCAAACTTTAAAACTCTCAGAGAAGTGCGCCTGTATACAGAGTCATGAAGGTTGGGCTGATTCGAGATGGTACATCTAAATTTGATTTTGTGGGTCTGTTCATTAAATTTCACACGTCCAAGGTTATTTAAAAATCAAACAAACAAAAACCCTGAACAGACTTTGGTATGTTGGTACATTTTTTACCTTCTGTGCTTTCAAAACCTCACTTTGAGTCATCTACATAAAGTCAGGTAAACACAAGAACTGACTAATACTCATTTTTCCTGATACACCACAGACCAGCTTGCGCAGTAAATTAAAGCAATTGGATTACTATAGTTTGTCTAGAGTATATAAATCAGCAGCACACACTTTAAAAATGCCCACCTGGTTAAACTGTAGTGTTTTCCAAATTTGTCATGCAGATTTCGATCTACAGAGCAATACCAGCTGGAAAGCATCTGATATGCTTTCAAGTTTTCAGCATGGCAGTGATCCCAAACACACACAATGTGCCTTGGTGGTATGTTTTGGGTCATTGTCATGCTGGAAGACCCATCCATGACCCATTTTCAGGGTTCTGACTGAGGGAAGCAAGTTTTCATCCAAGAGTTTAAGGTAAATGGTCAAATCCATTGGCCTTCCTGTGTGGTGAAGCCATTATGTGCCCTTAACAGAAAAACAGCCTCGCAGCATAAAGTTTGCACCTCTGTGCTTGACTGTTGCGATGGTGTTCTTTGGGTCATACTACAAATCTTGTCCCAGATGTCCTTGGACAGCTCTCTGGTCTTCCCAGAGTTGGTGGACAGGTTGCAATGGAAGAAACTGATAATTGATTCTGTGGACGGGTGTGTTTTATAATCGTAATGAGTTGAGTGATTGACTGTATGTGTGAGTCACATGGAATTCTGTGATTTCGCTGTATTTCCATGGTTATAATTATCAAATGATGACATTCCAGTGAATAAACAGAACATTTTGGCATTTGGTTAGAATAAACAATAGTCCTAAAGTAAGACTTGATCGTATTTTGCTCTCCACTTTAGCTTCCACAGTGGCAGAGGCATGGTCATAACCTGAACCATCAAGACACTTCAGGATTCCAGTGGGCCAACGATCCACTTGTACCTCAGTTTCTATAATTCGGTTACATCAGAGTAGAGTTGTTCTTCTACATGTGAGTGCAAGGCCAACATTACTGTGCACCAGTCTGCCACAGTTAGTATGCACCTGCTGATCTGCTGTAAGTCAAAATTAAGGAAATCTGGCTTCAGGATTCAAGCCTGTCTGTGTCTTCAGCATCTGCACTGTCATTATCGTCAATTTCACCAAAGTTTGTGGGTTTTTTGCTCTGCTCTCCTGCCTCTATGTTGAAGTTATGAACTTTCAAACAGGTAATAGAATATTTCAAGCCTTTTTGAAGTTGAGGAGTGTTGGAGAATACCAGCTAGCCTGAAAACAGAGGTGAGATTAGTTTTGTTTTCAGCAAATATGTGCGACCAATCATTTGTGTTTGTGTTTCTGTGTGAAAACTTTACAAGTGGACCCCAGAGTGTCGCTTTTGCTGTTTATTTACCAATGGAAATGTGAAGGATGGAAATTAACTCTGATTCTAAAATGCTTAAATGATTTTTTCGACTGTCTGTCTTTACTCGCGACGTTTGTGGAGTAAAAAGCCATCTGGTTTGCAGAATAACAACACAGTTTTCCACAGAGACAGCCTCGAGGCTTAAGCTCTTATGCACGGCTATAGCAAATGTACCATTATATGACTGCACGTACCTCATAGAGGATCAAGTGAGGCTGTAGCTTTGTGTCTCAGATCCCGCTACCGCATTACCCTGGTAATGGTGCATCTGCTACTGACGCTTCACTGACATCGTTATAAATCTGATACGTTGGGAAAACAGAGCCTCTTGTAATGGACACATGATTAAAGGTGCATGTGGATAAGCCAGACAGATTGACAGAAAGACAAATGAGTGAACAGATGATGCACATTTTGAGCTAGTGAAGAGGATAATGAGAGTGTAGAACATTAGTGGACAATTTACAGTCAGTGAGATAGAGCGTGGAGCAAAGCCACATATACTACATTTAAGATAGCCCGCTGCTCTGCCGGCAATCCAGAAGCTCTTACAGAGTCTGAAGCATCTCTGCCTGCTGCGGCCCCAAATAGCAGCATGAGGTAACAGCTTGAAACTTCATCATGCCGTATATCTGTCATGTGATGTGATGGGTGCTTGTCAACCTGTTATAGCAATAACAGACAAATAAAGTAAAAGCCTCACACTGATGTGCCTTGATATAACTAGATGTTTTTCTATGTTTGTTTTCACTTCATTTATTGATACAGAAGGCTTGAAGGGAGTCTTAAAGACCCAAATGCCTGGTCCCAAATAAGGACTTGGAATTTTTTTCTTCCTTTTGTCCAATACTGTCTGTTATGGTCAGTGATGGGAATAATGGCGTTACTTTTTTCAGTAACGAGTAATCTAACTAATTACTATTTCTATCGTTACAACGCCGTTACAGTTACTAACAAGAAAATGCGGTCGCGTTACTATTTTTCAACAAACAGACTTCAGTTTACAGCATTTTATATCAGTTGCACAGAAGTAGCTGTCTATGTAAGTAATCTGGGCGCTACAGCTTTAAGCAGCTGCGTGCGCTCCCGCGGGCGGCGATCACTTTTTGGCACAAACACCTGGAGCAAAGGGGGTAAAACAATCGCATGAGTGCTGCTGTTTGACTGAGGAAGAACAAAGTAGTCGTGGTAAGCCAATCACATGACCACTTTAAGATGACAAAGCAACAAGGTGATATATAAACCAGTTTATAAATTGTGGCCACTAAAACCAGAGTTATGATAAACAATATATACGCGCCGTTTTTTCCTCAATAGTTTTGCCACGTTTAACGTCTAAGGACAGCGCTAGCAAGCACTCTCTGCACCATGTCGACCAATCAAAAATGATATGGCAACATGACATTTGGTTGTTTAGGAAGAGGGGGAAGTTTTAAGAGTGATGGAGGGAAAGAGAGAGAGAGAGAGAGAGAGACCTGTCAGAGCTGCAGGTATCAGGCTGTGATGTTCTCCTTTATAGTCAACAGAAATTTTTGGAGTGGCACAAATAATTTGTGTGGCATCTTATTGAATGTGGAACAGCTGATTGTTATGTAAATAGTTTGAAATGGTTATTTAAAAACAAAAAGGGCAAAAGGTAAATGGCTGCAAATAACTTTGTTTGCAAAACTTGTGCGTATGATTTTAAAATTGACAATTTATATTTGCATTTAAAGTTATGAAATATGATTCAATAAACATTTTGTGGTTGTTACAGTAAAAAATATAACTTTTTTTACTATGATTTTATGTTTTTTGTCTGATTTTAGATCAATTGTGTTAATACAGTTGTTATGGCAAATGCAGATGGACCCAGGGAGCAGAACGCACAGAGGCAGAGTTGCGGTGAAGACAGTTTATTTACAGTGAGGGGGAGGTATTTACAAGGACAAAGTATATACAACAGTGTATGAATGGGGACGCGGAGCCAGGACGTGCAGGTGATGGAAACACACACAGGTAGTGCACTCGATCTAAAAAAGGAGAGGGACGAGAATTAGGAGGGTCTTGCCCGATACCCGAGAAAAGCTTAAAGTAAACTTTACAGAGAGTTGGAGCGCTTACTTGGTACTGTTTAATGCCAAAACCTCCAGACGGAAAACAAACCAGTCGAGGCAAAAATCCTAGGGAGGAAACAAAACTCCTTACAGTCACCAGAAATAATCCAACGGCTCCAGCAGGCAGGGGCAGAATTTCAGACTCTCCAAAAATGCCAATACTCCGACACTAGTCTTCTGTCAGGTAGCTCCTAAAGAACACTTCTGAAGAATGCAGCTGATGAGTAACAGGTGTGCCAGGTTCAGTGACTCACTGCCCCGCCTACAAAAAGGGAAGCACCAAAAAAGACATACAGACAAAAAACACCACATAACCAGAACCCAACTCCTAACACCAGTATGTCAAAATGAAAACATAATTGTAAATTCAGACACGTGAGGTTGCGCTGAAAAGGATGATACCAAACAAGACAAAGGAAATAGTTTTTAAAGGTGAAATATAGAGGTACAATTCAAAAGTAGTTAAAAATGGCCAATTATACCCTGGACTCCAGAGGGTTAAACATTTTTTTAAAGTAATGAAATAGTTACTTTTCAAGTAATTAATTACTTTTAGAATCTTGTAACTCAGTTACTAATTCAGCTACTTTTTTGAAGAAGTAACTAGTAACTATAATTAATTACTTTTTCAAAGTAACAACACCCAACACGGGTGATGGTCATTAACAAGTGGTGATTATTCAGCTGAGGGGGGCAACATGCACCACTTCTGTTTACATACTAACACTGTCGCCTGTTGCTACAAATGTTTAACATCTATGAGCTTTGGTACAAAATACTGGAAATCAGCAGACACAATCAGCTGTTCTTGAGTTTCCATAGCTGTGGGCGTCATCTACAAGAAACAAACAAAAAATCTGGATGGAAATTGTAATGTAATTTTTTTTTTTGAACAACCAGTGTATTGTTGTGTTTACAGATCTATGGTTTTATTATTATTCTTCAGTCACCCTTCCCACTCACTATGTGTTAATAGACCTCTCTGCACTGAATCATACTTGTTAATATTCCACAGCATGTCTTTATTCCTTCTCTCACCCCAACCAATCACAGCAGATGGCCCCGCCCCTCCCTGAGCCTGGTTCTGCTGGAGGTTTCTTCCTGTTAAAAGGGAATTTTTCCTTCCCACTGTCGCCAAAGTGCTGCTCATAGGAGGTCATGTGATTGTTGGATTTTTCTTTGTATTATTGTAGGATCTACTGTACAATATAAAGAACCTTGAGGCGACTGTTGTTGTGATTTGGCGCTTTATAAATAAAATTGAATTGCCGAACACTGATCTGGACCTTTGAATTTTGTTCGCACAAAGACAATTAGCAGTGGCCTTGATAGTTTTAGAGCCTCTGTTGCAAAGTAGATCTAAAATGATTTTTTTAACACAAAAAAAATCTTTAAAGTTTTATTTTTTTCAGGTCTATCATTTCATAAAATACAGCAAAAACATGTTAAAGTATCAAATATAAAACAAAGTATCAAATATTCATGGCACACAACAGAGTTTAATTATTTTCATCTATTAATAATGTTGATAATAGACTGTCTCAGCTTTATTATGATTTTCAAATATGGTTTGCAGTTCTATTTTTCTTGGTTAACGATTACCCAAAAATGTCTGTTTTGATAATTAAGGTTTCTGACCCCCGACCAAGCAGACAATCCTCTAAAGCGAAGGCTGGACTGCCAACAAAGCTGAACTCAAACTTAAACACATTAAGTCTGTGACAATTTCACAATTACAAGTCCTCAATTAATGAGGTCGGAGTCTATCCAAAGAGATACTTGTGAGAATTATTAATAGCGCATGTTCCACATCATCACACCAGAGAGGAATTAGAAACTAATCAGCAACATTACAACAAACAGCTAATAAACACTGATAATAATCCTTCAGAAATCCTCAACTTATCCAATTAAAGATTGAGCATAAGGCCCAAACACCATATAGTAACTTTAGCTTGTATTTAAAATGTAGACACCCTCAAGACGGCTTCAAGTGGCCACTACAGGAACTGCACTTTCTGGGACTTTCAGTTTGGTGTTTCAGCCCTGATGCTGCCGCTTGGTAAAAACAGTTTTTTGTTTTTAGTTACAATTCCAGGTTCATTGACCTTCTCTGATGGTGAGTGTCGGTGTTCCAGGAATTATGTACTCCCCTGTGTTGTTTCCAGTGTCTAGTCATCTGAGCCTTGAAATGTGGCCTCACACCATTGTATCATCTTTCAAAGGATCATAAAGTCGGCACATTTACACACTCAGAATTCAGAAGCCCAAATAAAATAGCAGAGAGTTAATATAATGCTCTCTAAAGTAATAATTTCTTGCCACTGTAACTCAGCTGGATTACTATTCTGACGATATGCAGTGGTAACATTTTGCCTGTGAATTTCAAACAGATTTATGGATGTTTTCCTCTGCAGAGCTTAAGTTTCTGGCACAACTTTACCTACTTCAGATGTCTGCCAACATACAGAGTATGTGGAGTTCAAAGCTTCAGTGACACTTGTAGTATATAGAACAGCTTTATTGTTTAGCTAATACATTTCTGCTTGTGGATTTCACCAGGGTCATCAAACGCACCAGGGTGCTTTTTGGACAGTCCGTATCACGCAGAAAGCCACATTATTTCTCAGATAATTCCATTAAAATGCTCCAAAAGGCATCGACATCACAAACATGGTTGAGATGTCCAGTCCAGTGACCCAGGTTAGCAGAGGTGAAGTCTAGCTAGCAGCTGCAGCTGCCTGTCAGGACACCTGTCAGTCCCAGAGCTTAAAGATGAGGGCAGAAGCCATCCAGGGAGTCCAACATGTTTTGTTTGTGTGCTATAAAACTGAAAAGTTGGACATTTGAAGATGAGAAGTAGGGATGACTCACTTTTGCAGCCAGTCTCAGAAAACATCTTTAGGTTTCAAAAACGAGCATCAGCAACTCAGCGAATCACTCTCTGTCATTGCTATTTACTGTGTTTAAATCACACCAAGGGTCCGTTGCAAGTTTTGAGTGAAAACTACATTCTGTGTAAATTAAAGAAAATAAAGCCCTGCTTTTGTTCATCTGTACAACTGAAATTAGAAACATCCTTTTCAGAGTGATTCTGGAAAAAGTGCAGTTATTATTTCTGGGCTGGACTACTGAAGTTCATTATTTGCAGGTTTCTCTAAAAACTCCCCGAAAAGCCTTCAGTTAATTTAAAAAGCTGCTGCTACAGTTCTCACAGAGACTAGAAATTACATTTCTCCCATATTGGCTTCTCCTCCTTGTTAAATCCAGAATTTAATTTAAAATCTTTCTCCCCACAAACAGTGTCTCAAATAATCAGGCCCATCATATCTTAAATGATCTCACAGATCATATTCTCCCAACAGAGCTCTTCACTCTCAGACTGTTGGCTTACTGGTGGTTCAGAGGATCTCTAAACATAAAGTGGGAGGCAGAGCCTCCAGCTATCAGATCCAGATTCCAGTCTGGATTTGGGAGACAGACCTTCTCTCTCTTTTTAAGATTGCATTCACAACTTTCCTTTTTGATAAAGCATATAGTCAGGGCTGGAATGGGTGACCCCAGATCATCGGATAGTTATTCTGCTATTGGCTTAAGCTGCTGGAGGCTTCCCATGATGCACTGAGCTCTTCTTCTCCACTCCCCTTTTTCACTCTCCACGTGTTGACTGCTGCAAACCACCATTAGTAATTACTGAACTGGCTAACTCCCCCTCGCCTCACCCCCAACCACACAGCAGATGGCTCTCCCTCACTAAGGTTTCTTCCTGTTAAACGGGAGTTTTGTCCTCAGACTGTTCTTGCTCATAGGGGATGATCTGATTATTGGATTTTCACTCTAATATTGTAAAGCCTTTACCTTGTAACATAAATAGCCTTAAGATGACTTGAGATGAACTTGCGCTATATAAATAAAACCTTGTGATTGTGACATGCCAGCAGCTTTGAAGAACAGGAGATGTGGACACCCTGGGAACGAGAACAGGCTGCTCTGTCCTTATTCAGTGGGTTCCAGCAGCATGAATATATTCTCAAGGTGGAATCAATTTAATGTGATCCTTTCTTAAGGGGGTGTGCATGTTGGTATAAACAAAAGGTTTAACTGAAAAGTAACTTTTCTGTCCAGAGCGTCAGACTGTTCTTTTCTTGCCCTAAAAAACACAATCCTGCCCGGTGCAGCTTTAAGTGTGGAAGTTTGCCACCAGCCCTGATGGGCAGTAACATGATGGAAAGGGACTGCAGATATAGAGCGAGGGAGGAAAGGCTATGATTCAGTCTGCTACTCAAAAGATATACTGTGCGAGCGTGCTGAAGGTTTCATAAATTCATCTTGGATCGTTCAGCTCAGCTGCCATTTGTCCAGTGTTTCAAAGAGTGCCGCAGAGTTTAAGCGCGCTAATGCAGCGAGTGACCTCACGTTAACTATCCCGGGACGCGTGCAGTTCTCCATCCTCTGAACCGCTATTAATCAAAATCCCCACGGAGGATGTAAATGTCTAGTGGCTGCGTATCAACTTATACTATACTCTGAAAATTCTAATTGAAACTCCATCTAATAAGTCTGTTAATATGCAGCTGTAGACATAATTTTAATCTGTTTTAGAGAGAAAGTTAAAAAAAGAACCGTTGACTAAAGGAGGTTTGAGGCTTTTAATCGAGCGTCTGTGTGTAAGAGTGTGTTTCAAGATTTAATGGGGAGGAGTTCAGTCATCCTCCCAGCATATCCCGAATCCATTTTCCTCACTGAGCCATATCGCCGTAATAGGACTGATATCATTCTGGTGTCCTCGCACGGCGTTTCATTAATTCCCCCTTTGTTTAACCCAGCGTGTGGACGGTGTGGAGCTGCTCACCTGCAGCCCCTGAGGAGCTAACGTCCTCACAGCACAGAGCGGTCAGAGCTGCTCTTTACATACACGCAAAACCAGCCAACAGCATCTGAGAAGTCCCCACCGAGACAGTTTCGCTCAGAATTATCGTCCTTCAGAAACTATCATTTTTCATTTAACGCAGCTTCCATCTTCCTGGGATCTGCTGGGGCTGCGCCATTTTATTGCTTCATGTTCAGATTCACCGGGCCCTAAATCAAGTGATTCTGTGACAGGAGCCGATCAATAGACCGATGATGTCATTGTCCAGCGGTCTTAGGTGTTGATGGTTTCTGATAAATGACGGAAATGACTCCCTCCAGAAGAGCTCATCGGATGGGAAAGCATTTGCTCACCATGGAAACTAGCCCCAAGAAAATCTCAAAGGGTTACCGAGTGAGACAAAATTGCCAATTTCCCATGAATATTTCTATATTTTCACGGCTGGTTGTAAACTTCAAGTGTCGCTCTCTCAGAAATCGCCAAACCCTTTAAACAAGGACTTCAGTGTGGATTTAACGGCGCCACAGAAAACACGCCGGTCAGAAAAACTCCCACATCAGTCGATGTAAGTGATTGCTTTATTTGAAGTCACTCAAGACATTCTCCGGTGTCTTTGCTGCCTTTGAAAGATTTGTATGCTTTTGGGCTTTTTCTCTATCTTCATGTGGAATTAGAATAGCTCCTTGATTGAGCCCCAGGCCTCTCAAAATAAATTAGAGCTGACAGCTCAGATAAGTCGCTCAAACTTTCAGAGATAGTCTGAAATGCAAAAATACGACAGAAGACAAATTTCGCATTAGCACTTTGACCAACATTTGAATATTTTAGCCGTCATTTGAAGATTTAACGGGTTTATAACTCTCTTCTATGTAAATGAGGTTTAAGAAATGATGAAGTGTCTCTGCTTGCCAGTCATGTCAGACAAGATATCTGTTTTTTACTGAATGCAGTTCAGAGGGTGGCGTGAAATACGCTGGAATAAAGGGAACTGAAGTCAGGATAGGCTGGCTCTAACTAGCTTCTTTGAGTGAACGCATCGATCGCTCAGCGAGAAAATAAATCAGCAAGTTCCTCAGTTTTCCTTTCATATTTGAGGACAATCTGGCTTCAGCTGACTTAAGAATTTAAACATGTATAATTGACCTGGGGAAAATACAGCTCCATTTTATTTTATTTTATTCATAATTTCTGCAGAACTCAGATTTCTGTGTTTGGCTCAGCCATGCCACACAGACACGTGTGAGCCACTTCTGACCCTTCAGTTCACTCGTGGGCTTGAATCCTCTGTCAAACTGTGACATTTAGCCCACAATCATGTGAGAAAATGTAAAGTGGAAGTTTTGAGTCTTTCATCTTTGTCATTATGGCTTCAAAATGATAAAAAAGATGAACTGATGGTTGTAGCATCCAGAGCATGCACAGGTAAGTGAAATTCAGACAGACATTTGAAATAATGATTTAGTGGATAGCTGATGGTGCTGACATGATTTTGTGTTTTTTATTTATTTTCTGTGTTTGTTTATAGCGTTTAGTTCTTTGACAAATTTGCAAATTTGATGCCGCTGTTCACAGTAAATAGCATCCTTTTTGCTGATATGTTGGCATCGACCAGTCTGATCTTTGTCCAAGATCATTTTAGAAATTGTTTTCTGGAGGCTGAATCCTGTTTTAGCTATTAATGGCTCCTTTTTCTGAACCAACAGCCTTAAAAATCGAATTATTAACCTAAAGGTTTTGAAGCATTTCAATCTGTTCCCAGCGCATACACACAGCTGTAAGCAGCAGTGTAAGCTTTGAGCTTAGCATATTTTATGAGCCACAAATTAACAATATTCCTTTGATATACTGATAAGCATACCTGCATTACTTTGTAACTGATAAAATCTTATAACCTGATGATTCTCAATCAAGTTTGGGAGCCTTCCTGTTCCTGTTCTTGCCCCATTAGCCTGCACGTAGTGAAACAGTGTGAGAGTTCTCAGCATTATCTCATCCTCATTTCTGCTACTTTCAGATCTTATAATAAGAAAACTTTGGCTTCTAAATTATGCCTAATAAGTCACACAGTATTTATACATAAGGTTGTGCAGCAGGTTTACTTCATACCACTGAATTCTGTTCCAAGACTGTATTTTTAGTTCTTACCATAGTTACAAGTATTAGTGGGAATTTGAACATCTTGATATTTTTTTACAAGCTGGAAGTTGAAGTTTCTCGTCATCTCTCGAGAGAATTCTGAGCAATAGTCATGTGAACATCAGTGAGATGTTTTCTGACTTTTCTGTGCTGGGATAGTAAAGGCATGAGGCAAAACATGACGTGGTAGTGGCAATGTAATAATGATGTGTAATCCTCACACCGCTGCGTGTTTGTGTGTTTACAGCTTAATTAGATGTTACTGCTTCCGTGGTAACTGAAGTGCAAATGAGGTTGAAAACATAGTTTGTCAGCCGTTGTGCTACCCAGTTACTATATGCAGAATAAGGAGTTACTGTTTCCAGTGTCTGTCACACACAGCTGCTGTTAATCTTTAAGATAATTTCACCTTTAGCTCATTAAATATGGAAAGAAATTTGCTCAAAAGTGTTATGAATGCATATAATATGATCCACAAGCATATAAACAAAGATTCACAAATATGTGCAGTGATTTGTGTGTAACTCACAGAGTCTATACAAAAATACAAGGCAATTTGATCAAATGCGTTCATAAATAGTGATTATTTACGCGTAATTATTTAAGTCCAGCTTTACGAATCAGATATTTTCTCCTTCAAAAACTCTTCTGTGCATAAAAATGTCTAAAACTACACGTAACATCCCTCTCTGGAGTGTTCAGGATCAGCTAACATCAATGTTAGCCTGCTCTTAACAGGGACCAGTAAGATTAACATCACAGTGTTGTTATCTACAGTGTAGCTTATTTCTATATTCAGAATATACAGAGGTTGGTTAGTGTATACTCCCTCCAGAAGGACTCACAAGTAGAGCAGCGCAACATGACCAAAAATATTTATCACGGTATACATTTGAAAATTTGCGATAACGATATAACTGACGATATAATTGACACGAGACAAAATACTTTACAACTCCACAACTTTAATAGTGCAAAAAACCCCATCAGTGTATTTTCACTTAAACAAGCAGCTGTTTTATGTTCATTAAAGTTATATAAAAAT
>NW_024582396.1:2304668-2307120 GCF_018398535.1 Haplochromis burtoni
TGCAGCATTTTTACAAACCAGTTCTGGTTCATCCGTTTCATTCAACGATCCGCTTTCGCCCTCCTCATTCTCCGTCGCCGCCGTGCCTTTTTCCGCCATGTGCATGTGAAAACAAAGGCACTGCGCACGCGCGTTTTACCCATAATCTATCACGATATTTCATTTTCTCATCATTGGCCAACATTATACCGGTATTACCGTGAACGGTATGATATGGCCTAGCCCTAATCATGTATTCTGTTTTCAGGGCATCAACCACATTGTCAGAAACCAGTGATCAAGACACATCTTGTCTTTTGTTATGTTTACAAGCACACGGTCCAAGGATGACCCACAGAGATGTACAGCCATGGTGTTCCCTCATCTGCAGCCGTGCACTGACTCCCTTTTCCTAGCAGGTTATTGTGTAGTGTTTATAATTGGTAAAAATGTGTTTTCTACACTCAAAAAAAGGAAATTGGGTGGTTGTTACATTTACAAAAATCACACGACATCTTAAACCACAGGAAATTCACTGGAGTTCTAAGAGGCAACCCACCACACACACCACGTGTATGCTATCGCTATTTATTGTGGTTTAACCCCTCAAGGACAAAAATGTAAAGAAAATTCTGTATTGAGCCTTGTAATCATAGCTTTCCTACTTTTGTGAAGCCTGTATTGAAAGCTCGGTGGCACATCGGTCAGCACTGTTGGCTCACAGCAAGAAGGGCCTGGGTTCAAATCTGCAAGCTGTCTAGTTTGCACTGGGTACTCTGGTTTCCTCCCACGGTTAAAAGTTGTGCAGTTATTAGTAAAAATGGTTGTTTGCCTCTCTGTGACAGACTGGCGACCTGTCCAGCATGTACCCTGTCTTACCTTTTCACACCTGGGATAGTTGTCTAAGTTTCTGCCAAAGCAAAACACAAGTGCGTAACCAATGTCCTCGACTGAACTGAGTAAATCCAACATGTTCTTTTTTCCAGTGGAGTGATGAGCTGTTCTGTTTATTTAGAAAAAACAATGTCTGTTTTATTAAACTGAGGAACTGTATAAATATGTGTGCTGAGCTTTGACAGTGATAACACACACCGACACAAGGTATATGTCAGCTTTTTATAAACATTGTCTGTATATTTTGTAAGTTCTGTCTTTGTTGTTTTCCTTTTAATGATACGGGCTAATTTTGTCTGAAATTAAACAATAATAATAATAAACAACAAAAAGATAAGAAAAAGAAAAACACAATGCAGGAAGACAGGAAGCCCAGATGTCCCAGTTTTACACTGGGATTTCAAAGCAGCTTACATTTGTTCATCTGTACGAAGCTCACAGCGGGAAAATTTGTGTCAAAATGCGTGGACATGCGACGTCGTCTCTGCGTATCAGGCGATTGGTGCACACACACCTGGCGTGTAGTTTTAGACTTTTGTATGCACAGAAGAGCTTTTGAGGGAGAAAAATATCAGATTCGTGAAGCTGGACTTAAATAATTAAACGTAAATAATCACTATTTATGATTTGTAATGGATAAAGTCATCTGTAAAATACGTGTGATCAAAGTGCTTCGTTTGTGGGTTGGAGCATGAGCCTGTGAATCCTCAAAAGTTACACACAAATCACTGCACATATATGTGAATCTTAGTTTATGCTTGTGGATTGTATCATATACATTCGTGTTACCTTATCGTAGCAACAGTACAGCAACACAACAACGACTCAAATCAAATTTAAAAAGTTTAAGAGTGATCTTGTATCAAAATGTAAAATAGTCAGAAAAATGTGTTCTATTTTTGTGGACATCTACACAAATGCACCTTTTTTGACATCACAACTTTGAAACTGCTCACTGGAATTATGTTTTGTACGTGCAGCATTTATGTTCTTGACTTATTATTGGTTTCCCTGGAAACCAAGAACAATGAAAGTTTATTGTAACACAAACCATGATCATTTTGTAACCCCAAGCAAGTAATGTATTTCTTAAACCTAGCTGATTAGTTTTTATTTGGTAATTTGAATGTTTATAACCAAATACTTCTAGTATTGCATCGCTCCAAACATCTAATTCTAAATGTATAAATGTAATCGAGTAGATGTTTTTTGTGTTAATCTAACTATAGTTTAACAAAAAACAAATTAAAACATAACTGAAGTGCAGAGAATATAAAGAAATGAAAAACACAAAAGAGAGTTTTAGAAAAAAGATATAAAAATGCGTTCTGTGTTGGGCCTCGCTGATTCACACCACCACCAATCCCTCCTGTTTCCAAACGTGAACATCTCTGCCTTCATCTTTTTCCTGATTAAAACAGGAATCAGGTTCACAAGTCTATAGATTAAATGTACTGAGTATGAACTATTCCACAAACTGATGAAAGAATACTGGGAAATGTTTCATATCTCTACCAATCAACCTGCAACCAAGAAAATGCAACATCAGTGCAAATTTATACCAAAGAAACTGGAAAAA
>NW_024582396.1:2307285-2326442 GCF_018398535.1 Haplochromis burtoni
ATTCAGGTCAGGTGATTGGCCGGACCGAGTGTCAGGATTGCTTTCTAATTACTGATAGATTTCACTCATGTCATGACTTTCCGGGCTTTTTTGCACTTCCCTTTCCTCTTGAATAAAGTACTCCTGGGCCAGCAGGTTTGTCTGTACTTCATTAGAGATGCACTGCACTGAAGTGTAGTATACTTATACAGTATACTACACGGTGCAGAGTGACAGAAAGAGCCAAGTCGCAGTGAGTTCTAAAGCCATCTTCCTGGTATGACTCTCAGAGCGCAGTGGTAAAAAAAACATCTAAGGGCGAAGTGCAGTCGATGGCTGTTGGATATAAATATTATCGTCAAGTACGCGGATAATTGCAGACTGAAGCTCATGCATGAGAGAAAACAACTTCTATGCGTCTGCATCGTGGCGTGTATGTTTTTCTTCTGAGTTTTCATTTGCTACTGTAGCAGTAATCTTGGGAGGCCAAGGTGTGAAACAGGGTGTGGGTCCCAATGAGCTCACCCGAAACTCTGGCTGATTGGGACCCACACCCGGTTTCACACCTTGGGTCAGGCGATTAGAGGATCATCAGGGGTCCTTTTGTCCCTCTGTGGGGGGTCACTCCCACTAGGTTTATATCTGGGACTCTCCACCATTTGACCTTAGAACTGAAGAAGCTTCTCGGATGAGAGGTGAAACGTCTTCAAGCAACTTAAAGAAGTCCAGACGCTTTTCTTTGCAAGCTCTTTTAACAGTGTGTGTTTATGATTTTTTTTAGTATATAATGGAATGTTTTTGGAAGTGTGATGCTGAAAGTAAAAGGACGTAAGCAGGGCTAAAGTTTGAAGTGTAGTGCGGCCTCGTCTGTTGTACGGTATATGTAATACATCCATGGAAGTAGTTAAAAGAGAATAAAATATATTTAAACTGCATAGAAAACATTCCATAAAGGCTTTATGAAGACACTCTCTAGCCTTTAGCAAAGCATTGTTTTACATTCTCGCTTTCTGATGCACAAATTTAAAAAATGTAGCTTTTATCTTAATCCAGTCTTTTTAAAATTTCTCCAGTCTTTCAGTTTTCCTGCTCATTGTCGTGTTCCCTTTGTTGCTTTTGTCTTCAGCTGGCTGCTTTAAAACTTTCAGATCCCCATGCACAGTTGTATATACATTGTTTACATTTCTACATGAATATCATAAAAAAAAACCTCCCTGTACTGTGTCTTTTTGCAGTATGGCAGGCAAAGATATTGTGTATTACAGTCATGATCAGTAAAGTTTAAAAGTGAAAAACTGTATATTTAAATGATATTCATAGATTCATGAAAGAACGTTTACAGTGTGTCTGTTTGTTTTTCCGATGTCGGATTTTTGTATAATGTTGCTGCAGCCATCTAAGAATATTCATAACAGGTTTCTGTGTGAAGCAGAGCTCACCTTCTGCATATTTATGTAATCGTGACATTTTTAAATACTTAAAACTTTAAAACACATTTTGTGAAAGACATCAAGAATGTCAGGGAACGGTTTCAGTATGCATTTACTCACACTGTTTCATTGCACCACTTCATTACACAGGTCTAGAGACTGGTCAGCAATACCTTGGTCAACCGACCATTGTGTGTATTCTCTGACCAGCTGGCGAGTGGATGCATTTAGATGGATGTGTGAAATCAATAACATGGACTGTGCTGCACCATAAACCTCCTTGTAATTACTTTGGTTGCTTGCAGACTGCTGATGTAAACTGTAGTTTGCATGGAAGATGGCGACTTGTCAGCAAACACTTGCTAACTCGTGTGAAACTTGTGTGATGCAAACCGGAAATGTTGAATGTTGCAGAGTGAAAGTTTGGCCTTACAGCTGAAACCAACATGTTTCAAAAGACACAACTTTTGCTTTGAAGGTGAACACTTCCACTCCCTTAAGGCCAAAACAGAGAGAAAGAGGAGGAGCTTCTTCCCCCAGGCTATTCGGGCCCTGAACCAGGTGCAGGACTGGACTCTCCCAAACACGCCACTATAAGACTGGACTCTCACACACGTCACCACACGCACCACCACACATTTCCTATAATCCTATAATTTATAATCTTTATAATCTCTTCTGCTATTTTCACATTCTTTACTGTAAATTCCTAAGTTAATTTGTAAATTTTGTAGTAACCTGTAAATTGTAAATATTGTAAAACGTTTTTTCTGTCATTTAATGGTCGATCATTGTACAGCTACAAGCATTTCACCCCCATGTCATACTGTGTATGGTTGTGTGTGTGACAAATAAAATCTGAATTTGAATTTGAACTGTATCTGTGTTCAGTTTGTATCACACTCCTCATGGTTTAACTTAGTAAGTAGTTGGCAGAAATGACACCATCTTCAAACAAAGTACGGGAAACTGCATCAACTACAGCAATCTGCAGGCCACCAGTGCATTCGTAAGACGGTTATTGGTGAAGCACTGTATACCTCTTTGCAACCAGTTTCACCTGCCAACAAGAAGAAATTACTTCGAACAACTACTGGTCAGGAAATGGTCTCATTCTTTCTTAGTGACCAGTGGTTATCACTGACCAGTCTCTAGGCATAGTGATTTCCAGCAGCTACCTGCAACCTGCTGAAAAATACTTGTTTGTCCTAGTGATCCGTGGTTGCTGGCTGGTCTGTAGGCATGTGGTTCTGGGTTTTATGGGGTTTGGTAGGTGGATATATTATATTGACCCTTGACAAATGATTTAAATAAAAATGTGCATATTTTGCTTTAATTATTGAAAAAGACAGTTAAAAATAATCCAGTTCATTTTTCTATCTTCAAAATGACCAGGAGCAGTGGTCAGCTCTTGGGTGGTACAGTATGAGTTCACTGATGACATGTGTCTGCATTTACTCAAGTATGTCTACATCGGGTTATTAATGGTGCAATCCATGTCTGGATTATAAATACAGCAGCAGTGACCGTAATAGTCCTGCTGGGGTTCATGTTGCCGTGAGCACAAAAGGGACTTAATCAAGTCTGTGCTCTTTCCCCTCCAACACTGAATTCTCAAGAGGAGTCTTTTAATTGCAGCAAGTAATTCACCAAGTGTTCATCAGACCTTTCTGATTAAATTTCAGGTCAACAGACTACGGAGCAACGTACCAGAAGCTGAATGACAAAGTAGGAGCAAAGACAATACTCAGTTATTTGTACGTGAGCCCCAACAACAAGAGAAAGGTAATGGTCCTCTTTTGTCATTTCTTCTGTATCCAATTTTAAAAATTGTCTTGACTGTATGAGTTACTTTTGTTTGCTCCTCACTGTTGGCATGCCAGTCACACAGTATGCAGTATTGAATGCATGCAGACATATTGATGTGGTCTGACTCACTGGTCTCGGTTTGATGTCTCTCCTCTGTCGCTGCCTATAGTCTCAGTAAGAAGCACTGAACTCACTCATTTATTAACAAGTTCAAACCAAAATGACAGTTAGCTGACAGAAAGGAACAATCTCTCCCAGTTCTACATGGATATAAATCAATTAGAAGTCAGACAACCCCTTCAATCAGTGCCCCTGCCCTTCCTTTGGTTTGGGTCATTTGATGGTATTAACCACCTGTCTGTGTTCACACTCCCTTTACACAACTCTAATCAGGAAGTTTTTCAGTTAATTACCGTCTAATTATGAAAAGGGAATGCAGCTCCAATTCAGTTCAGATGCTGGCCATATGATATAGGTTGTTGGGCAGTGACTGTTACGCCCCTGAGGTCTGTTAAAGGTGCTGAACCAGATGATGAGATGATGAACCTGAACACGGAGAGAGACATCCAGGACTCAGCAGAAAGGCTTGAATGTCCTTCTGTTATCGTCAGCAAAGCATTAAGAGACTTTCTCTGACCGTGGGATTTTCTACAGCATAATTTAGTGAGGAATTTTTGAGGAAATGGTAAATGGTAAATGGCCTGCATTTGTATAGCGCTTAGGAAAACAACTACAGATCAGTCTGTCTTTGTTAACACACAAACCTGGGGAGTCTGGAGACAATCTGCAGGATATGACCCCTGCTCCACCAGACAAGATCTCTTTATACTGTATATGAAAACTCCTTCACCAGAATTAACACTGGTGAGGATATTCTCCTGTTTTGGACACTCAAATAAAACCCTTACAACATAAATACTCCGAATCCCCCAAAAATAATTCAGCATCTAGTTTCTGAGAACATGTTGCAAAAAGCAACCTCAATACTAACCCTAGACGCCTCACCATTGACCTGGCACATGTTAGCATGTAAAAAGCCCAACCTTTCATTCTAAAATCCACTGTCATCTACAGGTTGGTCTACAGTGGCAACAAAAGAACCCAAAATCTTAGAAATCAGAGTCTGAGAATTGCAGCTTATGACTTTTATCAAAATATCTTCAGGCTATGACTTCCTGTTGATCTAGTGATGCTCCAGAAAAACAAGTTTATCATATTCTGTCCTAAGATCCCTACATCCCACAGTCCATATCTTGACTTGTCTTCGTGTTATATAGGTCAATATGAGAAATGACAGCATTTACAGACAGTTTTTGCAACCTTACACTTTTGAACGATCGGTGTAGAAGCTCATCATCGTAGAGTAAATGTGATAATTGGCTTTCCCATTTTTCTTTCTGCTTCAGAGATGCTGGAAATTTCCAATGATACCGTTTGACTAGATGTCATCTGTCTACCCCACTATATCTGCAAAATTCAATCAATACTGATAATCACAGCAAAACAGGAAATTCTTACTGACCACAATACTTAATCAATGAAAGACACAAAAACAGGAAAAAGAAAATGTGGTCCAGGAATAAGGAGAAATTTTAGCTTTCATCTGATGACAAAATACATGATGGGAAGTTATCAATCAGGCATAAGCAGTATATAGTACCTCAAATTAAAAGCCCTTTGCCAGAACTGTTGCATTGCCTTCTGGCAAAAGCAAATTATTTGTCCTTGCAGCCCTATGCGTTTTAATAGTTTTTTTCAATAAAGTCAACCAAGTCAAATACATTGGATGGGCCTAGTTTTTCCTATAAAGAGCTGAGTTGCTTTATCCCTTTAAACGTACATGATGAACTGAAGCTGAATGTGGATGTTTTCAGCCTAATCATTGGGAGCTGCTTGGATATAAATCACAGGTTTTCTCAGCTGGTTTAGGGTTGGATGGGGTTGCTGAGGCAAGCTCTCTATACAGGCTTAAAATACATTAGAGGTAGCACATCAGCAAATGGTCAGAGTTAACCACTTTTCTGTGCTCAGGTCCATTTGGGTCAATTTTGCCAGGTTCCATTATGGCTTTGGTCCATTAGGGTTCTGGGCATCTCTGATTGTGTGTTTGTGTATTTCTATGTTTTAAATTTTGTTTTGTCCATGGCTATTTTGGGTTTATGAAACACCATAATTAATCCACACATTTTTGCCAGACCCTAAATATCCGTTTTTTTCTCTCGTCTTTATTTGTCACATCCATCTAAATGTTAGTGTAACAACAACACTGGACTAGTGATTACCGTTTTAAGTTCCCCATTCTAAGGATGTCTGTTTGGGACTTGGTTTAAGTAAGCTGTAAAATCTCTTCTTCTTGCATGTTTGTATTATTCATGCTTTTACGATACATATTTGGCCAACTATGGAGTCTTTATGACATGCCTCTTATTTGCATCAAAATGAGTGGCAGACTGGGGTAGAAATGTTCGTATTAGCAAGGCTATCTTCTGTTTTATTGCTTGTAGAGTGATGGGATCTGGGCAAACCCAAAGAAGATGTCTCTAATGATGCATCAATGCAGAGAGACAGAGAGACATCACAGAAACATTTCAGTCCACAGAAACCAGCAATCACCAGTTTAACAGAGCAGAAAACAGATGAAGGCCAGCAAATAACTTGACATTTTGCTAATGTCACACACGCATTGCGACACACTTTCTACCACATAGCCAAAATGTCAGTCAGCCATACAAACCATCACGTGCCAGATATACACAAACATGAGCCTAAATAAGCTCTTTCACACAAAGTTACGCATTCATATATTCTTTGTCTCACACTTACGCTTTTTTCTCTCACACATCCATAGTATCACCATATTGCCAAAATATGACGTGTAAAATAAAAATGCTACTGAAAGCATCCTTGTCAGTCTATAGAGAGTTTATTACATGCAAAACATACTAGTAATGTTGAGCAGAGGAAAAATGACTTGGTAAACTAGGCTTTGTGTCATCTGCAAGATGTAAAGTAGAATTTGAGAGCAGTATGCTCATTGCGCTCATTGATAATGTTAGGCAAGCTGAGGCTAGCAAAACACATCAAATTCACTTTTTATCTGTCAATAATGTAACATAGAATTCATAAGTGAATGGCTTAAGACTACAGATTTTATAGATTCAGATTGCATAGACACTCTTTAGCCCAAGCAATGGGTGTTGGACATCACTGGGTGCTTTATTCTCCTTGAAATAAGGAGACTACACTACACATTTATAGAGCATATCTATAAGTTTTTAATCAGGAAATGAAGATTTTCCAACATAATTGTTAATCGGGAACAAAGAAGAAGGAGAGTTTTACACTGCATTTCTGTGGGAACAATCAGTGATTCAAACTGGATTCCACATAAACTGTTTGTTATGCTGTGTGTTTGCTCACTTATCCAACTGAGGGTCATGGGGGGATTGGAACTTGTCCTAGCTACTGGAGGCAGGACAGGTCACTGACTTGATGCAGGGATAACACAGAGAGACAAACTACTATTCAAAAACATACACATGTATGTACAATTAAGAACTAGATGTCTTTGGACTGTTGAAGGAAGCTGGAGTACCCAGAGAGAACCCACTTGCACATGTGGAGAAAATGTAATCTCCACGCAGAAAGGCCCCGGTGGATTCGAACCCAAAAAATATTATTTCCAAGAAAATCATAATCTAGTGGGTTATTAAAAGTTTCTTATATCACACATGGTGGCCAGCACGGTTCGCAACTGAGACTTCTGTTGATAAAGTGCTTGAGTACTTGCTTATGCTATGCTATGCAAATGTGCAGATGGTAACTGATCTCAGAGCAGTGAAAGCGGAGCCAGTAGCAACTTTTCTAGCATGTTAATTTCCTGTTAGTTTCTCATAACACTGGAGGTTTATCCACAATGCACAGAGTACCAGGAAAAAGACCTGCTGGCCTCTAAGTTAGCCCAGCTCAAACTTTTGTTAATGGGCCACAGACACACCAATGAAATGAACACATACTTAAGTAGAATTGGACGGAGAGTCAAACCTCCTTCATGCAAACTGGGACCACAGTTGGCACTGATAGACGATGAGAAAAACTTACTGGACTGAACACTGTTTGAGATGTAAGGAGAGAGATTTGGTCTTAATTTATGTTTTAAGATGAAACTGGGCAAGCACTAACTGCCTTGCTTGCCCCGGGGCAATGCTACTGATTTGAGTTATCCTAAAATACAGTTAATGTGTAAGATGTAATTGATGTGGGGCGAGTAGTCAGTCACTTTTGCAGCACATTAGCAACATGAATGGTAGGTTTCCTTTTGTCAGTCAAATCTACAAGTCTTCATTTAGAATTGGCTTGTAGGATGCTCACTTGAGGCTTTGGATCCAGCCTCAAGTGGACAGCAGAGGAACTGCAGCTTTGGCAGTTTCTTTCATTTCTCACATCAGATCCTGGACATCACTGTCCTGGATACCATTTTCATTTTATTCAGATAAGACACAAGACAGTATTCATGATGTCATTGTGAAATAGGGCAATTATCCTGTCATGAGCTGATACAAGAGAGCATTTATCTTGCTTAGATAATATGTCTGAACCAAATCTAATTGCAGTCGATTCAATATTTGTTGTAATACTTCATCCTGATGGTAGCATTAGGCTGACATATAGCAGGATAGACTGACATTGTTATCTACTGCTAGCGTCGCTAACATTAAATAAAAAAAAAGAGTGGAACCAGAGAAGAAGCAACTTTCTCTATAAAGCACTCCAGACTCAAACTGTTTTTTCCTCCATTGTTGCTGTTTCCACATACTTGGAAAGTAGGGAAGCAGTAGAGACTGCAGGTTCGTCAGTCACCCCGGGCACAGCACCATGTGACTACTGCTGGTGGCAGACAAAAGCCCCTCTCTTCATCAAGTAGTGGAAGTAAATCAGGCCTGTGTGGCTGTGGGGGATAGTGGGAGTAAAGCAGTGGAGAGGGACAGAGAGAAACTGCACAGGGAGCGAAGGAAAGAAAGGGAGCAGGGGGGAAAGAGACAGCACATAAACTGACAGGGAGCAAGTGAGCATGGAAGAGTGGCGATGGGAGTACAGGGAAAAAACATGACAGAGCAAAAAAATAAATAAACAGAGGCATGGCCCGGGGGTCACTTATGGAGAAAACAGACTGACAACACAGCAATTACATCAATTTTCATATTGTGGCTTCATACTGAGGCTGTACATGAAAGAACAGAGCTCGAGTACACATTAGGGGAAGTAATTTGGGGTTTTAGCCGGAGATTTTGTGTGAGAGCACATTATTACAGTAAATGGCTGGGATGGTGAGTGCTGGTTAACAAAAAAAAAAAAAGCACACAGATTGCAGTCATACAAATGGGTATTGCCTCTAATGGTTTGAAAACAAAAGGGATTTTTCCAGTGGAAGCATTTGAGTGACAGCAGAGTCAGTCTGAGCTGCTTTCCTCTCAGGCTCAGCCTTCTCTTTAAGAAATACATAATGACTCTTTTTCATCAATGTACCGAGTAAAAGAAAAGTCACAGGGCTCAAATGTTCTCTCGTGACAAAGGCCTTGAATGCTCACCCATTTGTGGGAGTGCATGCCTGTGTTTGTATGTGCAGTATTCCAAACAAGTATGGCCATTGTGGAGCTGTGAAGGCAACAATAGGCAGGTGGGTGGAATATGAATTCACCTCAGAAGAGACCTCTCTCCCACAGTCAGGCTTCAAAGACTTCTGTTCATTGTCTCGCTTTTCTGTATAAGTTCAAGGCTTAAAAGTGAACTTAAATATTTCATGTCCTCGAAGTGTCCTCAAAATAACAATGACAACAATAACAAAAAGAGAAATGTTTCACAGGAAGACAAACAGAATCCACACGAAAAATGTCCCGAGACTTGCATCATCATGCAAACGCTTTCATACATGAATACTTAGCATTTTATGACATTGATGCATTTCTGTGCAGCAGCAGTGAGGAAGGAAAAGTAAAAAAAAACATTTTTTCACTCCTTTACCATCGTTAGTGAAATACCCAAACGCACATCATCGGTTTACAGATTTTATAACTGGAATAGAAATGTGTAGGGCGGCTTCTGTCAGCCACGTAGTTCAATGATGGGATTAAGTTCCTGGAGGAATAACAAATGTTTAATGTGTCACTTTTGTTGAATGGAGTGTTGAAATGCGCGCAGTGTGTCACGAGACCAGGATTTTTACAGAAGTCATAAGTGGAATGCACAAAATGAAGAGAAGCATGTTAGCAAAGAATTGCATGAATTAAATTTTTTAAGGAGATTTCTGGATTCATCAAATCAAGTCAAATAATAAAAGTAGAGAATGTTTGAAAAACAGTGGGGAAAAGCACCCAAATGAGACAAAATAAGAAAAATAACGAGTAAAAGTCAAGTTTGTTTTATGTTGCTTTTCCTTTGTTCTGAGCTGAAGCTGTTTTCTTGGCGTTGGATGCTACAAGACAGCCTTTTTCATGGCTCTCTGATTCTGGACGTGCTGAATAAGTGGGGCACGGCTACTTTCTAAATCAAGCTGTGAAGCACAGATGCGGAGCAGTCTATTCCAGGGTTGCGGTGGTTTCTTCAGGTGCTGTTGCAGAAGAGAGTCTGGAAACAGTCAGGCTGTCAGACTGTGTTAAAAAAAATCTGAAGTTTGCAGAAGTTGTGAGAACAAATTTTAATAGCATCAGGGTTAGATTGATTGCCATTGATGACTTTAACCTCACAGGGTCGACATCCTGACTTCCATCAGCAGGTCGATTGATGTGTCACTTTCCTGACACATTAAATTAACAGTTAACTTTAATTTGTAGCTTTTTTGTAGTTATATTGCAGTAATAAGGAAACCAGGACTTGGTGCTTTATTTTCCAAGTGTTACAGCTAAGTGTATTTAATGTTAAAGTCAAATATTAAAGATGATTTGATGATGAAAAAGTGGTTTTGTTGGTGCATTTTTGATGAGAGGTGTGCATTGTCTCCCGTTATGTCTTCACAATAGCAGCCAGCTTGTGTTTTGCCAGTTGAGTGCTTTTAATGTGAAGCAGCAGGAGCAGAAAAGTTGATTTTGCATTAGCAATAACTTCTTCCAGCTCTGTCAGTGAGCATTGACACTATTTAATAAGATATAATTACACTGGAACATGCGTGCATCATTGCCTGTGAATCACTCGTGAAATACAAGAATTTTTTTACTTTGTGTTGAACATTAAAAGGATGCGGCAGGAAAACAATCCTGAGCAGACTCAAAGACTGTTATATGTTAAGGTTAAATAGGGTTAACTGAAGCTAAAAGCTCTGCTCTTCCCAGTTTGTCTTGTATTCACTTACAGTCACACTCAGAACGGCGAAATAGGACAACAATGTTGCATCATGTGTTTTTTCTTCAAATAAAATATCTGCTTTAAGTTAAATAAATGCTGATTTTTTTTAAACATGCCGCTCTCAGAGACAGAAACGCTGAAGGAGAGAGCTCAAAATGTGAGTGCTGTGTACTCGCTGATGTTGACAGGTTTGTTCAGCTCCACAGATTTACAGACAAATGCTTTTATTACCCGAGTTATTTTATTCATTTGTAATTCCTGTACATACTTTTAACTTCAGATGGTAACAAACAATCATACTTAATGATGTGTTTCCCAGAATAAATGGATTTAAAATAAGAATAAACTGAGCTGTTTGAAAATGCAGCACTTAAAGCTCTCGGTGGGAAACACTTGTGTATCAAGCCTTGATTGTGTCTTTGCAATGTAGGTTAAAGCTTGATGGCCTCATGCTGCTCATAAATATGATTTATGTGGAGGCCTTTAAAGATATATGAATAGAATTTGTCTTTCATGCAGCAGCTTCAGTCCAGGACAAACATCCGTCATTGAAACAGAGACATGAAAAGCTCTAAACGTGTTATTATTAGTGACGCAATGAAAAATCATTGTCACATTTCAAGATTCAGAATCTTTCCAAACTTGCTTTGGTCTTTTTGTTATGCAAAGAAAGACAGACTGTTATTTGAGGACAGTGCTAAAGTGAAAAGATGCAATTTTCCCCTCAAGACTAACAACATCAAGATGAGAATGACTATTTATGGAGAATGCATATTCAAATAGCTTTTATTACATATTTTCAGCAGAAAACGTTGCATAAACTAGCCAAGAGCTAAATTAGTGCTAGAATAAAATTGCGACGTCACTTCTAATTAAACAGGTCAATTCATTGCAACACATGCTTACTTACACCAGACAAACCTGGAGCAATACCACCTGGTGCATGTTCAGTGTACCGACAACAGCACGTAGAGCTGCGTGTTGCATGGAGATAAGAAAAAGAAAAAGAGAGGTAAAGTGTCGTCTGGTCCACCAGCTTTTTAAGGACACGGTGCATGCCAAAATAATCGCAGCGAATCAGCCATGCTCCCCTGGCCCGCACAGCAGTGGTTTCGTTTGAGGTGACGATGGTGATGGAGGTTCTGGTTGCTCAGAGGGGACGCAACATCTGTCAGGCCTAAGGCACAATCTCCAAATGGCTGCGGTGAGCGGAGAGACGAGCGCCCCGGAGCCCGTGGAGAGGCACGGTGACAGAGGAGGGGAGACAGACTCTGAGACGCAAATCCAGACGGACAGAGAGATGGAGGGAGATGGAGACGGGGCTGACAGAGTGTGAGGTGCTGAGATGGAAGAGGGAGAGAAGGGGAGTTGTAAAGAAGATAGGATGGGTAAATCTAGGTGAGCCGGGGATATTCCATCAATATTCTTTTACGTGCCTTCACGGGTCATTGCCCACTTTCTCAGCAGGGGATTGAAAGCTATACAAGTCAGTGTGTGCTGCTGTCAGAGTAAGAGAGCCGAGCTCCCCTTGAAAAGCATGCTAATGCAAAATGTTGTGGAAAAGGCATCTCCAAATGACATATGTTGTTGTGTTATTTATTGATGATCGCTGTGAAGAATTCATTATTTCAGTAACTCGAGACAGATGAAGATGTCTGAAGTGGGATTGCTGCTGGTTAATTATCTAAATGGATCTTGTTTGTCTTGTCTCTGTTCATTCATAATGAACGTGTAGCTCTGTGTTTTCACACGCAGCTTGTGAGCTTCCAACTTATGTACTGCCATAAGGGGCAGCTAGCTGAGCCAAGATAGAAAACCCAATTATTGTGAGAGGCAGAAACTGACATGTTTGTCAGGTCTGGCAGGAGTCTAGGTGAGCTAAAATGTCAGGCGGCATTCAATTAGCATCGGGCTTAAATGTCTCCGATCAACAGACGGGAGTTTCGTTTAATAGGACGGATCTAACAGTTGAAGGCACCTGGTCGATGCGGAGGACGAGGCGGTGAGCGAGCACAGAAGTGATGATTATGAATGTGTGCGTCAACTCTTCTTTGCTTTCATGGCCTGCACTTAGACACACGTAGCACAGTGGAGTGTGATGGCTTGAATATTCATCGGGAAAAAGTAGTGACAGGGATTTGACTTGTCTATGCAGACACTTAGCTAAGTTAACACGATTCCACGTGGATACACAGTAGCTCGTCTTGTGCTTGAGGACAGTTAAATCATTATTAATTTCACCAGTCTCTCCTCATATCTGTTAGCATTAGCTTTGTGCCATTAAGCTGATAGAGGATGGTGTGTTTGTGCTGTTAACACTGACACAAGGCTCATGTAAATCACATGATCTGTTTTGGGGTAATTTAAAAACTAAGTCAGACTACTTCGGCTGTAAATGCTTTCTCATGTCAAAGAGCAAAAGCACATGAAATATTTTTATTTTGAGCTACCAGAAACCACCATTACACCAGGTTGACAGTGTACTCTGAGTCAGTTGGGTAAACTGGTAGCACTCTGGAGCTATTGTTGCAAAAGAAGTGGAGTTTGGATCCAAACATGCCACACTGGTTGTGAGTTCCAGTCAAAAGGAAGCAAGAAAGTGGTATTAGTCTGTGCAGCTTTCCTTTCAACACGAAGATGAGAAAATGCTTTCAAGAGACCAGCAGCTGTGCTCTCTGAACATTTCCTCTGATGCATTTAGTATATTTTTTAAACTGTGTTGTGTTTAGACTAAAACTAAACACAATGTCTACAGTTTCTGCCCAGAAGCAGTCAGAGTGCCCCAGCGTAACAAGTGGAAATCGAGACGGGAAATTTGGGCTCTCTCCTGCTCTTTCCCAACCCCAATCACAGAGGAAGACGACAATCTGCCCTTTCAGTCAGCTCAGCCATCCATCTGTGAAAACATGTTCCTGCAGGACTGTCAACGTAAGATCAGTTCGACTGCTCAGAAACATATAGACATGCTGGATGCTGCCGTACCGTCGCCAGCGTATGTGGAGCTGAACAAAACTGATGTTCATCTCACTGCGACTGTTTCAGCTATTAGCTAAAAATCACCAGACTGCATTATTTCATAAATAAGTGAATTAAAACAAAGACATTTATAGTGTTTGTGAATTTTAAATGCTGATGACAATAAGCAAGTGTAAACAAAAACTGTTGACTGAATATATATTTAGAAAAACATCCACATATATATGCATGCAAATGTCCGCATGGATGTGGTTATAAATAAAGTCAGAACTTTAACATGCTGTTGCTGGAAAATAGAACTATGCTTTTTGAATGTTGCGTTATCATACAGCACAATGTGAAAGCAGCCAAATTAAGACAAATTGAAAAGCATCAAATTTGCAGTCCACGTTAAAAATATTGCCGAGTATGACTTCAGCAGATGTGATCCTAATTGCAGAGTTATTAAATGTACATCCAAGACAACCTCAGTGGAGTAAATTAATATATTTTTTAATATACACGGACAGGGAAAGACGAGCTCGTGTATCAGTTCTTCAACCGCAAAGAAAATGTCACTGTGAAAGAGCTGCGTCATGGGCCACAGAAGTTTATGAGAGACTACGAGTTAAAATCCATCAACTCTTTGTAAACCTTTAAGACTTGGAAGCTATAAAGTCAAAGTGAAATCAGTGCAGAAGTGCCTGAAGATCTAAGATTAGAAATTTTAGATCTGTGAACACTTTTAACGACCAGCACAGAGAAGCTCATGTGGTTGTACAGATGCTTAGGGGAAAACGGCCCTTGGCTTCTTGGCTCTCTTGACCTCGGTAAGTATTTTACTGATGAGTTTATGGTCTCAACTATTGGTTTCAAGCCTTACTGGATACAGCATTATCAGTTTTTAAATTATGGTCCTGACATTACTTTGAAAAAGGAAGTTTAAGCTTTAGTGCGGGGCTTTCCTGTTACTGCAAATTTATGAGACACAAAATCTCAAGAATTCTCAATTTTTTTTTCTTTACAATCAGAACGACTGACATATTGCAGTTAAAGGTGATGCCTGTATGACGTACGTAATGAGTTTCATAAACAAAGGTGCCAGCCATATTTAAACCTAAACCATAAATATTTTCTAATCATAACTGAGTAGTTTTTTGAATCCACACCTAACCACCAAGTGTCTGAAAACACTAAAGGCCATTACACACTGAGCGCGTTGTGAAAAAAACAACACATTTACAACCCTAACCCTAACTCAGAAAACGCACAATGAGGCCAAAAGACTGAATCAGGTGTGTGAAAACATCCATGAGAACATGTTCCTGGATGGACAAGCTAATCTTTTATGACTTCTTCCTGCCTTGCATTTTTGGTTAAAGGTGCTGGCAGTGACAACAGGAGGTGCCGGGACCTTTAGCCTGTCCAGCACATGTTTACCGCTGACATTTTAACAACCTTTTGAGAATGCTTTACTCTCTCCTGGCTGAAGCTGCTCCACCTTTACTGCCCTTTGGCTTCACTTATGAGACTCAGTTCCTCTGGCTTAAGTAGCACCTGAAGCTGACTTCTGCTTCCCTTCAGCCTGTGCTGAAATAATCCAGAGTTCATTCTTTGGCTTTGAGCAACATTTGTAAAAAAAACAAACAAGATAATCCCAATCACTTCAGGACAAAGTGAACAGACAAACACTAGAAGTGATTTAGCAAAGTGATCTTCTTGTCAATAACTGTCTTTCTGTTGCTGCAATAAAGTCATAGTAAATAATAAGTATGAAGTAAGCAATACAAATAAATGTTTACAGCTGAAAAACTGTTGAACATGAAGACATTGTTGCACCTATTAAAATGAAGCGCCCCAGGACTTATTCACAATGCTGGTTAAGCGACTCTGTTCGCGCTCTACGACGTGTGTGTCGGCGGGATGAGAGGAGGTGGAGGAAAGATAAACTCCAGGCATCTTACGACATCCTACGTATTAGCCGCATGAAGTTTCAAACTGCTGCCAAAATGGCTAAAGCAGCTTTCCTTTCAAAAATTATCTCTACCAATGGTAACAATCCTCGAATATTATTTAAAATTTTTAACTCTGTGGTCAACCCCTGCCCCACTATGCCGCTGCTGTGCTCCCCGGTTCTTTGCGAACAATTTTTAAATTATTTTTTAGATAAAGTTTCATCTCTCAAATCTGCTCTTCCTTTAATGACAGGCCCTGTGTTTACCCCTGACTGTTCCTCTACCTTTCATCAGTTTGAACCCGTTTCACTCCCTACTCTTAAGCGTCTAGTTGAACAGCTGAACAATACTAATCTTGTATATGATGTTCTTCCATCTCGTATAGTCAAGGACTGTTTCAGTGCAATTGGACCTAGTATATTGTCCCTTTTGAACTCTTCTTTGCTTTCCGGCTGCGTACCATCAGCCTTTAAACATGCTATAATTCAGCCTGTTCTTAAAAAAAGGAACCTCGATTATAATGATTATGCGAACTATAGGCCGATTTCAAAGCTTCCGTTCTTGGCCAAAATTCTTGAGAAGATAGTTTTGCTTCAACTCCAGGCTTACCTGGATGAGAATAGCATAAATGATAAATTCCAATCGGCCTTCAAACCACATCATAGCACTGAGTCAGCGCTGCTTCGAGTTTTTAATGACCTTCTACTAATGGCTGATAATGGACGCTCCTCGGTCCTAGTGCTACTGGATTTATCGTCGGCATTCGATATAGTTGATCATAACATCCTATTGGCGAGACTTGAGCACGCTGTAGGCATCAAGGGTGCTGCTCTGGATTGGTTTAAATCATACCTCTCCAATCGGCTCTCCTCGGTTCATTTGGCCAATTCCTCTTCCTCCGCTGTACCTGTTTGCTGTGGTGTCCCTCAGGGATCTGTGTTAGGCCCTACTCTGTTCTCATTGTACATGCTTCCTTTAAGCGCTATCTTTGAGAAATATCACATCGCTTTTCATTATTATGCTGATGACATTCAGATCTACTTTGAGTTAAATGATGACCTAGCTTCGTCCTTGAATTGTTTTCGAGAGTGCATGTGTGAGGTCAAGCAATGGCTCCTGGCAAATACTCTTATCCTCAATGATAAGAAAACTGAAATTGTGGTCTTTGGCAGTAACGTTCTCCGTGCCAAACTTCGTGATGCTTTTGGTTTTCTCACTAGTTCTTTCTCTGACACTGTTAGGAATCTGGGTGTCTTATTTGACAGCTCATTTAAACTTGATAAACAAGTGTCTGCTGTTGTTAGATCCAGTTTTTACCAACTCCGCCTTATCTCTAAGGCCAGGCAGTATATCCCGCATAAAGACCTGGAAAAGCTCATCCATGCCTTTGTAACTTCGAGGCTGGATTACTGCAATTCACTCTATTTTGGTCTCCACTCTGCCCTCCTTCACAGATTACAGACAGTCCAAAATGCTGCTGCACGCATTCTAACCAAAACTAGGAAGTTTGCCCACATTACTCCCGTCCTGGCTGATTTGCACTGGTTGCCTGTGAAATACCGTATCCAATTTAAAATTCTGCTGTTTACTTTTAAAATCACTAATAACACAGCACCGAGCTATCTTAAGGAACTCTTAAGCTCATATGTTCCTGCTAGGGCTTTAAGATCATCCTCACAGTTACTGCTGGTGCAGCCTAGATCTCGGTTGAAATCTAGAGGTGATCGAGCGTTTGCTCTGGCTGCACCAGAGTTGTGGAACAACCTTCCGATTGGCATCCGGGCGTCTGACTCTATTCAATCTTTTAAATCACGGCTTAAAACGTATTTGTTTAATCTTGCTTTTTCTACCGGCTAAATCCTGGCCTTGTCTGCAGAGATTTATTTATTCTTTTAATTTTCCTATTATGCTTTTATTTCCGCTGTGTGTGTCTTGTCGCCATTGTGTTTTGATGGCATAGTTATATTGTGCTATAGTTATGTGCTATAGTTATATTTTTTCTATTGGTGGCTTTTCCTGTGAACATAATTTTACACTTCTATTTTTTTATGACTCTGTTTATACTTGTGTTAATTTGTTTTATGTTAAGCACTTTGGCATGCCATTGGTTTTTAAATGTGCTCTATAAATAAAGATTGTTGTTGTTGTTGTTGAAAGTGCTCAAGTCTGTGGAAAGTTTGAACTGTCCTTGACCCCCAACGTAACTGTGTCCAAAAATGCCACACTGGTTGTGATTTCCAGTCAAAAGGAAACAAGAAAGTGGTATTAGTCTGTGCAGCTTTCCTGTGTCTGATTACAAATACAAGATCGTTGCTGGCTCCTGGGCTCCTGCTGGCTCCGTCAATCCCAGTTCAAACTGTAACCTCAGGTGGATTTAGGTGTTTAGGTGTTCGCCTTCTCTGTCTTTTTTTATTATTATTTCTGCTCTGCAATCAAAAAGGATGAAGCAAGTCTAGCAACTTCTATTAAATCATCCCCAAAGGGGGCTTCCGGTGACGCCTTGATCTAATCAAGCAGCATAAGGAACGAGCTCCGTCCAGATTGATACATTACTCCTAACTACAATTTTTAAAACTCGGCAATTTCCATTTCAAACAGCATGGCATTGTCCCTGAGAGGCAAAGGATCCAGCAAACAGGATCAAAATAAAGATAAAGGCGAGCATTTGAAGCAACTAACTTTGTCCTCGAATGCAGATGCTAATGCTACTGCTAGCACTCGTGATGCAGAAACGAGGATATTAGCAGAACTGGAGAAGATAAGAAAAGATAACAAAGACGGGCATATGGAAACACAGCAAGCTCTGACGAGACCGGAGGCGTCTTTCGAGATTCTGAGAGAAGATATGACAAAGCTGGAAAACAGAACAACGGAGATGGAGGAGCAGATCGGCGACAACGAAGACTCCACCAGGCGTCATGAATGAGCCCTCCGGTACTTGTTACATAGAGAAATGGATCTCACAGCATGATGCGAGGACATGCAAAATAGACTAAGGCGAAACAACCTGAGGATCTATCGTGTCCCAGAAGGGAGTGAGGGGAGAGATGTTAAGCTGTTTGTACTAGAGCTGTGTGAATCAACTCTTCAACTTCCCGCTGATCTTAACATTGGAATAGAGTGAGCACACAGAGCCCTCGCTGCTAAACCCAAGAACCCCGATGCAGCACCGCGCTCACTGGTGGTCAGATTCTGGGACTTCTCTGTGAAAGAGACCATTCTATGACAAGCCTGGGACCAGAAGCGTGTCTTATACAAGGGCACGCAGATATATTTTGACCATGATTTTTCCCCGGAACTGCAAAAGAGGAGGGCACTGGTACGAGATGCGGTAAAGCAATTAAAGCTGAAAAACATCAGAGCCAAGTGTGTGTTTCCAGCAAAACTGAGACTGTTCAAGGATGGTGGTGAGAAGACGTTCTCAAGTTTGATGGAAGCCTTGCCGACGCTGCAAGAGCTGGGGATACAAGTGCGAGTCGACCAGAGGGAGCGTATGGAAACGGAGCAATCCCGGTGCCGACGGTCCGCTGGGGGAACTAGGGCAGGTATGACCCTCTCCCTTGCCGAAATAAAAACTTTCCTTATGGAGGACTGAGATGTCACTCCTGCCGAGTTAATTTTAGTTTTTCTTGGACATAAATGTTAGGAAGAGATAAAAAAAATTTTTTGCTTGTACAATGGATGGAAAGTG
>NW_024582396.1:2326955-2328562 GCF_018398535.1 Haplochromis burtoni
GGAGAGAGTGGGTTGAACAACAATATAGCTCTACTTATCAGGATGGGAGAAAAAGAGGAGTTGCAATTCTTGTTAGCCGGTCAACATATTTCCACCATGAAAATACATTTGCAGATAGGGAAGGGCGCTATGTGATGGTGATTAGCTCTGTAGGGAGGTCTAAAATTACTTTACTAAATTTATATGCACCAAACGAGGACTGTCCAAATTTCTTCAAGAATATTGCATCATTAAGAGCAGAAAAATCTGAAGGAATGATCTTGGTGGGAGGTGATTTCAATGATTAAAGAATTGGGCCTAGTGGATGTGTGGCGCCAGTTCCACCCCAAGAAAAAGATTTTACAGAGCAGATATTATGCAAAGTTTATAATTATGCATTATTTAAAGGTGATCCCCCCCCCCAGTCATGGTCTGAAGCTATTATTAGTGTCATCCATAAAGAAAGCAAGGACCCGACTTTACTCAGCTTGCTTTGTGTTGATTTAAAAATTCTTACAGCCATTATTGCAAATAGAATTCAAAAACACTAGTGAAACCTGACCAAACAGGTTTTATTTTCCATAGGCAAGGTTCAGATAATGTTAGAAGGGCCCTCAATCTTCAGATTATGGCACAGGAAAGGGACACCTCTTCAATGTTCTTGAGCCTGGATGCAGAAAAGGCCTTTGACCGGGTAGATTGGGACTTCCTGCAACAGACTCTCAGGCATATGGGCTTTAATGAGACTTTTATCTCATGGGTCCAAACACTATATAAAAACCCCAGGTCTCGGGTAAGGGTTAATGGTCACTGCTCCGACTTCTTCTCTCTAGGCGGTGGCACTAGACAGGGTGAAGTGTTATTGCCGTCCTTATTTGCTCTTAGTATTGAACCGTTAGCTGAACTGATCAGATCCAACCCTCTCATACAAGGAATTAGAGATGAAACCAATACACAACATAAGCTGTCACTTTTCGCAGATGATATTCTGCTATTTTTAGAGAATCCGGTCACCTCTGTCCCAGCCCTTCTGAGCAACCTTAAAGATTATGGTACAGTGTCAGGTTATAAAATAAATACAAATAAATCTGAGGCGTTAATGATTGTTGGCAACTGGCCCACACAGCTAGATCATCTTGTATCTTTTATACACTCCAAACAGAGCTTCAGATACTTGGGGTAATTATTACTCCTAAAACCAATCAGCTACTTGCACTCAATTATGATCGGTTGTTCAAGGAGATTAGGAGGGACTTGGACAGATGGAACCTACTCCCACTCACTTTTATGGGGAGGATTGAATGTATAAGGATGAATATTCTTCCACACCTATTATTCCTATTTCAGCACCTACCCATTTTGATCCCACAGTCTGCATTCAAATTATTAGAACGCATTACATCTAAATTTATCTGACAGAATAAACGACCAAGGGTCAGACTCAAAATGTTAATGTCTGGAAAGGAAAAAGGGGACCTCAAGTTGCCTAACTTCAGAATGTACTATTGTGCAGCTCAATTAAAATCAATGGCTGCCTGGATTATTCGTGATTCAGAAATGCAGTGGGTATCTATGGAAGAGTATTCATTACCAGGTATCTCCCTTCGGAGTCTCCCATTTCTCAACCC
>NW_024582396.1:2338701-2382529 GCF_018398535.1 Haplochromis burtoni
AGTGGGAAGGAAAAACTCCCTTTTAACAGGAAGAAACCTCCAGCAGAACCAGGCTCAGGGAGGGGCGGGGCCATCTGCTGCGACCGGTTGGGGAGAGAGAAGGAAGACAGGATATGAGCAGCAGTATTTGATGCACTGGGATCAGAATGTGTTGAACTGTCATGCCATCATGGATGGATGGTTGGGTTTGTTAACAGGAGAAAAAAAACCCAAAAAAACACCTAGATATAGTTGAATTTAATTGAATATTTGAAATGGAATATTTAGACCTCACTGATTACAATTATCATTTTTGACACAGACATTAAGTAAAAAGACAAGATATACTTAATCTATCCCAAAGTTGAGAAAGATTCAGATTCAGTCTTCTTTCCATCTGAGGACTGCAAGTAAAATCTTCACCCTCCTCCATACTCAGCACTAATCTTTTGTCCGTGCACCAGATAAATTTAGATTTCTTAAAAATTTTGTATAAAAATTTTGTACAAAACAGCAGCTTCTTGCAGCTAAAGGCAAAGTTAGGTTTAAGCAAATAGTACCTGAGTCCCTCTAAAAACCAAGCCCCTCAGCAAAAAGAGGCTAAAAGCCACATTAGGTGCATTTACAGGTTTGTCTCTGAATCATGTCAGCCATTGCTTTTATTAAAAATATTCATTAGTGGAGCTTACTCATTATAATGAGTGAGAATGAGAAAAGGCCACAGCCTACACCTGAAATGCGTTCGAAAAGGATGCAACATTTTCTCATCTGACAAGTTTCTTTGCTCTTTGTCTAAAATGTAACATTTATTAGCTGCATTGTCTCTGCCATTTCTTCTTTGTATAAGAGTGTGGAATCCAGTATCTGTATTCAGTCCGTTCATGCATGTGTTAGCTTTCTGCGCTGGGAGGAGCCCACACAAAATGAATTCATGAGAGCTCATGTGAACCTCTACATGCAGAAGTTTTATGTCGAGCCTCTTTTGCATGCTGGGATGCTGCACGTGGAGCGAGTGAGGCGAGAGACTGAATGCAAACAAGGCAAAACCAAGCTATTTTCACACCCTCACTTTGTGGAGCTAAACAACATTACGCTACAAGAATCTTTTTTTTTCATGTTGTGGTGTCTGTCTGACAGCATCATCCATTATTTGTCCATGTCTGAAAAGGTTAATGAAGTGGTCTTTTTTTAATACAAGAGAGCAAAGCGGGGGGAAAGAATCCCCCCCAAAACAGAGCCATGCATCATAGCTGTAGTAATTACCATATTGTATTTACACATTGTAACAGGCTGTATTGATCTCCATATTTTGATGTATACTAGTGGATTACACATTTCTGCAAGCATGCCAACAGTGTTTAATGTTCCTGTAATCCTCCACTCACCACAAACACAACAGCAATTATAAAGTTGTCTGTTATTGGACCTGCGTCGCTGTTCCAGGGAATGAGAAAACCCTTAATTGGGGTTTGTAGTTCAGACAGCATTTGAGTGCGTTTGATTGGATTGGTTAGCATGTGGCTCACGTATGTAACATTATATCTGCCTTCTGTGATTGATGAACTGGTGTTAGTGGGCCTGCCTACCACGGCTGCTGTTGCCCGAGCAAGTGCTGACAAATGACTCACCGGCATGAGTGAACAGAAACACTCGACCGCACGCTGCCACACCGAGACGGATATTGACTGTGAGAGCAGTGTGTCTTCTCATTCTCTCGGCTGTCTGGTGACATAATGGCCACACGGAGATTGTCATGCTAAAGGCCATCTTTAAACCTAATGTAAGACACGAGGACTTTTCTTTATACAACTTTACACGACTGCTTTTATCGACACGTTGGCATCAGAAACGTTGCGAGAGCTTTGGCACTTTTAACAGCCTGTAATTGAGAAAAAACAGAGCTAGGGTTTCACAGTTATGAAACTCGACAAATAAGATTGGGCTGACAAAAGGAGTCAAACTCTGCCTTATATACTACCTCATACATTCTTAGTCACCAAAAAGACTCAGACCATAGAGAGGATGGATAAAAGCTTATAAACACAGGGCAACCATTAGGATAGGACAGTAGAAATAGATGACACTGTTAACGATAGAACTTAAACACCGAAACATTCAGTAATAATGCTCTAATATTGAAGGTAAAATGATCATCATGCACATAAGTGAACTTTCAGTTTTCCCATTGGACTGTTTTAGGTTCTTAGTTTGGAAACCTGTCATTAATAACACTGACCAACAGAAACAGCACTGAGCAAAATAGCAACGCGACAAACATTCTAGTCTTACAGTAACTATACTTATATATCTATAGGTACCTGAAAAAGTGTCTGTGAACTGTGATCACATTAAACACACTTATCTTTTTCTTCTTCGAGAACTTTCAGCAGCTCAGCATTTTCTGTCTTATCCTGCAAACTTTTTTCATATACTTCCCAGATATTGCTGTATTTGTATACTGCCAGGAACACTGTGCTTTACTGTCTCCTAATGTTCGATCCCAAAACTTTTAGATTAATATTTTCAGCTAATAAAACTATATTCGTCACTTTTTCAGCCAGTACAGCCTGTATGTAGTGTAAAATTTACCAGGGCTCTTGGAGCTCCTCTGCAAGCCTATTGCCTGTGGTACACAGTAACACATTTGTAACAAATCCCTTTCCCTCCAGCCTTGACAGGACAGTAGGAGAACAGTGGGGATGTTTTTCTCATGTCCTGTGGAAATTAAACCCTTTCCAGAAATGGATGCTGAAGCAGTGCTTCCTCTAAAACATTTACAGCACATTTTGCCCCTTAAGTCGGTGTTTGCGTTCTTTAACATCTTAAAATCCGTGAAGTTGTCGGCCAACTGGTTAGCGATAGGTTTAGGTTCACATCTACCCGTTTATATGGTATTGTCACCTAATTGACATCCAAATGTAAATTTGCAAGTCCAGAATGTGATATTCATACCATACTTAGTGGAACTGTAATAATGAGTTCCCCCACCCTGACTATCATAGCTGAGCGTTGTAGATATTGTGAGAAGACAAATTCAGGAGTAGCTCAGAGTGGAGTCACTTTTTTGAGCATGTCCAACTGGGAGGAGACGTAGATCTCACTGAGGGCAGGGAGCTATGGGCGTCTCAGCATAGACTGCTAACCCAACACATCACCTGACCAGGATAAGTGATGGATGGACTGATGGGTGGATTGATTATCGTGGTCAGAACTGTCCTGACGTTTAAACCAGAGTTCTGATGGTTGTTTTTTGCTTGTGTTTTACTCACAAACACCTTCTAGTGTCTGACCTCAGCAAACTGCTACTTTACTGCTACTCCTGATGCTGACAGTACTTATGGCGGTTGAGGTCCACCGATTCAATTATATTTGCATCTGATAATAAGCAGGAATTTTGGACGGTGGTTTTTTGTCCTTTTTCTGGGGGCTGTGCCAGAATTCGGCAAAAGAAAAGTTGGACCTCTAAGAAGAGAAAGAAGCTCATGGGAAATCAAAGCTCTTAAGGCCTGACTGAGCATAGGCAGTGAGCATGAAGACAGAGACAAACAGCGGGTGCACGCTGCTGCTGTTACACACACCCATTTGCTGCAAGATGTATCATACTGATTATATCATCAAACCTAACAGATACAAATTATTTTTCGCGATATGGTATCATCAGTGGAAAACTGACTGTGGATGACAAGTTTTTATATGCTAATCTGCAGCCTCACTGGTAATAATATGCTTTATATCTCAGATATGGTAATCAGTTCTGATTGACTTGTCTCTGTGTATTTGTCTTTTACAAGTGGGTGAATTGGAAGAAAAGCGACAATCAAAGAAGAAAACTCACACGCTTGCATTTTGATGCACAAATGTTTCACTGTAGGCTATCCTCCGCTGGCCTGTCTTTCTGCTCTGTTTGGACTAACTGTTACTGCTGCTGTTTTGTGAGCTGTTTTCTCAGCCTGCTTGCAGTGTCCCTAATCTTTCATCTTTGTGACATTTTCAGATCATGCTGCTAACCGATCCAGAGATAGAGAGCAGCCTTCTGATCAGCTCTGATGAAGGAGCCACCTACCAGAAGTACCGGCTGAATTTCTACATCCTCAGCCTTCTCTTCCACCCTGAGCAGGAGGACTGGATTCTCGCCTACAGCCATGACCAGAAGGTGAGAGAACGGCTGAGGCGAGTTCAGTGGCCAGTTGTTCAAAAGGAATCAAAAGAGCGTTAAGTAAGATAAGCAACAATGAGGGCAGGATTACAGTGGCCAGGAGCAAGACGGATAAACCTGTTACACAAGAGTTTAGCTCAAGCACGGGTCAGAGTTCACGAGTTTCACTTGAGAGGGAAGAGGATAAGTGAGGATAGTAATATTAAAACTGGCGTGGAAGCCCGTTTCACCAGGAGAACAGGAGAAAGATGGGAATTATGATGCTTTTAGTCAGACGTGTATGCTGAAGTTCACTTTGAAAAAGTCTGGCTCATCTTCTGACTTTACCTCTGGAGGCAAAGGCCAGTGTCACAAAGACATCAAGATAGCAAATAACATGATATCAGCTTCGAGCCTTCTTGTTTTATGTGACCAGTCATTGTTTGCAAATGTGGAGAAATTCAAAATGGCATATAATATAGTCCTCTGTTTTTAACAGGGACAGTACTTTAGCCTTGAGAAATGCCAAGTTATTCTGAAAAAGACTGACAGCACTCACTAGACAAGCAACACTAAGGCAACAAACAAACCCTCTATGGAAGGCCCAGTCCTTAAATTAATTTCCTTTTGCTATATTCAACCCAGAGAATCCTTTTTGCTTCCTCTTGGTGGAAGTGGGCTTCCATACACTGCAGCTGTGTGCTGTTTAAAGAACCATGTTCACGGATAAGTGATTCAGAAGTTAAAATGCACCAACCCAATAATCCAGAACCCACACAGCTCAGCTCACGCGGGCCTGCAGCTACGTAACGAGCGGTTTTAGGTTGAGAAATTCCTTTAAATCTCTTAAGCATCTTAGCTGTTAACAAGTCACCTGGTTTGAATGCACTGCATTTCAAAATGATGCCACCACATATGAAGCCAGACTTTATAATACACCTCCAGCATGGCTAAAACGAGGCTTCTCAATGAGGAGAATGAGCCACTTTAAAACTTCAGTGGGCGCAGTCTCACTGTTAGTGATATTAATTCATAGAAAATGTATTTTGAAAACCTCATAAACATGTTGCATTTATAAAACAAGGTGGAGTCTGTTGATTTGCCATTTCTGTTTTTATAAACAAACAAACACCTGTTCATCCTCAACCCGTTTATTTATTCAGCACATTTGCTGAACCTAAATAATTCACAGGTGGTATTAGCTCTATATATGGAGGATTTCTTTAGTTGTTTATCTCTTTGTAGGTTGTTTAGCTTATTGGGTTCTTTTAAGCCACAGACAACATACTGAGAGTCTCACAGCGTTTGAATTTTGAGATAAGTAAACTGAACTTGGTTTAAAACGTACAGATATGAAGTTAAAACCAACTGGTGACCCAGATGTTCAAAGAGTCTTTTTTCTTTTTACATTTTCTCAGTATGTATGATTTGCTCTTCAGTCAAGCTCTGAAAGTGCACCTGAAACCATTTTTGTATTGGTAATAAAATAAAATAAATAAATCATTTCCAGGGAATTTGTGCGTGTGGTAGAAGCTGAACTCGTGACCTCTGACCTCTATCATGCTTATGACTGTTTCTGTTCTTTTGAAATGAAACAGCTTTGACTTAATCTGAGCTGTATTAAAGCACACAGTAGCTTTGTTCAGACTCTGAACTTACTAACGATCCGTCAGGGGGAGCCAAGGTTTTTGTGTTTTATTGACCCAATTTGACGAGCGGAGTGAACTCTCTGCTGTGAATTCATTCAGCTCCTCATTTCCGTCTAAAGTTCTCGAGTTTCTAAAGAACTGTCAAAAAAAGAAAGCTACACTGAAATAACTATGAACTAACTGACTTTTTTTCTCAGTCATCATTTTATTAGCACACAAACTGAAAATTAGAGATTGGAGAAAACACTGACTCATCTAATGTAGGAAGCAGTGTGGGGAGAAAGTAGCTGTATGTCTGAGGCAGAAACAAAAAGAGGTGGAATTTATAGACATTTTAAAATGACCGTCTGCATTAATAAAAATGCTTTTCTTGCAGCTCAGCCCATTTGGGTCTAATATTTCAGCTATGATGAATAATGAAGGGATCCTCTTTGTTGTGGACGCGTGGATATGTGGATGTACAGAGTGTGGGTGAACTTGCCTGTCTCTTTTACAATGAAAGTAAATCACGCTCTTACTGATGCTTCCAATGCGCACAATGCACACACACACACACACACACACACACACACACACACACACACACACACACACACACACACACACACACACACACACAGCCTATCAGTTGTAGGGACAGATTTACTAAATAGGGTGTGAGTGCAAATCCCATGTGCTGCAGATAGGTGTGGGTAGGTTTATGGATCATTGACCAAACTACCTTTTCTGTTTTTCTAAACAGGTCAGTTCATTTCAACATGACACACCTCGTCTGCCAAGAGCTGTGCAATTTAGCACAAGGTTGCAAACTAAAAGATATTCAGCTGCAGATCAACAGGACAGGCACCGCTTGTTAATTGGAATCAGGAAAGCATATAACTATAGACATATAGGCCATACACATGTACAGAGTTATTATGAAGGAAACGGTTGTCAGGTTCAAATGTAGTACTGCAAGCCATACGACAGTTTTCTATTGTCACGTTCTGTGGCACTGTTGTACTAAGAAAGCTTACAGTACTTAAAGGGATAAAACCAACTGGAAATGTATATGTCACATAGTGTCAGCGTGCACACAGCTGAATTTGTCCACCACAAAAAAACACAGTCATGTGTGCTCTCCGTGGTCCTGAAATGATAAAAAGGATCTACTGGATTCATGCCGTAATGGGTCGGGGCTGTTTAGCAGCAAAGGAGGAACCAACACAGTCTATCTCTGCATGTGGTATTGCTGCCGCACAACAGCAAAGAGCACACTCTGCGGATCTGTGATTCTTTGTTATTAAACATCATCATTTTTCAGCATTTTTGGTTTTGGTTTTAATTTTCAGATTTTAGTCCCATTTTATGAGGCTTGGGTTCAAGAAGAGCCCGTGTTTGTGGTTAAAACCCATCCTTTCATAAAGGTAGTTATGTGTCGAAAGCAAAGCCGGGGCGCGGTCACTGATGGTGGTGGAGCGACACATGATGTCACAGGAACAGCACCAACGCGGCGCTGTCAGGTGATGTCCTACCTTGCATCACCCAGCAGATGATGTAGTAAACAGTATATTAAAACTTCATGCTCTGCTTCTGTACCATTTCTTTGCTCGCTGTATGTCAGGTGTCAGGACTTGCTCAACCCCCCCCTTTCTTGCACTTACATTCGCTGCCTCCCCCACCCAGCTGTGCTCCCACCCACATGCATTATCTCCACCCCTAAAGTGCTTCTCTTTCAATCTGCTCACCTCCTTTTTGGCAGTGCTGTTGAATTTCTTGACTAAGAGACCTTTTGGAGGTTGTAAAGACTGCGTCAACCCCCTGCACCCAACTTAACAGTTGCTGTCACTTGCTTGGCTACATACTAACTTGCTGTAGGAGGGTAATTAGTCAGAGTGATTTCCTGCCCCCTCCCACTTCCTTTCTCTGGCATCTGCTTAGCACAGCGTTGCATAGATGTCATGGAAATCTTATCAGCCGTGCTGTTTGCCATTTGTCTCGTCGCTGTTCGACACGCGAATGCGCACGAACCAGATGCGATAGTGAATATATAGTTTGCATATACTTAGGATGAGGCAGGTAAGCTTCGTGTCTCAGAAGCCCCACTGCTTTCTACAGTCACCATCATGCTGAGTGTTTAGCTGTTTTTTTTTATTTAAAGATATTGAGCAATATAGTCATATAATTAAGGCTTTTAAAGTGAAATGCTATTAAAGAGTAATTAATAAAACTTTTTTTCAAAAACAGAATACAATCATTGATTTGACATCAGTAATAATCTATCAAGATACGGTCTCATGGATGTTTTTTGAATGCAGGCCTCCATGCTACCCTTCAGCACAGAGTAAATATATGCAATTAGAAAATAAATGAATATAAACAAACAGAGTCACATTTCTGTTATCCACTAATAAATGATTGTTTACACATTCTGCATGGCTGGCCATGCTTAAAATGGAAAAAGGTCCAGCCTGAAACACTGAAATAAGTTTCATGGCTCATTAAATTCCAGCTGTAAGCTACAGAGTAAACGGATTTGTCAGAGAATGCAGTTGTTTGGGGACAAAAAGACTGTCAAGGTTGTTGATATACTGAGCAAGCAGCACGCAGATGCCTGCATAATCATCAAACAAACAAAAATTGGATTGATGTGAATTTTTACGTTTGATTTCAAATAGCACATAAAGAGTCAGAGTAGGATTAAAATGATTAAAAAAATCATAGTTTTCATGGTACAGTAAGAAGCACAGGTCTGCAGATATTTGACTGTGACTTTTCTGCTTCCACTTCATAAAATATTAAATAGATTTTAAAAGCCTTTATGAAATATTTAATGAAATAATATTTTGTGCCTATTTTAAAAAGGAATTCAACTCATTATCATATTACAAACTGTTATATTTAAACATTTTATTTGATGTTTTTGAACTTTCAATTTAGTATTTTTTGTGATAACAAACAAACACAATGTTAACATTCTCTGATAAAGGACCACAGAAGAGAAAAAAAACAGACCAAGATCAATAAAATAATATATCATGAGGGGAGTTTATAACCTTGTAGTGCAACATTCAGGATTCTTGTTCATTCACCAGGTTTCTGGTCACACAGTTTCATCTCTGGTGGACGCTCACTGTCATTCACTCCGTTGTGTGAACTCTTTTCAGTCTCTGTTTCCGTTGTGTTATGAATGGTGGGCTTGGTTGTTTCCATTTCACAGTTATCATTTTCTTAGCTATCAATAAGAGTATATGTAGATTCTTTTTTTTGTCTGGGCTATATGCCTCTCTAGGTATAACTCCTAAAAGAAATAAGGTTGAATTTAATGGAGGATTAACTTGTAGGATTTTCTGTTTCTTCTTTGATTCTTTTCCAGAATCCTCGAATTATTGGACAATCCCCACAAATATGTGAATAATCTGCTGTTTCCCCACATTTTCTCCAAGGGCATAGTTCTTTATTAGGTATATAAGATACCTTGTGACAGCTTTTGCTTCCCATATATTATCAGTGATTATAGCATTTAATTCTAATTACCAGTTCTCCTTAATATAAACTGTATTTTGGCACGACTCATTTATTTTGTAAATATGAGAAACATGTTTCTTAATTGGGAGATGTTTTTCCATAATATTAATATTTAAGCATTTTATATCCAGTTATCCTACATAATACATTACATTATACATAATTCTAAAGAATATAGATTTAAAAGACTGTATTACAAAAAAAGCATGTCTAATACAAATTTCGCCCTAAACGTGAGCACCTCCTTGATGAGTTATGCAGTCCCACCGTTTTCCATCACTTCCCTCGTCTCAAACTCGTCATCCAGACAACATTACTGTCATGAAAAAGCTTATAAAAACATCATTGTGAAATATGAAACTGAATATGAAAAAAACAAGAAACAAATTAAAAACAGTCACATTAATTATGAAATACCATTTGGCCAAAACAATTAGAACTTTAATAACTTCCTTTTGCAAATAGATTCTTGATTAACACAGCGGTATGGTACAATAAAGTCCCATTATTGATGTTTGTGGTAGCATGTGTGTGTGCGCCTGTCATCTTTCTGTCTGTAAACTAGTGATGTGTCGGTTGCGAACGAAACGGCTCTTAGGGCCGGGTCTTTGAGGTGAACTCCTTATTTGGAGCCATAGGGTTTTTTTCTCTCACCCTCTCTCTCGCACTTTTTTCCCGCTTCACTCCGCACCCGAGCCTTGTGCTTTGCGCTGGGCAGAGGGGGGAGGGGCGGAAGTTACAGTCAGTAGCACAGGAACAGAGCGGGAGGGAGAGAGAGAGAAAGAGAGCCAGGGACAACAACGTCATCCACAACTATTTTCAGGTGCAGATGATAAAGGATTCAGAAAGCTTATTCATGCAGGTCCATATGACAGAGAATGTGCATCTTCTTTTTGTTTTCATATTATAATTTATATTTAATTGTGTTGTGGTTTGCAGTGTTTTGTGTTGTTTCACTTTAAATTTGTTTAAAAGGAAAAAGCTGAAAATTTAAATAGTTAAAAGTTGAAATGTGAATAGTTGGTTTTTGTATTATATGATTTATTTATTACATTTTATGTGGAGTGAATAAATAAAAGTATATTTACGGTGGCCCCTAGAGACAAAGCACGTACAAAACACAACAGAAGTGCTCCAGGATGCTGGGCGCAGTGTTGAGCTTTGGTGGCTACAAAGCCAGCAAGTACCAAGACCGGATTTGGTGTGTGGTAGTAACAGGTAAATGAACTTTTTTTTTTTAATTATTTGAATATATATGAGTGCTTGTGTATAAATACACAAACAATACACATATGCTTTCAATTGTGTAATTTAAGTGATCTAGGTAGCTCTGTTTTGGAGTTTGTACGTGTTTTGTCTCTAGGAGCCACCACATATATTTATATATAAACATAAAGGTTTTGAACGTATTCTGCTGGTAAAGACCGCCCACATGGCGAGTGGGGATTTGTAAAGAAAAATACAAACACACACTGATACCACTGTTATTATTACTGCTGTTATTCCTGAAGAACAGATCATTAACTTTATGAACAAAATCTAGAATATCAGTGTGCCGAGATCACAAATTCAGTGTAATACGTTGTATCTTGAAGACAGATAATTAGTCAATTAGTCTTTCAGTAATTCCATAATTGCTTGAAGAACACAACTTGAATAAGCTGAAGTCTCTCAGTTCTCAGTGGATGTGAGTCTGGAATGAACGGAGACACTCGGGGGCTCCTTTGTGGACAGCTGGATGCATTACACACAGATTTTCACATGTATTCTCTGCTTACTGTGTAAACGATAAAATCTCAGCTTCCAGCGATTTACCCACCAGTGAATAACGTCTGTATGGAGACCACCCACTACGCTTTGGCTCCTCATATCTCATATGTCGCTGCAATTTGCAGGCTTGTTACAGCGAGGCACATTTCTGTAGCGTATGAAAAGCTGCACCCTACACATTTCATTCTTATCGTGTTTTTCATTGTGTTAATGGCTTCATGGCAAAATATTCTCTGTAAGAGTTCTCTAGTAACGCACAGCCGTGTGGGAAGACAGACAGTGATTACACTGCTAGATGTTTTTAAGCCATGTTATTCATTTGCAGTGTTTGAATATTATGTAAATTTTAATCTAATTTAGTACCTTCGAATCGAGCCAAATATGTGTGTGAGATATTGTGAGAAAGCTCGTCTCCCACTCCTCGTTATGCTGCTGCTTTTAAATTGACGAATAAATCAAGGTGTGAAAACAAACCCACAGTAAAGAGTAAACACAGCTCGTGATCTGAAAAAGGCCAGTGTTATATAAAACGGTCAATTTCAGCAAGTGTTAAGATGCATGTGACGAAATACTCATGTCTGGTTGTCTTTCTGCAGCTCTACAGCTCGGTGGAGTTTGGACGGAGGTGGCAGCTGGTGCACGAGCGAGTGGCTCCCAATCGTTTCTACTGGTACGTACGGTGCGCTCGATAGTGTAGGATAGTTCCTAAATCAGCCATGATGCAGAACGGTTTTTGTTCTTTACAAATTACAGCATTGGCTTGCACAACACATCCAACCGAGCCTGAATATTTCTTTATTTATAGTGTTTGTAAATTTTTAAAAATATATTATTTTTTTCAAACAAGCCAGCTGATAGCATTTTTCATATTCTAGGAGAAAAACATGCAGCTCATCCATATTTAGCAATTGTTTAATGTCTGTGAAATTGTGACAATCCTTCTCTCCCCCACCAACCATATAATTGCTGTCCAACTGTGCTCAAGCATGTTGTCTGCCCTCTGTGTTACGGTGACACACCATCATCTGAAAAGGAACGTTTTTTGCAGTCCTATTGCACTACATGACTCCTGTAGAATCAGCTGTAGCTGGAATAACTTGTAGTGTTCATTTTCTGTGCGACTTTAAGTCTCTCACATCATTGTGGAGGAATTCGTTCCCTCTCTTCTGCTTCATTTCATTGACGTTTGCAGGCATTTGTTTATGCACAGCTCTCACCACAGTCAGATTAAGGTCTGTCAATTTAACTCTTGCATAATCGTTTTCAGTCAAGCTTTATTTTTCTCACATTTGACTCAGGGATACTTTAGTATGAGGAGTTCTTGACTGACTTAATAATTGCAAGCTGCCCAATGTCCTGTGGCTGCAAAACAAGCCCAAATCATCAGCCCTCCTCCGTCGTGCTGACAGTTGGTTTGAAGTGTTTGTGCTGATTTCTGTGTTTGATTTTCACCAAATATGGCGCCGTGCATTTCAGCCAAACGTCTCCACTTTGGTCTTGTCTGAAGATTTGTGGTTTGCCCACAGGCAGTTTTGCATGTCTGAGCAGAGTCAGAGATGTAGTTTTTGTGAATTTGTTGGGATGCATACAACCTTAAAAAAAACCTTTTTTACATGACTGTACATGATTTAAAGTTTTTTTGTTTTTTTTTAAATCGTCACGTGAGAAAAAGTCAACTTTCAAGTAACGTAGTCGAGGCATTTTGAGAAAAAATAGAATTAATAGGCCTTGTGATGTGGTGCTATATAAACAGTGTTGGGTAAGTTACTTAGTAATTAGTAACTTAGTTACATTGCTAGTTACTTCTATCAAAAGTAACTCAGTTACTCGTTACTTTCAAAGTAACTAGTTACTAGGGAAAGTAACTGTGGTTTTACTCAGAATGCTCTTATTAATGTGTTGCTTCCCTGACTGAATGTGCATATTTCCACAAGAGAAATCCCACGCCTGGACCGTCGTCGACTGCTGCCAGGATTCTAGCCTACGTCACAGTGTCACGTGCGCTTTATATGTCCAACACAGAAACTGCAGTCGTGGTGCTTTCAATTGTACTTGGATCTCGGAAATTCTGCCTTCCAAGTAGGAAGATGTAGGTAACTCCAGACTGCAGATAAGCTGCATATGTGTTTAGTAGTAATTTGTTTTTGTGGAGGGCTAGCAACACCAACCGTTTTCAAGGGCGTCGCCATATTGGAATCCAGTATTCTCTGATGAGGCTAACCAGAACGTTTACTCGAGTGTGACATTATTCCCAGGTCCGTGTTCCGATTTCTGAAATAAGTCGAACGCAACACATGAAGTAACGAATAAGGAGCCGATCTAAATCCCAGTAACGATAAACGTGTTCCTGATTTTGGCATAATAACTATTTACCTTCTTGTTACCACAATAATAACGTAGTTAATGTTACTTAATATGAGCCAGAGAGGTTTTTAAGATTTCCTTTATTCATGTGTCTGACGTGTCTGATCGTCGAGTTCAGTCATGAAAAAAGGCTTGAGAACCAGTTTGGAGTGAATCTGAAAGTTTTCTCGTCCACTGAGATGAAATCAACTGAAATAATCGACTAATTTCTTTCAGCGGGCCTTAACCAGCAACACAAGTTGTCATCTTAACGTTGCTGCATTGCTTCATCTTCTCATAATTGTTACAATGTTCCCTGGCCTTCCCTCGCTGCCTCACTGCCACCGCCCCACAGTTGCTGTCCAACTCAGTGTTATCTAGCACGTCTGCCCTCTGTGCTGTAACTAACACGTAACAAAAAGCTTTCACCTCGACTAACTGCAGAGGAACCGTCGGGTAGTAACGAGCTGGGCAGCCAGGAGTGAAGGGAGCCTGAAGGGCTGATGCTGCAGAAGCTGTCAGAGTTCTATTTTGGGACGCTCGCTGTGCAGTAGGTGTGGTGGTAGTCGTGGTAATGAGGCTGCAGAGCGAGCTTATATCTGTAATATACATAGCCACCAAGAGTGTAATCTCATTTCGTGTTTTGGTAAACCTGAGCAGCACTTGGCCACACGCCGTTCTAACTTTGGCCACATTTAATAAGTTTGTGAGCTTACCGTGTGCAATTTGCCTGTGACATTACAAATGTGAAAAGCGTGCAGAGCTGCCTGTATGCGATATACTTTTGCAAGGCGACGGCTGCATCTCGTTTTTATGCATGCCTGTTCTGAGTCGCTTCAGAGGCCACACAGCTGTTCAGATGAGTGTCATACATACAGACGTATGTCTGTGTGCCATCACTGAAAATACACAAGTTTAAACAAACCGTCCACTTCTTCTGTGCCCGTCTCACACTGCTCCTGGGTACCTGAATGGATTATTCAGTGAAAATGGAAATGTGGCTCAGATAACTAGGCCATGCTATTCACAGCTGCGTTTCATCTGGGAAATTACCAATACTACCAATAAGTATAATAATGATTAAACGATATAGTGGTCTCTGCCTCTCATTGTGTCTGCTTCACACAGACTCCCCTTTATTTCCCTCCTCGTTTGTGTGTGCGCTCTACCTGTCGACACAGCCTCTTTCCCAGCTTCTCTCCCCCGTCTCGCCCCACCTCCCCCGTTCTCTCCCCTCTGTGTGTGCTGCCTTTGCTTCTCCTCTGATCCCCCAGTCTTTTTAATACATATTTAATGCCGTAATGATTATATGCTATTCCATCTGCGGGCATCCCTACTGTAGTGCGAAAAATCAATGGCTTTTCCTCTCCTAATGATGCCAGGAAACATCTTCCTCCATTTTTCTGGGCGAAAAAGGACCTTGTGGGGACTCTGAACATTTAGATCGCACAGTAAACCCGAGGCCCTCTTTTTCCCTTTACAAGTTAAGCTGCCTTTCACACTGAAGACAAAGACGAGGTAATTCCTGCAGCCAGCCCCTGCTGATGTTAAGCACGACTGTCATAGTGCTTGACTTAACCTATCCGTCGTCATAAATTTGTCTGACTTTGCAACACGCAATCTCTCGTGTTAGACAGCAGCTGCCATAGGTGACATCTGCCCGAAGGCAAAAGACCAATAGTGATGTTCCTGAAACACATTTGTCTGCCTTTCAGGTCGAAAATGGGTTTGGACAAAGAGCCGGGCTTAATTCACCTGGAAACCAGCATCACTGAAGGACGTGAGTAATTGAATTCCAAGTCCGGTGCTCCATTTTCCGCCGTCTTTTTACTGTATCGTGAACATTGTGCTAAAGTAGAGAAGAATTGGGAGTTGTGTGGACAATTCCATTGAAGGGTAATACGAAGGGACAGCGGAAATGGCCGAGTCGGGGGACACACAATGACAACGGACGGAAAAGTAATGCATATATTAGAATGCTTTTAAAAGCAAGTGATTTAGCTCAGGGGGGCTCTTTTAAGTAGAAAGAAACACTCTTCGTCCTGAATGACAATGAACACTGGGATATTTGGGGTTCATTTTCACTTTTCTGCGAGCGACTCCTTGTTCTTATATTTTTAATATTTTTCCCTAAATTTCAGCAATTTTCAGCAGCAACCCAAAATGCCAATAAAAATAAATATAGAAAAGGATTGAATTAAATGCAAAGAGCACAAATTACTGATAAACAAAAGTATAGACAGAAACTTACAGCCTCTACTCTTTTAAACAGCACGTTCTAAAACAAAAGTCCATTTGAATAGTTTTAAAACCCCTGCAGATATAATCTATGTACATAAGATTTTAGGGCTCAGTACTGAACCCCAAAGGTAACTCAGTAAATCAGATATGACTTGATTTATTTTTATCTGTTGTTGAGATAACTATCATTGTGATAGCTTTCTGAAAATGTTCTTGCTATTTTTTTTCCACAGAGGACGATCTGTGGTTGGTATTAATAAATCACCACTCCCACAGACTCCTCCCTTCTTTCTCAAAAATGCATCACTGCAATCGACGCGGATCTATTTGAGTTTAAACCAAACAAACCAAAAAGTACAAATAAAAAACAACTTTTTTGAAAGTGAGATAGATTGGCCTTTTATTTCCTACTCTTATGAACCGAAACAACGTTTGTTCTTTTCCTGTTTCGTGTAAAAATACGTGTTTGGGTGGACTGTCATTGGTTTTTCATTTTCAGTCCAAAGTGGAAAAATGGGGGAAAAGTTTGGACAAAAACTAGTAAGAGCCTGTTCTTATTCCACAATCTGTCAGACAAACTGATGCTTATTTATTTGCTGGAGCTATTTTTCTTTAATCTTTTTTTCTGCAAGAAAAATATTTCACGGATAAATTTCAGTTTTAACCTCCTAAGACCCGAACTCTTCCACGGCATGCATTTTTAATTTCTCTTTGATATTTGGGCTGATTGGGACCTGATGAAAGTAAAAACAAAGAATTGGCAGATTTTTTTTTTTTTACCTAATCTTTGTTTCTAAGAAAAATGAGAGCCATATGTGAGGATATTCATATAAAACTTCGATAGAACAGTGGCAGTATAATGTCCTCGTAAGTGGATATCAGGCCCTTGTAGAGCAAAATTGAGTATTTTGGTCTAAATAACCCAAAATGTGATGCCCACATATATGGACGCCAGGTCCTAGGAGGTCAAAGAAGTTCAAAAACACGATCTAGCTTTATTGGTGTTACTAAGAACTTAAAGTCAGGATATATCGGCCTTTGCCACTTCAGTTTTAACCACGTTTCAGTCTCTCTTTAACACTTAAATGATTATAGTTAGATTTTTCAATCTCACAGAGTTTGTATGGCACCTCTCTGAGGCCAATACAGTAAGGGAAAGCCAATCATCCAAACATGCATAGCAGACATCAATCGTGTCAGATGTTACAGTCGCACAGCCAGAGACTATCACTATTGATCATGCGCGCGCGGGGGGAGCCGGCACATATTTGGCAGAGGCTAACGTGTGGGGACAGGCTCTCTCCCAGCGCTGCGATTGAAGGCAAAGAAAGCAATTGGCTTCTGTGGTCATCTGTCTTCCCCTCCACCCAGCTCCTCCCTTACTGGGACCACTTTATTGACACGAGTAATGTAGGGGCCAAAAGAGGCTGCTTGGCTCTGGGTGAAGGCTGCCTTTCTTCATTGGCTAATACCATTGCTGATGCCAGGGCTTGACGTGTGTGTGTGTGTGTGTGTGTGTGTGTGTGTGTGTGTGTGTGTGTGTGTGTGTGTGTGTGTGTGTGTGTCGGAGCAGAGGCGCTGTATGTCACCTGCAAGCTGCAGAACTGCACCGACGCCAATAAGGGCAAACCATTCCCCGGCTACATTGACCCCAATTCTCTGGTGGTGCAAGATGAGTATGTGTTTGTCCAGGTAGGTAATTGTCCAGTTTGCTCAGTGAGAAATATTACAGAAAACTGTGTGGAGGAGAAAAGATGTTGGGTTTTCTGGGGAATTTGTCAAGGTCATTCTTAAAGAGAGATGCTATTAGTTGAGCTATACGTGTGAAAATCCTTTATCTGCTTTATTAATGTCTACAAACTTTTTTGGCTCACCTTAAGGTGTCAACTGGGGGGAGGCCAATCTACTACGTGTCAGCTAAAAGAGATGTCTTCACCCCTATGAAGCTGCCCAAGTATACGCTGCCCAAGGTAAGAAATATACCTCTTTGGCTTCTTTCTTTTTTCTCATTTCTAAAGGGGAAAAAATAGGCTTCAAACTTTGTTCAATATGAAGGCGAAACTTTCAATAACGCTCCAGATCGTGCCGGCTCGGTGTGGTGCCCTCTCTGTTATTTATGGGCGAATCAAGGGCAAAAGTAGCTCTCGCAGTGTTTCCAGAATTGTTATTCCATGCTGCTCCATGTGCGCGTGGCCTCGCTTGTCACGTCCCCGTTGACAATTAAACATGTTTTATTCAATCAAGCTCTGGGCGCCCAGGTTGCTGCCAGCTCACTGCAAGGTGTTGCTGGCACAGTCAGAGGTAGATGAAGCACACAACTAAACAGCATGGCCTCAGCTGCATAACTCTGCCCAATAAGCCCGATGTAGTCTTAATGATTGCTGTATCCTCTTAGTGGAAATACATGAATACTAAACGTGAAGCGATTCTGATTAATGAATATGATTAAGCCCAGCAGGAGGGTAAGAACAATATGTATACACTAAAAAATTACATTTCTATTAGCATAGAAGAGATCATGTTGCCTAAAAAAAACAAATTAAAGCCTTTACAAATTTCCATTACAAATGACAGTAAATGGATGTTCTTTTAAAGTGTAATTTCAAGCTGATGATGATATTAAGAGCACGCATAAAGAGGGGATGTTGACTTTTATTGGATAAAAGCAATGAACAAAAATATCAATATGCAAAATGCACAGAGGAGTCGGGAGCACACTGAACAGAGCTTACTGTTGACACGGTGAATACAAACTGTTTGTTGTCTCTGTCAAGATATTAACAAACATTTAAACTGCTTTTTAAAGAGAGGGAGTTTTAATCATTATGATGTTACTATTAAAGATTGTACTTTGCTATTAAAACAACCATTTGTAAGTCTGTGTGCATCACTATAAGATCATGGCTGTTTCCCATTGTAGTTATATAGAAGAACTGACACAGGGCAATGTGGTACAAATTCACCAAATTCACACATTGCTTATAACACCACATAAATAAAGGTGTCGCGGATGAATACAACAAAATAAAATGATACGACCGAGACAAAAACTTTTGTTAATATAATAATAAACCCGAAATTACTGTGTAATTGTGTAACTTTATTAGCAGCATCCTCCTGAAAATGCGCCAACAACATTAAGAGTAACATCCTCCTCTCTGCTCCTTAATGCTTTCGGGTCACTATGGTAACTCGGAGATATTTCTTGCAAAAAAAGACGGCGAGTTAACGATACAAACCCTAAAAACCATAAATTTCACAGCCGAGCGTGAATTCAACGACTCGTGGACCGGTACCGGGGACCGCTGCATTACATGGGCAAAAGTCCTGAGCTCTACCTTTTAATCTTTGAATCCAGGTCTGTGCGTTCCCATTGCTACAGGTGTATAAAGTCCAGCATTGACCCACGCAGTCTTCATGCATCGTTCTAAAGATCTCACTGAATTTCAGTGTGAGACTGTAATGGGATGAAATTGTTGCCGCAGGTCGGTTTGTGACATTTCTTCGCTTGTAGATTTCCCGCCATCAGCTGTAGGTGCTATTGCTGCAAAGTGCAGCTGTTTGGGAACTACAGCAACTCATCCATGAAGTGCCAGACCTTGTAGGTTATAGAGCAGACTCTGTGTGCTGAGCAGTGCTGGTCAAGTTACTTGAAAAAGGTCATTAGTAACGAATTACTGATTACTTCTCCAAAAACGTAATCCTGATTACTTATTTTCAAAAGTACTTAGTTACTTGACACACAGCCTGAATACGTAATAAAACAACAGACCTTTCAGCCCAGTTCTATTTTTTCTGCATCCATCATATAAAATGTAATCAAATGACATAAAAAAAGACTTTAAAAGACTTTAAAAAGAAAAAAACTTTTTAAAACTTTAAAAAGTCTCTTTTTAAAACTTATTTTATTAGTTTTAATCTTTTAACTTTATGCACCTTGCATCAAGCAAAAATTTAATTATATGTAACTGTCTGTGGTTTGAAGAAATTTATTTGCTATTTAAACCTATTTCCTGCATAATCCATCATATAAAATAAAATCATGTTTTGTGTTTGCACTCACTCTTTCAAATAGATGCAAGTAAAACACAGCAAAAATTAAATAAAATCAAAGGTTCAGCAGCACTGAGTCCTGTCGCTCTTAAATCTATTGTCCCCTGTTTAGCAGGGGTGAGGCGGGTGGAGGTTTGCCAACAGCGGTCATGTCAGCGGGGGGATCCGGGGGTTTTTCTGGGAATGTCACATTCCCGTGGCAGCTCGCTCAGATATGAAGTTTCATTTTTCACTGTAGAAAGAAGTTTTCTTCCCACACAGAGTGAACAGCTGACGCTAATGTTTTTGTCCCTTTTTAGGGAGTCAGTACTTCCACGCTTTAAACACTGCATGGTCGTACTCTCTCCTGTACTCCGTATTATCCATTGTTGATCTGCACACGTCTGTTACCATGAACGCTTACGTCACTGTCATGAGACACTCTCACAAGCAAAATCACGGTTTAGTAATGCTTACAGGAAAGCAACAGTAATCTAATTACTTTTTTTGCAAAGTAATACCTTACTTTACTCGTTACTTTAAAAAGTAATCAGATTACAGGAATGCATTACTTGTAACGAAGTTGCAAACGCTCAGTGACTGCAGCGATCCAAACCTCGTCTGGTATTTATATCGGCACAAAAACAGTGTGCCAGCAGCTTCATGCATGGGTTCCCATGTCTGAGGTGTAATGTGTTTCGTCCACATGGTGTATATGTCAATTTGTTATTATTGTCAAGACTTTTTATTGTATGATACAGAACAGCACAAACACAAGTTGTAAAGATAAAAACGCTGGGGTAACAAGGGTCTGTGATATCATTTTACTCCTACCAGGATCTGCATGTGATCAGTACGGATGAAAACCGTGTCGTTGCGGCTGTGAGGGAGTGGAACCAGAATGAAACCTACAACCTGTATGTGTCAGACACTTCAGGGGTCTACTACACTCTGGCTCTGGAGAACGTGGTCAGCAGCATGGGCCCCGAGGGAAACGTCATGGTCGACCTCTACGAGGTAAAAAAACCATTCAATTTCAATTCAATTCAATTTTATTTATACAGCGCCAAATCACAACAGCAGTCGCCTCGAGGCGCTTCATATTGTACAGTAGATCATACAACAATAGATACAGAGAAAAACCCAACAATCATATGACCCCCTATGAGCAATCACTTTGGCGACAGTGGGAAGGAAAAACTCCCTTTTAACAGGAAGAAACCTCCGACAGAACCAGGCTCAGGGAGGGGCGGGGCCATCTGCTGCGACCGGTTGGGGTGAGAGAAGGAAGACAGGATAAAGACATGCTGTGGAAGAGAGACAGAGAAAAATAACAGATATGATTCAATGCAGAGAGGTCTGTTAATACATGGTGAGTGAGAAAGGTGACTGGAAAGGAAAAACTCAATGCATCATGGGAATCCCCGGCAGCCTACGTCTATTGCAGCATAACTAAGGGAGGATTCAGGGTCACCTGGTCCAGCCCTAACTATATGCTTTATCAAAAAGGAAAGTTTTAAGCCTAATCTTAAAAGTAGAGATAGTGTCTGTCTCCTGAATCCAAACTGGAAGCTGGTTCCACAGAAGAGGGGCCTGAAAACTGAAGGCTCTGCCTCCCATTCTACTTTAAATACTCTAGGAACAACAAGTAGGCCTGCAGAGCGAGAGCAAAGTGCTCTAATAGGGTGATATGGTACTACAAGGTCATTAAGATAAGATGGGGCCTGATTATTTAAGACCTTGTATGTGAGGAGCACTGAGGAGGACCACTGATGCTGTATCCACAGGAAAATAAACTCTGTGTCTGAAGCAGGAACATCGCACAAATGCAGAAACCTCAGCTTTAGTTTTGGAGCCTGCAGTATTCATTTTAGACAATTCTCTGTTTTTAAACAGCAGGCCTGCTCGATGAGCATGCGGCCTGCAGGTTTATTACGAACGCTGATCAATACTTTGGAGCTAGCAGGCAGACGTGATGAAATGTACTTGCTTTGTCATTTTGCAAAGGAACCCTGCTGCTGTAGGCCTACAATCTTCAGAGCACGTTGTGTGAATATGAAACAGCTTCAAAGTGCTGACATCAACAAAGGCAAAGGGGCATTGTGCCAGCCATATAGATTTTTAGGAGCCTGAGATTATTTCTTCCTTTGATTAATAACTGCAGATCACTTTGCACAACACACCAAATCCAAAAACAGAAGGTGTGCTATGAGCTGGTGTTGAGGCTCTGTGGAACTCACGATGCTTTTAAGTTTAACGTAGAATAGAACTATATCTGTGAATCTAATAATTAAGCCCTTGGTGATGCCGCTCATGTCTGCTGTGGCCTGAGCAATAGAATCGAATCTACTGTCTTGATTGGGGTCGCCACCCGAAACGCATGATGTGCTAAATCTCTCCTCCAAGCGAGATTGAAGTATCTGTCAATTACTAAAGTGGAGTTTCATTGCCTGATGCCACTGTCACAGACTCAATTCAGTATCCCTGAGCCGTCCTGCAGGTCTCCAACAGGGAGTCAGATTCATTTAAGACACACATCGATTATTCACAAGTCTCCAGACAGTCGATCATTTCCCACTCAGGGTTTGTGACTGTGTTTGGTTTTTGTTGGGAATGCAGAAGTAGGCTGCATTTCCTTGAAGTGTCTGATTTGCTTTTGCAATGCGTTGCGATCGTTTTCGGCACCGTGACTTGAAAATAGGAAAGTAATCATATTTATTGGTCAAATAAAGTAAAATTTCACATAAAGCTGTGAACCGTTCTGATTCTCCAGGTAGCGGGAATAAAAGGTATGTTCCTCGCCAACAAAAGGACGGACAACCAAGTGAAGACGTACATCACCTACAACAGAGGCAGAGACTGGAGGTTACTGCAGGCGCCGAGCAAAGACCTGAGAGGCAACAGCATTCACTGTGTGCTGGTGAGTTTCTTTGCATCTGCCAGCGAGATGCGTTCATACATGTTTTTATATGTGTGCGCTTCCATCAAAGAGAGGCCTTGACAGGAGTTGACTGATCCCAGCAGCAACGAGAGCCCGAGCTCGGAAAGAGCAGCGCCCGTCAAAGCTGAGTGCTCTGAGGCTGCTCAGCTGAAAGGTCAGCCATTTTGATTCAGTCCAATAAGCTGACCTCCCATTTAAAGAAACACAGAGAGAAAGACTTGTCAGACAGAAAGGCTTTTCTGTATTTTATCTGCCTTCCTTCCTGAGAGCCTCTAGAAAGTTGGATGCTTCTCATACTCTAGTGGAGTTTTCACTCACTAGTAAAGTTCAGAATTACAAGTAAACAACCTACCCTTGAAAATGGAAACCACTTATTTCTTGTAGCACATTTTTCTTTTCAATACCTTACCTCTTTGTGTATTTCTCTGTTAAATGAAATGTTGCAAAACCAGTGACTCAAAGAGAAAAGCTAGGTAAAGAAAGCACAAAAGTCCTGAGCATTTGTAGAGTTATGTCAATACTCCAGCAACCTTAGACGCTAGAACCACTTCTGCAAGAATCATAGCAAAGCAAGACATTTATACAGAGGCCAAGGATGAAGTCAGTCAGTGGATGGAGTACAGATTGTGTATTCGGTTTTTAAATGATGACATATGAACCCTGCTTTCGGGTCCAAACTACTCTTTGTTTTTAACATGTTTTAATGCTTTGTATCTTGTTCTATTTAATCTGAACAAGAACCTAAAGAAAATCTCAGTTTTTAAACCCTTACAAACTATAACTACAGCCCAGCCCTTGCAGCAGTATATTAATGACTAACCTCATATTGTGGATGGATTATCTCAGTCGTTCTCCTCACTGAAGTTTGGTCCTTTTACAGCATCCTGCCATGTGATTGCATTTGTCCCTAACCATCGGGAACCCTCACGTTAACTTTTATCGAGTGGAAAAATTAGCTTTCATCCTCCAGCTTCACTGTGCTAATGTGTTTATGTCATGCTAACATAGCTGTGTAGTTAGCCACCACGTAGCACATCATTATATACCAGCTAGCCCAACTTCAGAAACCCTACAAATGTCACTGCTGTTTAGTTTTCTGTCTTCATTTATGTCAGAAGTGATAGCAGAGCTGTACGTTTTAATTTATCAGAAATCCCTCAGTCAGAACATGTTTCCATCTAAAGATTACATACCTAGCGAGCTAACTTCAAACATTGTTAAACTTCATAAATCCTGTTTTCATGGATGCCTGGATTTTAAACTTTATTGTTACACCTGGTAGAGCAGCAGCGCTGATCATTTTATTAAAGATGGAAGACAGTTTGTAACTCTCAGTGATGCCGCAGTGTTCGTTTGACTTTGGGACCTAAAGCGGAGTTTGGACCCGGAAACGGCTAATGATGTCAGACGTAAAGACCAGATAGGTGCTAAGAAATGCCAAAAGATGTGCCTTGCAGACAACAATGGGGGTGATCAGTTAAGGAGAGGGATATTCGAAAAGCACAAGACTGTGCACAAGTTTGCTCACATTGTTATTTTAACAAGATTGTGTTAATTAAGAAGCAACCAAGTGGCAACCTCCAGGGCTGGATGATGCTGGCAGGTCTCATCACTGATAACTGGAGCTGATCACCACTGCACCATGTTGGTGGTTTTGATTGCTTTTAGAAGATTATTAAAATCAAGTGACCTGAGAAAAGTATGACCTACTGTGTGGTACACGCCAAATTGTGCTTCAGTTCTGTTGGTGAAATTCTAGTTTTTTATTAGTCTACACTCATTTCCAGCAGCTATCTGTGCCCCTCCAGTGCAGCTGGTCAGTGCAGCATGGTAATCAGACTGCTAAGACTAGCAGATAACTCAACCCTTGGACCAGATCTGATGGTTTCTGGCTCTAAAAGAACCTACGTGGCAGCCGTTGAAATGCTAATTGTGAGATTTAACAAATGCTTCATTTAGATGCCATAGGTGCGTCATGGCGAGGAGGAGCTACAGCCATCTGTTATCGTGTCTGTGGCAGCAACAAAATATACAAGTGTCAAAGAACGAGGGTTAGACGCTTCATCAGTACAAGTTTCGGATGAGCACGGCTCACTTTAATCACCTTCTACTAATACATGTCGCTAGATGACAAGAGTTTGACAGTTGGTGTCACTGTAGCACACCTTCGCATATGTCCTCTTGAAATGACTGTATGTACAGAAATAATCACCTTTTTTGATAAACCAATTAGCGATTCAGTGGCATGCCTCGCCTTCCACCCATATTATACAGTCATTTGTCAGGAAATGTCAGAGTTTTAATAAACCTCTAAACAGCCCGTCACAACATGGCCTGCACCAGTGGCATTTTGCTGGGTCGTAATGAGAATTGTGCCTGTAAAGGTTAACCCAATCAAAATTAATGGTGAGGCCAGTCAATGGGGAAATGGTGTTTGTGATAAAACATAAGACTTGGGAGGGTTGCCGATCCACGTTGAGGCAATAGCAGTTTTGCGCAGAAGCATCTTTTGGAGGTTTTTTTTAATAACTGAGTTTTTGATTTCTCTCTGTAGCCGTACTGTTCACTACATCTCCATCTTCACGTGTCTGCAAATCCCTACACATCTGGAAACATAGCCAGCAGGGACTCGGCGCCGGGGATCATTGTCGCATCAGGTGGGTGAGAGGGAATATGTTTCGAGTGGCACGTCATCTACATTCTCCGTGTCTTCTTGGACTTCTGAGGAGTTTTCTTTAAGACAAAGCTCATGTTTTTATCTGTCGTTAAATTATTTAATAAAAGAAGGACTTTTAGCCCTTGACTGAAAGGTTAAAACATCTAACCAGTGCTCACTGTTGTTGATTTGCCAGGGTTGTAGAAGGAAAGTCGAACAATATGTGCATTATTCAGTTAATAAAGTAAGGTATTCTATGGTTTGCTTAGATTTTAGTATACAGCAAAGGTAACATGAAAGAGCCTCCAAACTGCAGAGACATTAGTGATTAAAAATGCTTCTCCTTTACTGTTTTTCTTCTTTCTTCTGTGTTAACTTTAAGATATCTGTCTGTTTCTCTTAGTTATTAATCATTTCTGTGCATTTTCCATGACTTGTTCTTCTTTGCAGTTGCACTGTAGTGTTTGTTACATTTAGCATCGGTACATCACTCCCGCAAGCATGTGACATGCTGGCATCAGCTCACCTTAAAACGCAAACAGATAACTTGACAACAGAAAAAACCCTCAGAGCAGCATTGTTCCTGAGAACACGTGAAAAATAGGCAAGGACTCTAATTGATTCACTGTGAAGAAAAAAATAAGGTAATGTGACATCAGCAGCCCCCAGGTGGATTCACACCTGTGATATTTACTCCCGTGTGGACCGGCTCTGTCAATAACATGCAGGCACCGGCCTTGGGTGTCTGGAGAAGGCCAAGTTTACCCTACCAGCATGAATGCCATGACCTTTATGAACCACTGTGGGATAAGTCGGTTTCACTGATTTGGGAGTAAAACAATTAACTTATTTATTTCAGTCTATGTCATTATTTCAGCTACAGAATGGTGAAAATGAATGAGAATGATTACTTATTTCTTCTTCGCTTATTTCTTCTTTTCTGTCCCAGACCATCATTTGGAAGTTATTTTGGGAATAAAAATGTTGGGAAATAGTCCTAAAACAGTAAAACTTATTCAAAGTCCTGGGTTCTGAATGATTATCTCAGTTTTACATTTTTTCTGCCTTAGTAAAAAGGTGGCAGATGATATGGGATGCATCGCGGCATTGTGTAAAAATCCCATTTTACAGAGTTATAAGGAAAGGTTAGCTTTAAGGTAGGGTCATCAAGTCCATGAGCTGAAAGACACATTAAAAGCTAAAATGATCTATTGATACTGAGTCTATTCATACACTTGTGATTAATTAATATTATGTTTTGAACATTAGCCCATTCACAATGTGACATGGGATGGGCTTTTAAACATTCCAATAGTTTTGTGGTCTTGTTCATCAGTGGGGGAAGAGAGGAGCGGGAGGTTGACAGATGGATTAGTACTGATGCGATCAATCACCGGTCCAGTCTCTGTGGTTAAAAGCATGAAGGCAAAGCTGTCGATTTATTGGTCAGCTCCTATCCTCATGTTTGACCACAAGCTGTGGGTCATGACTGATTGAGGATAGTATCAACAGGACAACTTCCTCTGTAGGGGGCCCAGACTCAACCATAAAGAGGGTGAAGAGCTCATACGGGAGGGGAGCAGGGGAAAGCCACTACCATAGGTTTAGGTCAGATTTTCCATCTGGTAGGAAACTCCAAGGGCAGAACCAGGACATGCTGGTGAGATTTTGACATGCTTGGGAATGTCTCTGAGCTGAAAGCTGGGATGAGACTGGATATTTCTGCTTAAATATCCAGTCTCATAAATATACTCTCTAAGTGTATGTATATACACTTAGACAGTATTATAGCAAAATGGCCTTTATAGTAGTGAGACCGAACACTGAGCTCACTGTAGGATAAGGGATCAACATTTAATGGGCCTTTATTTAGCTGAGATTTAACTGCTATTACAAGTTCATTTATTGGTCAGTAGCAGGAAACTGGACTATAATCCACATGGTCACTGTTGTTTGGAGTCCTGTGGAATTTGTAGGCAGTAGACCACAGTACTTTCGCAAGACTCTATGCTCATAAGTTGTGCAATGTGAGGGCTAGGAGATCTAGTAGATCTTTATTTTCTATGTCTGGGTTATAGTGCAGTTTGTGACACATTAAAACAGAACTGTTAGGTAGAAAAAATGAGACCTTTATAATAATAGCATCCCAAGATTTCATCTCAACTCTAAATTGTTCATTACAGCATTTGTTGCTTGTCTTTTGAAGTCAAAATGAAAGTAAATCTGTTATTTCGACCGCCCGTAGTGCCATATGGGACCCCAAACTGGAGACTATAACTTTCAAAGACAGGAAGCAGAACAGTGATGAAAGCAAACGTGTATTTTAGAATATTAATTGGTTACCAACGACGTCTTTCAGACATCTGCTGAGTTCTCCCTAATCTTATGTTTTTAATTAAACCCAACCCTGAACCACTGTCAAGGTGGAAGACTCGAGGAAATCATTATCAATCAAGATGACATGAGGCTAGAGGAGATGCTAAACATTAGCACGTATACAATTATAGTTCTGTGAATTATAAGTGTATTACACTGTTAGTGCATGATACAGATGCACTGTATCCACAGCATACCTGTACATCACACCAGCATGGTCACAACATCAACTGGAGCTCAGCAGAAATCTAAACATTCAGCACTCGTGTAGCTCGTATGTTATGATGAGTGTGAAGCCTATTGTTTTTCAAGAGGCATTCAGAGTAGGGGACAACTGGAAAAACCGCCACCTGGCGCCAATTACGGGCTAAATTAAAGCAATTACAGCCGTCTGCACAGAATTAGGGAAGCTTGTCTTAATGTGGTCAGAACTGCTGAATGAGGGATACAGTAATCTGGATTTATTGGTTAATTTAGGGGTATGGGCAAATGTTGCACTGCACAATAGATCTTTCAGAGGACTGTAATTACAGCAAATGTCTGCAGCTGCAAGCTGGTGCCTCCTGCTGTAGAACCACCTCTTGTCTGAACACAATGTGTAAAAGTCGTGGTGTTTTTTGTCAGAAATTAATTTCCTTTTTGTGCATCAAACTGTCTCTCCACCTCGAAGCACTTGATCAAGTTTGTTTTCTATCCTTTCTGTGAACTGGCCTCACGTCCAGGCTCCATTGGGGCAGAACTGACCACCAGCAATGTCAGTGTGTTCATCACCTCGGACGCAGGAAACACGTGGAGACAGGTGAGGCAACTGTTTTTGGACTGTTGTGATGTCTCGCTGGTAAACTAATTCTGCATATGTGTCACATTTGAGGAAAAAGTATCTAAGCTCTAAGTCTTCACATGGCAACAGCTGACTGACATTTAACAGTTGGTACGAACCACGCTGTCAACTTCTGCAGTCTCCTACTGACTGAGAACATTACTTTCTTTTCCAGCTGATCACAAGTGACCAGACTGTTAAACAGAACGAGTCCTCTCACGCTTTAGCTCCGTGCTTTAGTTTAACACCACTTTATATAAAGTTTAGAGATAGTTTGGTTGTATGGAATATTCAAGCTTTTAATCTTGTTATTCCATCATTGCAGACTAGAGGATAACCATCCCTCTGAAAAAAGGAGTAAAGGAGTTCATAAAAATATTCATAAATTCATTAAAATTATTTTAAATGTTTTTCTGTTAGCATATACTTTTATATAAAAGATGTATGAAAGTCGAGCCAACGTGTCCTTCACTAGTTTTGGAATCTCAGAGACACAAATATCTGATAATTAGTGTCAGGTAACAACAAAAAGAATATTCCAATGTTCACTTCTTGGATGCACTGCGCCATGTTATTTGTCAAGAACACAAACAACTGGTGGGGGGAGATTGTCACACCTAGCAGGAGCTTTCCTCTCCCCAGGAACTCTCTGCAGGAGGGGGAGATACAGGAGAGGTGGAGGAAGATCTCAGCCTGGGCGTCTATTGTCTCATGTAGTCTGGAAGATGAGTGGATGGTGGGGTGGGTGCAGTTTTCTCTGTGGTGGGGTTGGGTGGACTGTCCCGGGCTCTGTGGGGCCGGGGGCGCTGCTGCGCTGGGCCCCGGTCTGGATGGGCCTGGGCCCCCTTTCCCTGGCGGGTCGCGGAGTATGGGAGTGCCTACTGGGGTCAGCGGGGGAGCTGGCCCCAGGGAGGGGTCACCTTGCCCCTCCCTTCCTTCCCTCCCCATCTCCAGCTGCCTCCCTCTTCCCGCTCCACCACAACCACCCACACATGCAGGGCCTTGGAGTAGGGGTATGTCACCAGGGTGCAGAGGAGGCTACCCCCCCCTCTGTCCCCTTCTGGCTGCCTCTGCCTCAATTTTATCCCACAACTTAGACATTCACATTACTCACACTCTCATTACACATACATATAGGATCTTGGGGGTGGGCACGATACACGGAAGTCCAAAGTACCATCAGGGTGTACACCTCACCCCTGGCGTCGTTGCCCACCTCTCAATGTTTAAATACACGTAGACATTGAGGGCTAGCAGGAGGGACTATGCGCTTACCTGCTGCTCTCTGGCAGGTAGCTCCATGCCCTCCTGGGTTTTAAATGCACCTTAGAACACACATGCATCAACACTACAATGAGCGGGTGGAGGGAGGTTTGGAGTCTTCTCTCACCCCCGTTCTCTGCGGCCTGCTGGAGCGGGGGGGCTAGGAGGAGGAGTTGGCCGTCCGACTGCGGTCTGGAGTGTGGGGCCTCCCTGCTGCTGCGGAGTCGGGGCGGTCTGCCTCCCCACCGCAGGGAAAAGGGTAACACCACCTGGGTCTGGGTGCAGTTCCCCCCTCCAGGGGCAAGGGTACCTAGACCCGGTTTGTAGAGTACGCTTGGGGAGTGTGATCGTGTGTACAGCGTCTCTTTATGTCTGTCTCCACGTTGGTTGAGTGTGGAGTAAGTGCATATGAGAGCATGAGGGTGGGAATGGATGTTTGTGTCTGTGTGTGCCTGTATGTCTGTGTCTATATGTCAGGTTGGGTGTCAGGCGCCACCTCTCTGGGGACATCTCAGGCCCTCCAAGGTTTGGAGGCCTATCTCCCCCTACCACCACTTCCCCTGCCAGTGGCAGACTCCCTCAGACATCGGTGCGTTGGTGGTTCTTTGTGTCCGGGGATGGGCGTCCAGGTACACACCGGCTCACTCCTTGGCGGCCGCTTATCGGGGCCTGGAGCCTGGGGCTCGCTCGGGCCACTTCGGAGGTGGGGTGCCCCCGGCCTCTCGGCCTGGGGCTCGGTCACTCAGGCACAGCTGGCTGCCGGCGGAGCTCACGGGCGCGTCACTGCAACTCCCCCTGGCTTCTGCTCCGCGGCTGCTGAGTGAGCCCTCATCTGGGACTCTCCTCAGCTCTTTCTGGGACAGTGGCGCGGCTGCCCCTCTGTTGGTCTTCCTTGGTCTCTTGTGTTCTGGGGGCCTCTGGATGTCTGGAGTTTTGATCTCCTCCATACCTGCTTCATACCCTGGAGGACGGGGCTGTGGCTCCCCACACTCCCTAGCAGATCGTTACATGGAGAAACCTTTGGAATACAAGCATGCTGATCCACACAGGTATGCACACAGGTGTACACACGGGTATTCACAGACGCGGACTACAGCTTTCTTGGCTGCTGCCTCAAAGCACATTGTGCGCTGTCTATCTTGCGTGCTGCACAATATCGTTTATTATTTAGTATCTACTGATATCTACTGCTAGCTAGTTTATTGTGATGGTGCCGTTTTTTTTATTATGTTGCTCTTTGTTGTTTGCTTTCTCTTCTGTTTTTTTTCTCCATACAGGTGACCCAGGTGTTTTGTTTTTTTGTTTTTTTTTCTTTTTCTTTCTTCCCCCCCTTCTCACCGTCTCTTCTCCCCTTTGGTTTTCTTTTTTTTTTTTTTTTTGGCCTGTCCCGTTTGGCTCTTTTGCCATCAGAATTGTTGTCTAAAGGCAAAGAAAGATACCCAACGGATTTTACTTTACCAAACTGACCATCCCAGCCTTGCCGTAATGGTCCATTTGATTCACCTTTTATTGTTTATTTTATTTTCACTTACTGAATACGGGACAGACTTGACTGGGGGAAAGAAGGGGAGAAAGAAAGAGGGAAAGAGAAACAGCTGAGAAGAGGGACGGGGGAGAAGGGCAAAAGACAAAAACCAACAGAACGGGCAGAGAAAAAAAATGCATATATCAATCACCTGGATCACCTGCTGAGAAAGAAAAAAGAAAGCAAGCAGAAGAGAACAAGAGTAATAGAATAAACAACATCACAATGATATATGTGAATATGACAGTAAATACTAAATGTTAAACATTATTGTGCAGCACATAAGATCAACAGAACACAGTGTGCTTTGAGGTAGGAGCCAAAAAGGGTGTAGTTTGTGGGTGTGATCACCCGTGTGTACACCTGTGAGCATGGACGCGCTTGTTTTTTGTTTTTTTTTTAAAAGGTTCCTTCATGTAATAATCTGCTAGAGGGTGTGGGGGGGCCACAGCCCCGTCCTCCAGGGCGTGAGGCAGGTGTGGAGGAGATCAAAACTCCAGACATCCAGAGGCCCCCAGAACACAAGAGACCAAGGAAGACCAACAGAGGGGCAGCTGCGCCACTGTCCCGGAAAGAGCTGAGGAGAGTCCCAGATGAGGGCTCACTCAGCAGCCGCGGAGCAGAAGCCAGGGGGAGTTGCAGTGACGAGCCCGTGAGCTCCGCCGGCAGCCAGCTGCGCCTGAGTGACCGAGCCCCAGGCCGAGAGGCCGGGGGCACCCCACCTCCGAAGTGGCCCGAGCGAGCCCCAGGCTCCAGGCCCCGATAAGCGGCCGCCAAGGAGTGAGCCGGTGTGTACCTGGACGCCCATCCCCGGACACAAAGAACCACCAACGCACCGATGTCTGAGGGGGTCCGCCACTGGCAGGGGAAGTGGTGGTAGGGGGAGATAGGCCTCCAAACCTTGGAGGGCCTGAGATGTCCCCAGAGAGGTGGCGCCTGACACCCAACCTGACATATAGACACAGACATACAGGCACACACAGACACAAACATCCATTCCCACCCTCATGCTCTCATATGCACTTACTCCACACTCAACCAACGTGGAGACAGACATAAAGAGACGTTGTACACACGATCACACTCCCCAAGCGTACTCTACAAACCGGGTCTAGGTACCCTTGCCCCTGGAGGGGGGAACTGCACCCAGACCCAGGTGGTGTTACCCTTTTCCCTGCGGTGGGGGGAGGCAGACCGCCCCGACTCCGCAGCAGCAGGAAGGCTCCACACTCCAGACCGCAGTCGGACGGCCAACTCCTCCTCCTAGCCCCCCTGCTCCAGCAGGTCGCAGAGAACGGGGGTGAGAGAAGACTCCAAACCTCCCTCCACCCGCTCATTGTAATGTTGATGCATGTGTGTTCTAAGGTGCATTTAAAACCCAGGAGGGCATGGAGCTACCTGCCAGAGAGCAGCAGGTAAGCGCATGGTCCCTCCTGCTAGCCCTCAATGTCTACGTGTATTTAAAATTGAGAGGTGGGCAACGATGCCAGGGGTGGGGTGTACACCCTGATGGTACTTTGGACTCCGTGTATCGTGCCCACCCCCCAAGATCCTATATGTATGTGTAATGAGAGTGTGAGTAATGTGAATGTCTAAGTTGTGGGATAAAATTGAGGCAGAGGCAGCCAGAAGGAGACAGAGGGGGGGGTAGCCTCCTCTGCACCCTGGTGACATACCCCTACTCCAAGGCCCTGCATGTGTGGGTGGTTGTGGTGGAGCGGGAAGAGGGAGGCAGCTGGAGATGGGGAGGGAAGGAAGGGAGGGGCAAGTGACCCCTCCCTGGGGCCAGCTCCCCCGCTGACCCCAGTAGGCACCCCCATACTCCGCGACCCGCCAGGGAAAGGGGGCCCAGGCCCATCCAGACCGGGCCCAGTGCAGCAGCGCCGCCCGGCCCCACAGAGCCCGGGACAGTCCACCCAACCCCACCACAGAGAAAACTGCACCCACCCCACCATCCACTCATCTTCCAGACTACATAAGACAATAAACACCCAGGCTGAGATCTTCCTCCACCTCTCCTGTATCTCCCCCTCCTGCAGAGGGAGCTCCTGGGGAGAGGAAAGCTCCTGCAAGATGTGACAATCTCCCCCACCAGTTGAAGAGCCCCCCAGGTGGCTCGACGCACCGGCGGCACCCTGCTCCAGGGCTGGGCCTCCCCTTTGGTTTTCTTTCTCTCCCTCTCTTTCTTTCATTCTTTCTCCCTGTCCTATCCCCCAGTCATGTCTGTCCCATTTGTAGCAACTGAAAATAAAATAAATTCATAATTATAATAAAGGTCAATCAAATGGACCAATATGGCAAGGCCATGATGATCCACTTGGTAAAATAAATTTGCTTGGCATCTTTCCTGGCCTTAAGACAACAATTCTGATGGCTAAAGATCCAAACGGGACACCAAAAAAAAAAAAAAACAACACAAACACAGTGGAGAGGCCCAGTTCAGTGACTTGATTGTTGGGTACTTCTGCATTGGCTTTATTTCCCCCCCAGAGGTGGTTGCATGTCGGTGGATAAATACAGAAATATAGAGGACAGTTGCAGGCTGATCCACTTACCATACACTGTGTGTGGTTCACCAACCCACTGGAGAACTGACTGTTTGGTCTTTGTATTTTTCTCTTGGGTGATTTCTGGGAAGGTGAAAACAATGTGTAGGAAGGCAGCTCACAGTGTATATGAAAGTATTTCCAGAGCTGACTTTCATTCACTAACATGGATTTTAAGCTTGGCTTCAAAAAATGTCAAGGCAAAGTGAGCAGTTGGGACCTGAGCATTGAACGTTGTGTCTCGCATTAGAACATCCGCCTGTCTTCCTCTGTTTGATTTTGCTTGTCTGTGGACTCCAGTTCCAGTAAACATGGCTGGCTGTCAGTCTGAAATGACCTGCAGCCCTGATCATAATCATCCATGTGGTTATCCACCATCCCATTTAGCTTCTGAGTTTCATTTAAAAAAAAGCCTCACACATGTAAACAAACCAATGTGCAGTGATAAGTATGAAGTGATTAGGTCAGACATTACCCCTCAGATGGAGATCCAGGATGCAATTAGCAAAATGACTGTTACAAAAATAATTTGGGATTTGTTTTATGGAAAAGTTAACATTGGTGGTGGAGAGTGCAAAGTTAGAGTAACTCTATAAGCATCATTAGTAAAATAAAAAATCAGAAACGACTGCATTCATCCACCAAGGCTGAACATTAATCCAACACTAAGCATGAATTGACTCCTGAGCTCATATTTTATACCCATACTGAACCCAAGAACATCAAGACAATGATGCAGATTATGAAGAAATGAAACAAAACAGTAAAAAGTCCTTTAAAAATGTCAAAATCTTGAAATTGACTTTAAAAGTTTATCAAAGAAATAATCAAATACCTCATCAGAAAAGGTAAGAGCCAGGAAAACCCCTTAAATTTTCATCCACATATAAATAACGCCAATTAAAAAAATCAACATCATTGTTCAGAAACAAACTCATCCCCACGGCTTCTATTCGGGCGCCACAACGTTCTAATCAGATCAGTTGTTCTTGTTTCCAAGCACAAACAAATTTTAATTTAAGAGTCACAAAGTTTGCCAAGTCACTGCTGTTGGCGAAGATCAACTTCCTGCAATTACACAATCATGCAGTGCAGCAAATATGTTATATTTATTAATATTACAGCCTCATGTCTGATAATTAATTTTTCCAACGATGTGCCCCGTTAAATCTTGAACAAACAGCCACTCGCCATATGGAGCACAATGAACCGACTGACCTCCCGTCCTCTCGCTGAAAACATCCTCCTCCTCGCTCGTTGCCTATCCTCAAGTTTGGAATATAAGTCCTCAGACAACAGCCAGCTTTTTTTTTAAGGTCACCAATCATATTACTTCTAAAGACCGGCTGAATTCATTGGCTGCATAAACCGCACATTAGACGGCCTCTACATCACTAGATTCACTTCAGTTTATGAGGCTTGTTTCTAATTAAACACAGCAATGAAAAATAATTATTTGGAAGGTAATGTAGCAAAGCAGGGCCATGATTTGCATGTATGAGTGTGTCTGTTGTGAAAAATGACAGGGTGGGTGTGTGCAAATGTGTATACAAGTAGGAGTACATCAAGCGTTTTTGTCCCAGCAGATTTTTGATGAGGAGTACGCAGTGCTGTATCTTGACCAAGGAGGGGCTTTGGTGGCAATAAGACACACTCCGCTTCCCATCCGACACCTGTGGTGAGTCATTATGACAGAGACGCCATTTGTCACAGCATGACTAATTTTCTCTGAGGAAACTGCAAGTCCTAAGTTAGTCAAGTAAAGGCAAACGAGTTTGTCTTGGAACGAAGGGAGGGTACGACTCTGTTTAGAAAACCTTGGATGATTGTCATTCGGCTTTCTGGGTTTGAGACTGTAATGACTTTTGCTCTCACTGATCAGCGTTCTCCGAGCGGAGAACCTTCAGCCCTGCGCGGAATATAAAATAAAGTCGTTAGACAACTCTCAGGGTCATTAGTGTGCGCACACAGTTGAGGGATTAGCAGCGGCCCCTTGTGAAGCAGCTGTTTGTGTTCCCAGGTTGAGCTTCGACGAAGGACGGCAGTGGAACAAATACAGCTTCACCAACACGCCCTTGTTTGTGGACGGGGTGCTCGGAGAGCCCGGGGAGGAGACTCTCATCATGACGTGAGTAGAAAAAAAACAGAGGAACAGCAAATTGCTGGTGTCTTTAAATGCGCGCTCTCTCGCATCGTGACCCGAGCCTGTGCCGCTTCCATCTATAGCTCCGCTCTATTCAGGATTCCTGACTGTGCGTTTTCCTTTCATGAATAAAAAGGTTTCTGTCAAGGTCTAGCCAACATCAAAACTGGCTGTCTGCTGATTATGATCACAGGAGATCAATGCTTCAGCGACAACGTGACTGCCCATTTGAAGAGCATGAAGAAGAGTGATCAAAAAATGCCTGAGAAAACAGACGAGAAACTTTATTTCTTTATAAAGTTTTAACTGCGTTAGAAAGTGGAGAGAGGCGTGGGGATGATTTAGCGTGCCCTCAGAAATCAGATTTATGAAGATTCCTTCTGTGTTCTTTCAAATTTATTATTAGAACAGCCCAGAGCAGAAGTGCGTGCATATGCTATGACGCAGCACTGCTCCCTTATTGAAGCAGAGATTTAGGACTTTGGGACGTGTTACCACAGCCATTACATCAATGTTTCATGATACCTGCCATAAATGACAGACTGACAGCTGGCTGTGGAGTCAGCCTTACAGGAGAGTGATAGGGCACAGCTGGAGAGAGAAAAAGGAAAATGCAGCTCTTTTTTTGGTGGGACTCGAGGGTGGAGAGCTAAAGGCGATGCTGGTAGAATAAGTTCTCGAATGCAGAGCCTCTCAGCTGGCAGACACACCATTAGTTTTCATAAGACCATCATGCACTGTTTTCTTATCAATTTGTACTCATTTTTACAGTAAGTGCCTGTCATGGCTGGGTGCCTCAGAAGCTAATTGACAGATTGATTGTGATAAATATGCTGTGGTATGAATGGTGAGGAGGGGTCAGTGCAAAGACACGCAGCCACTCAATTTAGCTAGAGATGGAATATTTATCCACTTAGTCTCATAACCTTGGATTGTGTTTTGTTCCTGACCAGTACATGAAAAAATATGGCTTTTCGTTCTGATTAAGTTAAACTTTAAAAGAAAGGGTTTTTAGTAACAGCATAACGCTGGAAATTATATACTGTGGATTTCGTTTTTAGATTGGGAACATTTCAAGTGTTAGTCACTGTTAACGAATCGCATGTAAAGACTAAAACCTTCCAGCAGAACAATTTATTGCACAATATGTCTTATTTTCCATGTTTCATTTCAGTCTGTGCTGACACCATAAAATAAAACCAACAAACCCTTTATTGGATAGGGAAGCTGTGTGGAGGTGACAAAGTAAGCTGAGGTTGAACTTTCTGTTGGCTCTCTGTAGTTGCTGCACAACTATTTCTGTCACGTGTGCTTTGAATGAAAAGTTGGATGCCTTCTCGAGTCTAATGTGTTTTCCAATTTCCCAGCTCCCTACTAGAATCCAGCAACTGGTGGTCACTTGCTGCAAGACAGAGCCATGCAACAGCGACTCTTTTTGTTTTAACTTCCATGTCTCTGGCAGTATGTCTAGGGTTAGGGTTGTGAGTGTAGGCCGGGTTTGGGTTTGGTTAATGTGCTCTCCTTTACATAGATTTTTCACCTCTTTGCACTACTTACATCGAAACACTTTTAACAGAAAAACTGTACCTACAAAATGAATGAGAGTTCACTTGAAATCCAGCATTTAGTCCCTGAAATCTTTTTAGCATGTTGCGAAAGCCTAAGCCCTAAGCCTAGACAAATCACTGGTGACTGGATGGATTTCAAGAGTGACTTCAGTCATGCTATCAAGTGATCAAGTAAATAATAAGCAGTTGTGCTTTACAAGATACCGAGCTGAATTCTGGCTCAAACCTCCTGTAGCCTCTCTTTCTGGTGCTCTGCTTTCCTTCCACAGTCCAAAGATATGCTCTCATCTGTGATGGATGAGGAGCCAGCCCAGGGTGTACCCTACGTTTCGCCCTACACCTGCGGGGATAGGCTCCAGCATCCCGATGATGCTTACTTGGATAAGTGGTTAACAAAGTGGATCATTGGATGGATGAATAAAGTTTCAAAGAGGCAGACTGCTAGATTAGTAAATTAAAAATACAATGCCCCAAAAACCAAACATGATGGATTTGCAGATAGCTGATAGATTTGTACAACTACCCAACTCTAACGTTGCAGGATAAAAAGTGCCTTTCTGTTACCTGTTGGTTCTTCCAATGATGGATCGCAGGCGGCAGATCTTGTGTGTTTTAAGTGAGGAGCCAAATGCACACAACACAGGCGGGACTGATCTTAACAAAAGTGCGGATTTATTCGGACTAATGGCAAAACAGACAAAACAAAGGGCAAAAGGCAAAAGGCAAAGTCAGAGTTAAACGGAGATAAACTGAACTGGGAGAGCTAACCTAAACACTAAACTTGGACAGAGGGAACGTGGATGGTGACACGAGGAACCTAGACATGGAGACCTGGAACATGATAAAAACAGACAACCCGGCAATGACTACATATCATAAACACACGAGGGTGATGAGGGAAGTGGAAACGCTGGGGAACACAGCTGGGACGCATAGACATAATGACACAGGAGGAAGGAAAACTGAACACAGAATGCAAGACTGTCAAAATAAAACAGGAAACAGACTTAGATGCAGACTAGATGCACTGCTCAACACTGGGACCGGGGAGAGAAACAGACTTAGAAATAGAAACGGGAGACCAAACACAAAGACATGACGAGGACTCGGGGAATTAGAGAGTGAGAGACACAGAGAGGAGAGAGAGAGGGACGAGGGAGACATGGCAGGGTGGGGAACATGAGAGCAGAAAAGGGAGAAGAGACATAACAACAAGGCTAAGACCCAGAGATCCCAAGAGAGAGGGACACAAGGACACAAAGAGAACCTAATAGACAACTAGACTTCAAAGACAAGAAAAACTCAAAACATAGAAAGAACTAAACTGAAGGCTAAACTGTAAACATTGAACTTAAACCCTCTTTATAATGTGAGAGTCACAAACACACTATAATCTCAAAAGAGCCAGTGCCCTGACACAAACCTGTAAATCTTATATATCCATGCTTGCAGCAGTTTTCTTGCACGGATCATCTGTTGAAGCATTTGTCTCTTTCACTCACAGTCTTTATAAGCTGTTTAGTATTTCACTTTTAAAGGCTCTCTGTAATTTCCTAAAACAGCTGTCCACTGCTGGTAGTATCAAATGCTAGCTAATAAAGTTGTTTATTTCTGGTTGCATTTTCAGTTTGATGCTCTGAAGTGTATTTGGGGCATCCGAAAGCTGAACGCGCGGGATCAGCGTTAATAGACCTCCGTGCTTCCTTTCACGATAACGATGGCTCACGACATTCAGCGCAACAATGAGCCTCACAGATGTGTTTTTAATCATGTGTGGTCAAAAAAACATCAGCTCTGTGGCCTAGATGATAAGATTCATCAGACAGTGCTTATTAGCAGGATGAATTCACTCCCGGCTTTGATCTTGGTGTGGGATTTGCTCACCAGACTTTTCCTTTAACATCGTTTTAGTTCGATCATTATCCAAATCGTGTTTTGTATTTAACGAGTGCAGCGTGTGTGTCTGCTTTCTTTTTTCAGGATATTTGGACATGTCAGTCATCGATCGGAGTGGCAACTGGTGAAAATAGACTTCAGGTCCATTTTCAACAGGAGGTGTATAGAGGCAGATTATCAGACATGGCACCTGCACAACCAGGTACGGCATTTAATCAGATCAGGATAGAGTTTTGATTCTTTTTACACCCTGTACAAAATGTTTTAGAGCCTTTAATTATATTTCAAAACTGTTTTTAATTAAATAACATTTCAAAGAGGCAGACTATTAAAATGATTTTTAATTTAAAAAGTATACTAATGAGCTGCTTCAGTAAAACACATCATTATGAAACCAGGTCTAAGTACCCTAGCTATACTAACCCCAAGTGCAATGTTTAGCAGAAAAACTAAATAACTTTGAAATATAGACAGTTTTCCCTTTGACTGCATGTTTTGAAAAGCCAAAATTCCAATATTCTGAAATGTTAGGGTTAGAGCTTTCAAATTAGGATTAGGAATCATGGAATAAAATGGTAGTAAGTAAAAGGCAGGACTCAGCCTTGCATGAAAAAACACTCCAAAAGGAATTAAACTTGTTACTTAATGAGCTATTATTTCCAAATGAGAAGTAAATTCATTGAAGGAATTCTAAAGTCTGTGGAGACCATCTCCTCCAAACACAAGTTCTTAAGTTTGGTTGATTCAGAGCCCCTCGCTGTATGCTTTCAGCTTTGCTGTGTTGTGAAGCTGGAGACCTCCCAGCGCAGAATCCTTACGATTCCTCCCTCATGCTTTAAGTGAACCTCCCAGCATACGTTAAACCTGCCCCGAAAGCTCCTCAGCCTGGTCGGGCCTGAAGCAGAGCCAGACGTTTAAAGCTTGCCTTTATTCATGGCCCACTTCTGTAATTGGTTTAGACACCCATATGCTCAAAGCAGACTAATGATCAAAACATATAGCATGGAAGATGACAAGAGTCCAAGCCAATTACAGGGCTAAACTGCCCAAATGTAGAGGCAGTGTGGGTATAAAAAATAAACACCACCTGAAAACAGAGGTTTTGTGTTTAAGTTAGGGAAGGAGCTGGCAGTTGTATTTGTGGATGCTGGCAAGAATTTTTTTAGCCATCTCACTAGTGACACCTAATGCACAAAGACAGAATGTTGTGGTAATAAAAAGAGAGCAGCAGTGTAGGATGAAGGATGCAGTGGAAACAGGCTGCTGATATCTTCACATCTTTTTGTACTCGACTGATTTTATATTCACTTCCCACACATAGACACGTGGCTAAAAATGGATTAGGCTCTGGCAGCGTTTGCAGCTGAAACTCCTTCACAGTCGTTCATCTCAATATCACAAAAAAATCCCTTAAAAAAGAACTCAAGCAGCACATTCGACAGTGTGACGCTTGCAACGGAGGAACAGTTGCTGAGCTGAGCACGCCACACGCCACGAGCCCGTAAATATGCGCTGAACAAGAACGGTGTTCTTTGCACACATGGCTGATTGTATCCTGTAAGTTATTTATTGTGGATACGGAGTTACAAAATCACTTCAGTTTCAAACTCTGTTTCTTTCCGCTTGGCTTTGTTTTTGGACCCTGCAGGGTGAGCCGTGTCTGATGGGAGTCAAAAGAATCTACCGAAAGCTGAAGCCCACATCCAGGTGCGTTATGGGAAAGACATACTCAGTGACCATGACATCGGCACCATGCGACTGCACAGAGGCTGACTTTGAATGGTCAGTATTTAATTTTCATTCAGTCCATTTTGTATGTGCTAACACTTTACAATCCCCACTTTTAAACTGTGCATTAATAATTCATCAGATTTGAATAAGTATAATCTGGGACTACTGGGCTCTGGTGGCTCCCTGGGAGCTGGAGAACTGTGCCTGGGTCTCTGCCTCAGTTGGTGGCGGTGGGGGACTGGGGTTGGTGCTCTCTAACGGTCTTGGGGTGTGGGGCGCTTGTGGTGGCGGGTTGGCCTCTTCTGGGTGGGTCTGGCTACAGGGCCTGGGGCCCTGGTTCCCAGGGTCTCTGGCTAAGACCCTTCTTGCGTGGGGTTGGTCTGCGCCCCCTTGGGTGGGGTGGGCTTTCTCAGGTGAGGAAGCATACATTGCTGAGTGCAGCTTGTCCCAGACCCAGACCAGGGTGTCTTGTCCTTTTCCTGTGTGTGTCCCAAGACTCATTTGAACACTCTGGTCTACTGTCTTGGGTGGAGGCCCCGGACTGGGTGGTGTCATTGCAGACCCTACACCCCCCCGTGGCTGGGTGTGGGAAATGGGGGTGCCTACTGAGCCAGTTATTTCCTGGCTCTCTCCTTACACACCCACACACACTCTCCCTCATACAGCACATGCACGCGTAGGGTCACAGTGGGTAGAGCCATTCACGTGGCTGTGTCGGTGCTACCTGTGAGTTTTTGAGTGTTTGTGTTCCAGGTGTTGTATGTTTGTTCTCTTACAGGTGCGGTAGTTGGCGATACATTGTGTATTTCTTTTTGTACTCTGTTCTTTTATTATGTCTTCCCCAATCCTCTATTATTCTCTCCCTGTCCTGCCTTAGACATTGTCATACTGTATACCACATATAATAGAATAACTGAAATAACAGGAATATAAAGGAAGATGTAAACAGAAACACCCTAAACAAGAGGAGCCTGTAGAGAATTTATAGAGCTGCTCTTGGAAAAGCAAAATGTGTTTGGCACACAGTGCATTCAGATCATAATTCTGATTGTAAAAGCTGCCAGAGAGGTCAGGACTTGAACAAGAAAAAGAAAAACACAGCTGGAGTAAACACTCGACATCATCAGAGTGTTTGGATTCTCTGTGTTTTTGCTGGGTTTTTTTGTTTTTGCTAAGACGTCTGACTCCTGTGAGCCCTTTTCGGTTTGTGTGTGTGTGTGTGTGTGTGCACTAGAAAGCCTGCAATATTAAACCAAAGTTGCTGGAACTCTTAACACTTTACCATCCACTTTGTTATTGCCTTTGACCTTGAACAATCCTGTAAATAAACCTGTTAAACCTTAAAAAAAATATGACCTCAAAGCAAACTGTGCTTGTTGAGCATGTGACCAAAATGTAGCCTAACCCGAACTGAGATCTGGTGGATTTTAACAGGTTATGAATTTTACTGTGAACACACAATGATAATTCATTATTGTTAATAATCATTAGCAGTACCAGGATTCATCATATTCATTAGTTTATCTATTCTTAGATTGTATTTATGAATTTTACATTTTGTCATTGCTGATAAAACATGCTGATAGTATTTTAAAAATATTACATGTTATATGATTTACTGTGTATTTGGTAATGATGTTTTGTACCCAGTGCTTTTAGATGTAGCTTTAAATATAATTTTAATGTTGCAGTGAGGTATTTTTAACCTAAACCATAATGTTCCTGTAACCACATCTAGCCTGTAGTGCAAAAAAATATTGCATTTCATCTTATTGAAGAATATGAATTCTTTACAAAAGACTTTCCAGTAATTATACTAAAGGTTTATTGGAGATTCTGAAAAACTAGTTCATGCATTTATTACTTCCAGGCTGGACGACTGTAATTCATTATTATCAGGCTGTTCTAGAAACTCCCTGAAAAGCCTTCAGTCCTGACAGGGACTAGAAAGAGAGCAGATTTCTCCTGTATTGGCTTCCCTTCATTGGCTCCCTGTTAAATCCAGAATTGAATCCTCACATACAAGATCTTGAATAATCAGGCCCCATCTTATCTTAAAGACCTTATAGTTCATGTACAATATCACTTGTTGTTCCTAGAGTATTTAAAAGTAGAATGGGAGGCAGAGCCTTCAGCTTTCAGGCCCCTCTTCTGTGGAACCAGCTTCCAGTTTGGATTCAGGAGACAGACACTATCTCTACTTTCAAGATTAGGCTTAAAACTTTCCTTTTTGCTAAAGCATATAGTTACTCTGCAATATCGGGTTATATATAATAATATAATAGTGGGTTAACATAGGCTGCTGTAAGCTTCCCAAGATGCATTGCATTTTTCTTGCTCACCTTTTCACTCACTATGTGTTTATACACCACGCTGCATTTAATTATTAGTTTTTATTGATCTCTGGCTCTTTTCTATACTGTGTTTTCTGTCTTCCTTCACTCACCCCCAACCAGCCACAGCAGATGTGTTGTCTAAATATTGCTGCTAAACGCAAACCTCACCAAAATATCTTATACTTGTTGTTAGGAATGTTTTGCCAAAAATAAATTACTTATTTTTGATGATCCCTAACAAACCATCACAAGATTGGTTCAAATACCTAAATTCATATATTTCCAAATTCCTTTGGAAAGATAAACCCCCGCGTATTAGCTTAAAAACGCTACAAAGAACCAAGGATAGAGGAGGATTAGATCTGCCTAAT
>NW_024582396.1:2392061-2414001 GCF_018398535.1 Haplochromis burtoni
GTTGCTCTTTGTTGTTTGCTGTCTCCTCTGTTTGTTTTTTTTGTTGTTTGTTTGTTTTTTTTTGTTTTTTTATCCATACAGGTGACCCAGGAGTTGTTGTTTTTTTTTTTTTTTTTTCTCCCCCCTTCTCACCGTCTCTTCTCCCCTTTGGTTTTCTTTCTTTCTCTCCCCCTCTTTCTCTCATTCATTCCCCCTGTCCTATTTTTAAAAAAAAAAAAAAAAAAAAAAAATGACAAAGGATGAACTGAAGCTCTGCCATCACGTAATGTCGCATACTGCTGTTTCTGATGTCATTTAAGAAAAAAAAAAAAAAAAAAAAAAAAAGGAATGTTTACATCACAGTTGCCTGGGCTTGGCAAACTTAACACAAAGCCACCGTAATTTCTGTAAGGTGGTACGGCAGAGCGGGTCTAAGGAGCTCGGAGAGAAAAGCGTCTGGACTTCTTTAAGTTTCCTTGAAGACATTTCATCCGAGAAGCTTCTTCAGTTCTAGGATTTTAAGGCCTATGGGAGCGTCCCCCAGGAGGGTTGTGGACCCCTTATTGATCCTCTGCTTAATCACACGAGCCAAGGTGTGAAAACAGGTGTGGGTCAAAATCAAGGTTTCGGGTGGACCCACTGTGACACCTGGCCACACCCTAACATGTGATTTACTGAGGTCAAATGGCCCAGGATATGAGTGGGCGTTAAGGTGTCTGGGAAGGATTCTAGATGACAGACAGTTGGTGTGGTAAGCCCCGCCCTCTGTTCAAAGATGGCTGTTCACATGTAACATGAAGTGTTTGTAATGCCTGTCATTACAGGGACCTTTGAAGTACATTAAAATATATCTGAAATAAATGACCCCTGTCAAGGTCAATTACTGAGTGACCCAGCAATACAATTTACCAGCAAATGGTAGAATAATCTACTTTATTACAGTTATTGGATTTCAGCCATTCACCCTCCATTGGTTGGGGGTGATGGGAAAGAGAAGAGAGCAGACAGAGCCACAGTTTGATAAATGTAAAACTGAGTGTTTCATTTTTCTCTTATTGCTTCTTCCCTCCACAGATGGAAGTAAAAACTAGCCAGAGCTTTAAGTTCAGGAATGACACTGTGTCCCCTTCATAGTATTACACACTATTAGTGCACCTATCAGCCCCGTCCCATTTTTCATTGTATGGTGTTTCAGTTCAACTCAGCTTTATTTATAAAGCGCCAAATCACAACAACAGTCGCCTCAAGGCGCTTTATATTGTAAGGTAGATCCTACAATAATAGATACAGGAAAACCCAACAATCACATGACCCCCTATGAGCAGCACTTTGGTGACAGTGGGAAGGAAAAACTCCCTTTTAACAGGAAGAAACCTCCAGCAGAACCAGGCTCAGGGAGGTGCGGGGATGTTTGTAGTGTCAGTATGATTCCCACACAACACCACGGTTCTTCATTCACAGATGGATTTATTCTTCCGTCACACTTCTCCTCCAAACCACCATAAAATTCACCGTCAAACTGTCATTACATAAAAGTACAGAATGACCAGACATAAAAATTACAAATAAACATTAAACCCAAGTTAACAAATGCGCGATACACAAACACAGTTAACATACCTCGCTGGCTGCAAGTAACTGAGGGAATGAGTCCGCTTCCTAGAGTATTTAAAAGTAGAATGGGAGGCAGAGCCTTCAGTTTTCAGGCCCCTCTTCTGTGGAACCAGCTTCCAGTTTGGATTTAGGAGACAGACACTATCTCTACTTTTAAGATTAGGCTTCAAACTTTCCTTTTTGCTAAAGCATATAGTTAGGGCTGGACCAGGTGACCCTGAATCCTCCCTTAGTTATGCTGCAATAGACGTAGGCTGCCGGGGATTCCCATGATGCATTGAGTTTTTCCTTTCCAGTCACCTTTCTCACTCATTATGTGTTAATAGACCTCTCTGCATTGAATCATATCTGTTATTAACCTCTGTCTCTCTTCCACAGCATGTCTTTATCCTGTCTTCCTTCTCTCACCAAAAGCGCGCACAACAGAGCCCCGCCCCTCCCTGAGCCTGGTTCTGCCGGAGGTTTCTTCCTGTTAAAAGGGAGTTTTTCCTTCCCACTGTCGCCAAAGTGCTTGCTCATAGGGGGTCATATGATTGCTGGGTTTTTCTCTGTATCTATGAAGCGCCTTGAGGCGACTTTTGTTGTGATTTGGCGCTATATAAATAAAATTGAAATGAATTGAATTGAATTGAGGAACAAAAACTTAACGAAAATAATTCCCAATTTCTTCTTCTTCTTTACAGCTTTCTTTTACTTTAAAACAGCTTATTTATTCCTTCTTGTGACTTAGTTAACTTACAGTTTAGCTTCTTTGCACATGCTTTCTAGACTGCACTTTGCAGCACTTAAAGGCGCCTGTGCACAACACAGAATGAAACTTAGTTCCTACCCCAAAAGGAACAATAATAAATAAAGGAAATAAATAACATATTGAAAACAAATTGACATAATTTATAATTATGGCAGTTAAAGTCATTCATGCTGGACTCCCAGACATCACTCTAACTGCCACTCTGGACCACTGCTGCCATCTGTTTGTTTGCTTTGCTGACACCCGTGCACAAGAAGCTTCTGTTTGTGGCACTTGGATCAGAGTCGTTTGGTTTCTCAGTAGCTTGTAACTCAAAGGAAAGCGTGGGCTCTGTTATGTGGGACACTCGCATACATCATCACCGAGGGTATGATGGCATCACCTGGAGGACAGAGAACAACACATAGCAGCGGCTAATTGTTACGCGAGGTATTTCCTTGTATTTGGCACAGAGCCCTGGTCTTATCAGATGTAGAGATGCATTTGCAATATGTCCCGGGGTTTAAGGAAACTGGGTTTAAGTGAGGGATTAAAAGATAAGAGATCACCGTGAAGGATAACATCCTCCAGATTATAATTGCAGAGCAGCTCTGGCACATTCTCCCGGTGGCTGCTGCTGTTAAATGGAAACCAGTTAGCTGCTCAAACATATAACTGTGTGTGTGTGTGTGTGTGTGTGTGTGTGTGTGTGTGTGTGTGTGTGTGTGTGTGTGTGTGTGTGTGTTTGTGTAGTCATTCCCATAACTGTGTGGCATCGTCACCTCTTGAAGGACAAAGTGTTCAGTGGAAAAAAAGATGATATTTCACACCTGCCTTTGTGCTGGTGACTCCTGATATCACAGCTGCAGTCACAGAGAATGTTTTTCTACATTAGACAAAAAATATTTTCTTTGAATTATCAGCAGTTTTAATGTTTGTTTTCCTGCGTATTTCTTTTTTCCTCACGTTGGTCCCATACCTGCAGGTCTCTCGAGGAGGACTGCTTTTGAAATAAGCTCTATCAAAACCATAAATCACTGAGCCTAATAGCTTTCATTAACAATCACAACACTTTTGCATCTGTGTGCATGTCGCGCTAATTGGGGCAATTTGTCCCTATCATTTTGGGGACACAGCGCTGCTCTGCCTTTTAATTTATGGCACAAACAACTCGTGGGCTGTGTTTAAAGAGCACCGAAGAAGCAGCTGCTGCGGCTCCTTTGAAGTCGATACTTAGATGACATTAAGGTTCCATGTTGAATTTCAATCTGAAATGATCTTACAATATGGAGCCTCTTTCGGTTTAGAATATTTTATTAACTTTTGATTGATTTCCCTGTGAGTATTATCAGCCATTTTATAAGCAGGTGTCACACTTGTAACAGCCTTTATCTAATTTTCGAATTGAATTTTCCAAACGCTGTCTCCTCCATGTCCCGATTTAATGACGCCGTCTGTTTTGTCGGATCGTTGCAGTGATTACGGCTTTGAGAGACGGACGGACGGCAAGTGCACCCCTGCCTTTTGGTTCCATCCATCATCGATGTCCAGGAGTTGCACCACGGGGATGACTTTCCTTAACAGCACCGGGTGAGGATGAGAGCTGACTAGAATCAGCATGCACAGTCTCAGCAGCGACTCGCAGGGATTGGATAAAATGAATGGTGCATTTGAGCCGAATAGCTCAGGGTGCTTTAATTAGTTTCTCAGGGACGACACGGCCGGGCCGAGGAAAATGTGGGCTGAATGATCAAACCTGCACTTTTAAAAAACAATCATGAACCAACAAGGATAAAGCACCGGTAATAAAAAGATCTTCTTTGGGTGAAAATTGTGTCAAGAATTTCAAAGAGGGATGAATGAAAAATTCAATGCCAAATCCAGTGTGAGGGTGTGTGAAGTGCGGTGGCTTTTTCCAAAAATAACTCAAGCGCCCAGGAAAAAAGTCTGATTTAACATTGATGATCACAGTGTGGATTAAAGCTCAGAGCTAAATGCTCCTCAGGAGAAATGCATTTAAAAAATGTCTTAAATGTTAATAATAATGGGACTAGTCCATTTTGTTCACTTAGGAAAACGTAAGCAGAGGTATTGTGAATAAAACTGATGGCGATAGATGTTCACCATCTTACCCAGAACACACGTAGGATTGTTGGGGATCAGATGTACGATGCTTGCATATTCTTCCTGTGCTAACGTGGGATTTTCATCCCACAGCCCAACGACCTATACTTTAGTTTCATTTGTGCTTCTAAAGTGCCTGAAAGTGTGATTGGGAGCATGAATGAAAGCCGTTTCTCTGAGTTAGCCCTGCAATAACTCCTCTCTCGCTGTGACAGCTGGGGCAGTTTGTCATGCTGTGAATTCAGAAATGTGAAGAAGGCTTTATACAAATTTGAAAACTTGAATTATGCTAGCTTTAGCGTATTTGACGCCCAGAATAAGAACTGCTTCTGCTAAAAGTCTGCTTTGGAAAGAGTGGATTACTATAATTACTATAAGGTCATAACGGATTAATGATTATTTCTCTGACTAAAAGTTGTCACTCTGCGATCTCAGCTGCAGAAATCTACCATTTACGTTCATTACTAGACTTTAAGATTACTACGTGTATCTTTTTTTTTTTTTTTTTTTGCAGCGAGAAAATAATTTTAAAGCAAAAAGTATTCAAAGTTTACAGGAAACTATTCAGGGAACTGGCCTTCTGTATATAACTTTGGCAGCCTGGTGACATGTTAGCATTATCTGGTGTCGTTTTCACCAGACATAATTTTCTTTTTCTCAATATTTATTTATTTATTTTTTGACAGAACCTTTTAAGATAGAGAAAATGTCAGGAAAAATAATTAGATCACATCCCTGCAATCAGAAATAAATGTGATCGTGACAAGACGAAACATTTGTGTTGTCCTGATCGCATGGCCATGAAGCCGTGTTTGTGCAGCAGTGAGCTGCGGTGCTGTATCCATCCGACTTGGTTGTTTATGTCTTGCACTCCAGACACCAGACGGTGCATCCTGATGCTGTTTTTGTGTGTGATCTCTTTAGAATGGCACACGGGTGGTTTAGAGGTGTGGAGATTGATTTTTTTCCCAGTTCCTAACAGAAACTAGTGTTTTAGTTTAATTGATGATTCCAAATTGGTCAGAGGTGTGGATGAATAGTAATTGTTCTCTGTGTACCTCCCCTCTTGCCCAGTGTCAGCTAGGATAATCTATCACCTTCTGTTGCTCCAGCTGGATAAGTGGTTAAGAAGGTGAATTAATGGATGGATGGTAGGTTGTACACTCCAGCACAGTTGTGGAGGGTCAGGAGGGTGTAAGTTGATCTCTCATCCAAAAAGAAACTGACTTTCATTTCTGAACACATGTAAACATAAATATTTAATGCCTTGTAAAACAAGGAACTTTTTAAAAAAAAAATTATAAAGATTTGAGTTGCAAAAAAAAAAAAGATTGTAGGTGTACAATGACAATGAAGGGCTACTTTTTTCTATTCTATTCGAATGGATTAACTTTTATGAAAATAAGATTATTACTATTATATATAGCTTCTTTAGATGGTGTTTTATCCTTGAGCTTGAGGGTCCTGCACAGTATCTCAGCTGTTCCTAGGACTGCACTCTTCTGGACAGATATCTTGGATGTTGTTCCCGGGATCTGCTGGAGCTGCTCGCTTAGCTTGGGGGTCACTGCACCAAGTGCTCCGATTACCTCTGGGACCAGTGTTACCTTCACCCTCCACATCTTCTTGAGTCCATCTCTCAGTGGGCATGTGGCAAGAAATACCAAGGGGTGAGTTCCTGATGAAGGCTCTTAGGGTCCTGTTGATCTTGTACAGTTCTAGGTACTCGAGGATCCATGTGTGGGCCATCGAGTCATAGGCTTCTTGTAGTCAATCCAGGCAGTGCACAGGTTGGTCAGTCTGGTCTTTCAATTGTGTCAGTAGCTGGTGTTGAGCTTCTCTGGTATTCCTGCCAATTCCTTTCTATGTCGCACTCGTGGTTCATGCATTGAGCCTCGTGCCTGTACATCTTAGCTGCTATGATGCCTGACAGGAGCTTCCATGTGGTACTGAGGCAGGTTATTGGCTGGTAGTTGGATGGGAAGGTCGCTGCTGGGGATCATTAGGAGCCTTCAGTTACATATATATGTGGAAAGCCTAAGGGAGGCACATCAGCAGCATTGTTAGTGACAGTCAACATGATATTAATTAGTCAGACACAGCATGAAACAGAGGAGTCAAGTTAGAGGTGGGTTGCAGAGTGGCTTGCATTGTGCAGCAGTTTCAACAGCGCTCCCTACAGGATGAGAAATTGGTGAGCAGTGTGTAACCTGCTGAGGCTGGCACTGAGATCAGCTGATGTGTTTTTCTTTTTACTTATTTGTTTTTTAATAAATTAAAGATCAGCAAGGTAGCAAAAGCTAACTCTAAGCTTTCTTACATAATTCACGTCCAGAAGGACTGTCATAAACCCTCCCTTTCTGTTTAAAGATACTTGGATAAAGAAAACATATAATTTTCTGACATGTAGTAAGGATTGTAAAATATCAAATGCTGTACTCTGAATATGTATAACAACCAACATGATTAAAGAAAACATGCAACACAATATCTCTGTGGCAAAAATGGCACATTCATTGTCACCAGAACATTAATCAGGGTAAGTGCTTTTTAAAATTTCTGAAGGAGCCTCAGCACGGCTCTTTGTTGCAGGAACATTGACATTCCCACCACATTTTAGAGTTTCTGTCAAAGGGCACATTGTTTGTGTTAGCGTCTACGCCCCTCACTACACAAACAGCACTGCTGGCAATTCAAATTGAAAAGTTTTTTTTCCTTTTAACTGTTAAGTTTTCTCGTGAATCTAAATGAGGGAAGTGCAGACAGATTAGGCTCTGCTGTTATTTTAAACATAAATATGGTTACAAAGAGAAGTTTATACGAACCTTATATGAAGTTTGTGTTTGTCTGATGGCACATCTAATCAGTTTCATTTGCTTTTCCACCTTCAGCTACAGAAAAGTGGTCTCCAATAACTGTACAGCTGGTGTGAGCGCAGAGTACACAGCCAGGAGGCAGCAGTGTCCTATCCAAGCACCCAAAGGTCTCCACCTGGTTACCAGTGAGGGTTCGCTGACAGCCGTGTTAGGCACCAATGTCACCTTTCTTGTTTTTCTGGAGGAGGTGAGCTGTATCCAATGTTTCCCATGAAGTCACACAGAGTCAGTGTCATTATATTTACAGTGTAAATAAGGGCGAAGTCAGAACTGTTAGCAAATATTAGTGGATTGTTTCAAATGTACAGTTAGATTGGAAATGGCTATCTGGGTTGTTTCTATAGCAACACCAGCATCCTCAGCTGTGACTGTGCTGTATCCTCTCATATTTTCCTGTGTTCACACTCTAAACTAAACCTACATGTTTAAAGGGAGAAAAATTCCCTTTCTACACCTTTTTTTTGCTTTTTATGACCAAAAGTACTCACATACTTTGACATAGTTACACATCAACACAATTAGTGATCCTAAGAGGTGTTGTCGTATTAGTAGTGTTAGGCTTTAGGGTTCAAGTTACTTCTCATCATCATTGAAAACAAAGAAGATACTCAGACAGGGACTGCCAGCCTGAGGAGCCCTGAATGCAGTAGCACAGTTTCTTTTAGGTGGGACTTCCTTGTGATTATAGAGTCAGCTGTGCGGATTGTCTTTGTTTTTAAATGCAGATCGTAAAGCAAAGTAATTAATAATTAGTAATACAGATAGTAACTACTATCTGCTGCAGTGAAACTCTTATATCTGGAAATTATCCTTTGTCCTCTGAGAGGGTGACAGCGTCTGCATGTAAAGGCAGCAGATCGTGACCTGTGCTCCTGTTGGAAAAAGTTGACAGTGTGCAAACTGTGACTCACAGTGTCTTTTACAAGCATCCGTACATGATGAGCTAGGACTGAGATCCATGTCACTATTGACACTGTTAACTTTGGAGTAAAGTCAGTGTCTGACAAAAGTATTACACGCCTTGGAAATGAGACTGAGCTAAGTGACCACGCTGACAATCGCAGCCCTTAGCAGGGAGTGTGATAAACATTACCTACATTATTGTGCCTAGAAGGAAAACCGTGCTCTGTGTTGGTCAAATGTAATAAAAGCCAGCTCAAACCAGAATGAATATTTCATAAAAGGCCATACCTGCAGATTTCCTGGAAGTGTTTGTCCTGTTCAGGGTGACGGGGCGAGGACGAGCATCACTCTGGACTTTGGAGATGGCCACGCTCTTACATATTCCAACGTGAGCTCCATCGAGGAGGGGATCAAACACATCTACAAAGCTGTGGGAATCTACCGAGTGACTGCTACCGGGGAGAACAGCTTGGGCTCAGAGACCGCCATGCTCTACCTGCATGTCACATGTGAGATACCGAGTTTTGTGAAAGATGTTTTTGTGCATTTATTTAGATTCTCCAGTGTGTCTGCTCTTCGTTTCAGCTCTTTCCACTTTTTATCAGAGTCTATGGAATTGCTGTTTCCTGCTTGTACGACATTCTATCCTTTATCTCTTCACAGAACATGTTCCCCTCCCTTAGCCAAACAAACAAGTGAGATAGAACAAATTCCATTTCTCTTCCACTCAGTTCAGCTTATGCTTCGCAGCCACTCAGCCCGCAGAAGCCACGGCAACCTCATACGTAACAGGGCTGACCACCCCCCGTGTATTCAGGGGGTGACAGATGTAACGGAGCTGACTTATTGATCAGGGAGCAATGTTGCCCCTACCAGTCTGTCAATCCTATGTGCCAACCGTACAAATAGAGCCACCGCAGGCTCCAGAGTGCCACGGATGAAAAATAGTACACAGATGGCAGCCGGCAGTCCCAGAGCAAGAGCGAATCTTGAACAAACTCACCCTCCTTACCCACCTATAAACCCCATCTCCTCCCTCTTTTTTCCCCTCATTTGAACCAACAAAGTTATTTCATTTATTTTTATCCTCTTTTCACATACTGTGGCGCAGAGCGTCGAGTTCACACTGTGATGTATATGTGTGCCTGAGTAGGTCAGCTGGAGTATATCCATCTCTCAGCTCCATTTGTGGCTGTGAGGAATAAGGAAGTGAACCTGACTGCTGTTCTGTGGCCCGGCCAAGTGGGAACGGTCACCTACATCTGGTGGATCGGAAATAACACAGAGGTACAGCGCACTCAAGAAATTCACCACTTCTCTCAGTACTTCTCTTCTTCTTTTGCCCATTTGCAATTAAGTAGGTTGCTGACTCTTCTGGTCCAAAATGTGAGAATCATTATTTTGTGGAGCTATTTTTGTGCATGCAGGTTGGAAAATGTGTAGCCTTGTTAATCAGCGTCAATAAAAATGGTGGAACGTGCTGACCTGTTCACATAGTACCTTAATTACTGATAACCAGTGCAGTGAAAGCGTCTTAGTGTTAGTGTAAAAATCCTCCAATTCTAGGGCCTGCTGCAGTCAGGCAGAGCTGATCAATCACACAGAGTTAGAGGGTCAGAAAAGACATATTTTTCTGTTAATCCCTTTGAGGCATCTAGCCATGCGGATAGTTTCAGCTTGGGGGACACAGCTTTGGAGATATCGGCCTTTGAAGACAAAAGATCTGCATGGATTTTGTTCAGAACAGCGAAACGTGACACTTTAAAAATGGAACAAAGACTTCTGGAAACACTGCAATTCAGAAGCAGTTTGCAAAATAAAATTAATCAGCTTCCACCTTGCTGGTGGATTGAGTGACCATTATGTTTAGTGTCATACATTTAACAGAGTATTTGCATGATTATGCCAAAAGTACCAGTCCAACAAGTGAGCATGGATAAACTTTTTGTCAAAAAAGGGCATTGGTCTTGGCAGAAGATATAAAACGATTTTTAAAAAAAAAGTAAAATATATAATCCTCGCACATTCTCACTGCCATGGTGCAGGTAAAATAAAAATTATAAATGCTACTGGTGATGGTGATGTGACCTATTAGGATAGTGCTGCCATGTGTATCACTGTCTGATCAAGTTGCTTTCAAAGTGCTTAAGTTGTCACGTATTGTGGAGATGTAAAGAGCTAGCTTAGCTCTTAGCACGGGGGATCCCTCATGATTCATGAGTGGGAGGTTAGCCAACTAAATGTAAATAAGACCACAAGGTTAATGTTGACTCCACGGCTACAACTCCTGATACAAGAAGAAAATCAGGTCTATGATGTTAATGCACCAAGTTAGCTTGCTATAGTTGCTTAGGGTTAGCTTTACAACTCACCATTGGTCAGCTGGTTGCTAGTAAGTGATGTCAGCAGTGATGTCAGCAGTGATGTCAGCAGTGATGTTAGTCATTATCAAGCAAGAACTTTGGCTGTCAGACACTGACATTTCTCACCATACTACACACAGCAGTGCTGCTTTGACTTCCTAACAGTTAGCCATTATTCAAAGGTTTTACATGTACAGTGGGGCAAAAAAGTATTTAGTCAGCCACCGATTGTGCAAACTCCCCCACTAAAATGATGACAGAGGTCAGTAATTTGCACCAGAGGTACACTTCAACTGTGAGAGACAGAATGTGAAAAAAAAATCCATGAATCCACATGGTAGGATTTGTAAAGAATTTATTCGTAAATCAGGGTGGAAAATAAGTATTTGGTCACCTCAAACAAGGAAAATCTCTGGCTCTCACAGACCTGTAACGTCTTCTGTAAGAAGCTTTTCTGTCCCCCACTCGTTACCTGTATGAATGGCACCTGTTTGAACTCATCATCTGTATAAAAGACACCTGTCCACAGCCTCAAACAGTCAGACTCCAAACTCCGCCATGGCCAAGACCAAAGAGCTTTCGAAGGACACCAGGAAAAGTATTGTAGACCTGCACCAGACTGGGAAGAGTGAATCTACAATAGGCAAGCAGCTTGGTGTGAAAAAATCAACTGTGGGAGCAATCATCAGAAAATGGAAGACATACAAGACCACTGATAATCTCCCTCGATCTGGGGCTCCACGCAAGATCTCATCCCGTGGGGTCAAAATGATCATGAGAACGGTGAGCAAAGATCCCAGAACCACACGGGGGGACCTGGTGAATGACCTGCAGAGAGCTGGGACCAAAGTAACAAAGGTCACCATCAGTAACACACTACAACGGCAGGGAATCAAATCCCGCAGTGCCAGACGTGTTCCGCTGCTGAAGCCAGTGCATGTCCAGGCCCGTCTGAAGTTTGCCAGAGAGCACATGGATGATACAGCAGAGGATTGGGAGAATGTCATGTGGTCAGATGAAACCAAAGTAGAACTTTTGGTATAAACTCAACTCGTCGTGTTTGGAGGAAGAAGAATACTGAGTTGCATCCCAAGAACACCATACCTACTGTGAAGCATGGGGGTGGAAACATCATGCTATGGGGCTGTTTTTCTGCCAAGGGGACAGGACGACTGATCCGTGTTAAGGACAGAATGAATGGGGCCATGTATCGTGAGATTTTGAGCCAAAACCTCCTTCCATCAGTGAGAACTTTGAAGATGAAACGAGGCTGGGTCTTCCAACATGACAATGATCCAAAACACACCGCCCGGGCAACAAAGGAGTGGCTCCGTAAGAAGCATTTGAAAGTCCTGGAGTGGCCTAGCCAGTCTCCAGACCTCAACCCCATAGAAAATCTGTGGCGGGAGTTGAAAGTCCGTGTTGCTCGGCGACAGCCCCAAAACATCACTGCTCTCGAGAAGATCTGCATGGAGGAATGGGCCAAAATACCAGCTACTGTGTGTGCAAACCTGGTAAAGACCTATAGTAAACGTTTGACCTCTGTTATTGCCAACAAAGGTTATGTTACAAAGTATGAGTTGTATTTTTGTTATTGACCAAATACTTATTTTCCACCCTGATTTACGAATAAATTCTTTACAAATCCTACCATGTGGATTCATGGATTTTTTTTTCACATTCTGTCTCTCACAGTTGAAGTGTACCTCTGGTGCAAATTACTGACCTCTGTCATCATTTTAGGTGGGGGAACTTGCACAATCGGTGGCTGACTAAATACTTTTTTGCCCCACTGTAAAAGGCTAAACAGCATCTCATGCTACCGCAACCACAAAGTGGACAAACACAGATAAGTTCTTCAATAGATAAATAAAGTTGATGTATCTGCTCAAAGACTGCAGGTGATTCCTGGAGTCATTTCCCCCCACTGTGGTATGAAGATGAGATGCAATAGCACCCTAAACTTGAAAATCACCCTGAAAATTTAAAACTGGTGGTGGGAGGAAAAGTTTGCTTAAATAAAGCATGAATTTGTCAGAGAAATCAGTTTTAAATTTTCACTCCGTCTAAGAGATGTGCTCCTTATGCTGTTGGAAAAGTAACTGTTAGGATTCTATTAGAACTTCCTGAAAAAGTAGAGCGTTGTTCCTCCAAATATAGCAACTGTCAGAGTGCAAACACGCTGACCCCGGCTTTACTAGCATCAACAGGATTAGCAGCTAATGTAATCAATACACTAGATGTTAGAGAACCGTAACATTTAACATGACACATCAAAAAATTTATATTACAAGAGAGAAAAAGAAACAATTCAAGCATTGTGGTCTGAGGATGCACTGCTATAGCTGTAGAAATGCTCCACTCCTCTCTGTCTGTGTAATTGTAGCTGGGTAAATGTGTTTGCTCAGCACTAACAGGGGCCTTTCCACGAGGACGAGCAGTTCTGTCACTTGGTAATAAACAGTGGCAGCATTAGCATCTTAAAGCTATCTGAAGAACAAATGGAGACTTGAGTAATGACAGTAAGGAGCTGCTGGTGTCACACAGGAAGCTCCCTGTAGGCCTCTGTGCTGCATGCAGCACAGCACAGACTTTAGCAAAGCTGTGTGTCATCGTGCGTGTGTGTCTGTGTGTGTTTTTGTCAGTCGGCCAACAGCCTGACACCTCTGTAGTGTAAATAACAGCAGTGTGAGATGTTAACCAGCCGTTGATAAGGGTCTCTCATGGGAGCACATACAATCTGACTCCCCATCTCCCTCTCCCCTTCTTCCTTCTCCCCCTCTCTCTCGCTCCCCCAGCAGCCAGTAATCACCCTAGAGGGAAGTGTGGCGTACACATTCTCCCGGGAAGGCATCAATACAGTCACTGTGCAGGTGTCTGCAGGGAATACTATTCTGCAGGACAGAAAAACCATCGCTGTACACGGTGAGCCGAATTTCTCCCTCAGTGTCCACTGGGAATCTGTTGCTCTGCAAACAGGCTGATAAGTTTGGTCTCCACAGTAGAATAATAATGCTGCTTCCCTTTGATGTTATACTTCTTAGATGTCATTCTTCTACTTAATGTTTTAAAAATAATCTGCCATTCTCCAGACTTAGAGGTCATTTTTAACCATATGCTAAAACTTTTCCTTTGCTAAGCTCTAACAGAAATTGTATATAAATGACAGCTGTAGCATTCCTTTTGTTCAAATAGGGCCGTCTGTGGCTCCAAAACGCAATAATGATGTCGTCCAAAATGTTAACATTAAAGCTTTAAAATCTCGAGTCCAAACATGAACGTCCACATGTTCATATTCGCCTTTAAATTTCTCTTTTGTTTCCTCTAACTCAACATGATGCATAACTGATGATGAATGTCTCTGAGACAACTTCCCGTTCTTTTTCCCAGTTATTCACTATTTAAGCTTTAATTGAAAAGATGCTTTTATTGGCTCAGTAAACACTGCAAATCATTACGAACTGTGTTACAAAATAAGTGATACGAGCTTGGAGAAGTTTAGAGCAGAGCTGCTGCTCCTTCACACTGAAGCTACCTGAGGTTTCTAATCAGGATGCCTTCTGGCTACATCCTCTTGGAGGTTTTCACCCAGTTTGGAGGAGAGGCCCAGGAGTGTCTTAGGAGAGATTGCATGGCTCATCTTACATTGGAGTGCCTCAGGACCTGCTAGGAGGAACCTGAAAATGTGGCTTAGAAACTGATGTCTAGAATAACCTTCTGAGCTGCTGCCACTGATACTGGACTTTGATTGATTGGCAGAAAATTGATGCATACATTACCTTTGAACTCCCAAGATTTATTTTTCAAAGTTACTACACGTGATCCATTAACATCCGGTGCATGCTAACTGTATTTATCAATCCTTTTTCTTAACAACTACAACACAAAGCATGATGAATAGTTTATTAAGAACATCAGCAGCTAAAAAAATGACTGAGCTGGTACAGAAGGACAGCGCTCTATCATCTATGTTCTCATACTGCAGCTTTTTCTCCCCTTGTAAGATCTGAATGGAGGCCGAACCTGAAAATAAACCCAGAATTTAGCAACAAGGAAAAAAAGCACACGTACATGATCTGAATCTTAAAACCGAACTTTGCATTTAATGACAGATGAAAGGCATAAGCTCCCCTCACACATTTACTTTTCTTCCTGCAGAATATTTCCGATCTCATCTGCTCGCCTTTTCATCAAACCTGGATGAGCACAACCCCGATATTGCAGAATGGAGACTGGATGTGAGCCGAGTCATTAAGAACTCTCTGATCCAGGTAAAGTTCTCTCTGGCTCTTTTGTAGCAACCGTCGCCTTCCTTTGGTAAATACTGTCAGCGCTCAGCTGGACCTCTGAGTGCTGCGTGACCTCCCCGAGGCTTGGAGACATGAATCTGACTTTTATGATGATAAATGACAAGGCAAGAGGGAGAAGAGGGGAAAAAGATAGTTCAAGAGCTGGCTGATTGCTGCTGCTCGCGGACCCTCAGAGTTCAGGGCCGTACAGTAACGAGGTTGTGTACAGAAGAATAAACATCAGTGCGGGTCTAATGCGTGTTCTGCGCTGACCTGAAGGAGCGCTCAGAGACGAGTGCTTTGCAATCCGTCAAATGGACGACATGATTCAAACCCACACATGACATGTTAGGTACAGAGTTTGCCTCATTAACTTGCCGTTATTTCTTCCAGCATCCTCACAGTGTCAATACGTTTTCTGAAGCAGAGGAGGAAGCAATCTGAGCTTTCCATCATATTTTCACACTTTTTGATCTTGCAAATCAAAACGGATGCTAAAAATATACAGCCTGTCTTCAGTCTTCACTGAACACGTCAGTTCGCTATTGACATCTTTTTTTTCCATGACATCCACAGCCCGGAGGCCAGAACGCATGCCGAAAAAACAACAACAACTTTCAGACAAAAACACGACGCACTGGTTAAAACCCAGCGCGTCGGGAGGAAAACCCAACAAGGGAAAGCTGGCAGCCTCAACTGGAATCAATAAGGCATCCAGAAATTCATGTTTTTTTTATTACACCAATCCTCCCAACCCAGCTCATCAGTTTGATTTTCTTTAAGCGGCGATCTGAAAGTGAGCTCCAAGTGAAGGGCTGCCATTGGTTGAAAACCACACCTGACCTTTAAGATTTCATTCATGCTCGAGATGAAAAACTTATCTCAAAGGTGAACCCTGACGTCCCTCTTTCCAAATTACATACAAGATTCTGTACGAGCCAGCCGAAAAAGAAAAAAGAAAAAGAAAAGCCTAAAATGTAAAATCTGCGGCGGGGTTTTTTTTTTTTTTTTTTTTTTTTTTTTTTACTTTACCAAACTGACCATCCCAGCCTTGCCGTAATGGTCCATTTGATTCACCTTTTATTGTTTATTTTATTTTCACTTGCTGAATACGGGACAGACTTGACTGGGGGAAAGAAGGGGAGAAAGAAAGAGGGAAAGAGAAACAGCTGAGAAGAGGGACGGGGGAGAAGGGCAAAAAACAAAAACCAACAGAACGGGCAGAGAAAAAAAAATGCATATATCAATCACCTGGATCACCTGCTGAGAAAGAAAAAAGAAAACAAGCAGAAGAGAACAAGAGTAATAGAATAAACAACATCACAATGATATATGGGAATATGACAGTAAATACTAAATATTAAACATTATTGTGCAGCACATAAGATCAACAGAACACAGTGTGCTTTGAGGTAGGAGCCAAAAAGGGTGTAGTTTGTGGGTGTGATCACCCGTGTGTACACCTGTGAGCATGGACGCGCTTGTTTTTTTATTTTTTTATATATTTTATATATTTTTTTATTATTTTTTTTATATTTTCTTAACACCGGGCCACGCTGTTTGCATCTTTCAAGACTGTCACATGAAAAAAAATGATATTTTGACAAAAAAATACTATTTAGAAAAAATAATATTTTTGCTCTATTGTATTATAATTCAATTAAATTTTATTTATACAGCGCCAAATCACAACAACAGCCGCCTCAAGGCGCTTTATATTGTAAGGTCGACCCTACAATAATACATGCAGAGAAAAACCCAGCAATCATATGACCCCCTATCAGCAAGCACTTTGGCGACAGTGGGAAGGAAAAACTCCCTTTGAACAGGAAGAAACCTCCGGTAGAACCAGGCTCAGGGAGGGGCGGGGCCATCTGCTGTGATTGGTTGAGGTGAGAGAAGGAAGACAGGATAAAGACATGCTGTGGAAGAGAGACAGAGGTTAATAACAAGTATGCTTAATATGTGCTTTTCAATAAAAATAACGTTCACTAGAACACGTCAATAACAATATCCTTTAGTCTTGCCTTGCAATCCAGCCATCATCATGACAGCACAAAAACACAAACTGCTTAATTTTTCAAGTATTTTCAAATATGGCATCAAAACTGTCTGTTTCCCACTGCGGTGAGTTTACTGCAGGATGGAATACAATCACGGACACGCGTCCAGCACCTTTGAATGAACACAGTAACAGTAAGGACATTTAAAGGAGACCTTATTAAATCATCTGTGATTCATTTATTTTAGCCCTGTTTTTATTTAAACTAATAAAGCAAGTTGCTATAATTAATCAATTGTAATTACTTTGATACAGGAAATTATAATTTCTCCATGTAATCGTGGAATTGTAATTTTATGCTTTAATTTTTTGTAAACTTTCTTCTGCAAAGCTGCTCATCACTCAGAAACAGCACTTTGAAAATGATGTTCAAAGCAAAGTTTTGGACTGCAATGCTCATTTAATCCAGCAGATGGCGGCTGACGCAGCACTGTTCAAAGCAGGACTGAAGTTAAATGCAGCTTGGACTCCAGTCGGGTTCAGGAGTAGCAGACATCCTCTAATCAAATGTACTGTGTGACACATTTAAAATTATGATTAAAAATGGCATAATCACTTTTTTTAATCAGTTTGTTTCCTCCTGTGACCCTGAATTTGATAAGTGGAAGAACATGGATGGATGGATGGAATTTGTTACCTTGAGGGACATTTGTGTTCATGTTTTGCAATAGTTTGATGTTTTGGAAACTTAGTTTCCTTTAGTCCTCCTTCCTTTGTTGTTTTCCCATTCTGTTCTTGCTGGAGACGTAACACTGATCTTACTGATCTTCTCATGTGAGTAAGTGAGAACATTTCTAAAACCTCAGACTGCAGTAAATGTTTAAGCTCGAATGATAAATGGTTGCAGCCTGAATCCAGCTAAATTCTGGTCGACGAAGGACCAAAAATATGTGAGCGAACGTTGACTGTCAGAGCTTTTTTGTACTTATTGTTAAGGTTTCATCTCTGTGAGCTGACTGCTGCAGTTCAGTCTGACCCTGTCCACTCTACTGTCCTCCTCTAGGCTACAGGCGTGAGAGAGGATCAGCTCCTGGTCACTGTCCTCCCAGGTTTACCCACAGCAGCAGAGTTTTTCCTCCTGCCTGACAAACAGATAACTGAGGGGAAACCAGAGAAGAGCTCAGCTCATTTAGATCAGGTGAGGCAACAACACCTGCTTTCTGACCTGATGCATGTCCTCCAGACTCGCTGCTTTTCCCCATCTCCACAGTGTAGGTGGATGGTTTCACCTTGTTATCCTCACTCGAACTATACCAAGTTTGAAGCATTGTTCCCCGTTTCTGCTTTATGACTCATAGGGGAATTTTTCTTCTCCTAGCAGCAGCAGCTTCTCCTGTAATTGCTCTTTCCTCCAGCAGATGTCAGTATTAACCTACTCAAGCATGTCCAGTTTTTTCTTCTCCAAAAGTCTAATTTTGGAATACGCCCGAGGAATATCTTTGCAATAGATTCATCAAAAAGCCTGACAAGTATTAACAAGTCATCGGGGGGAATGACTTTTAGACTTACTTAAGTCACATCCTGTGGGGTGCAGGGGGGAGCACTAGAGGGTGGCAGCATCTCGTAAGAGCCTAAAAGGTCACACAAGGAAAATGTTTGTGGTCCATCAGTCACTAAATCACCAGCATATCAACATGAGCTCAAATAGCCCTCAGCCTCACGTATTAGATAATGACTGATAATGTTGGCCGCGCTCTCTGTGGGAAGCACTCAACGGGCATGTGCAGAGAAGGAAGCTGGGAAGAGAATCAATTTGATTTTCCTCTTCCTTCCCCGCTCACACCTGGTTGATTGCCTGGAAAGTTCCTCTGCCCTACCAGCCGGTGATAAATCTTCATTCAAGGTTGGCATCTTTAAAGTGTAGCGCAAGCTCCGCTTATTAGAATGTATAATAGATTTACTGACCCTGGTATACAGTGGGAAAAAGTAATTAGTCAAAGCATAGTCTAAATTTAAACAGCTAAGAAGTATAAAGGCGAAGATGAAGGACTACAGAAATTACTCATATCACAATTAATTTGGCAAATGAGGCAGATAAGATAGATGAAGCCTCTACAGAGGGAAAAGGCTGCTGCAGGGAGAAAATGGAGAATTTTGTTTAGTTTTGCTCTGCAGAGTAATGCAGCAGTATATATGCTGATTCCATAAATGAGGAAAAACAGATTAATGATAGTGAAATGTCATTTATAAAGAGGCTCATTTGACTGAGAATTGGAGCCCTGAGACAGAGATTCATGGAAATGAAAAGATCTGTGTGAGGAAAGTAAGATTTCCTCCTGCTCGCTATAGTTTACCTTTGGGTCATGATAATCTGCTCAATTTGTATCAGAGTCAGATGTTCTCAATGCAGAAGGTTACTCGCCTGTCTGGAAAGCAGAGATCAAGTGAGACTGCTTGGTATGCATTATGCATTACACTGGAAAGGTCCCACAGACAAAGGCTCTTACATAAACAGAAGAAAGCTTGGATGGGGTTGTCGGTGGAGGTAGCGAGGTTTCTTCGGGTCATGGGTGCTTACAAATAATTCAGCAGCCTTGCAAAAAGCATTACATTTAGAAAGTTTGGTATTCAAAGTATATTCAGTTTGGTGGTAATTTGCATGCAGTGATAGCCTACTTCAGGTCAGGTGCGCATGTAACCGCTTCCATTTGTCTTTCACAGGCAACCTAAAGTTGCATTAGTCAATATTTTTATGGTGGAAATAAATCAAACATCGATCACAAAGTGTCTCTCAAATGGACAAAACCACAGATAATTATCACCCAGCTGCTGAACTACACCACCTTTTTATTTCTGCCCCATAGATTTCACTCCATAGCACTTTTCTAGATACATCATGTGGCAAAAATCTCCAAAAATTAGCTCAGATAAACTCAGCGCAACACCTGCCCAGTATGCAACTGTTCTCATACCAGTGTATTAAACTGATAATAACTGTGTGTCACTGCTGTGTTTTTGCTAGTTTTAGTGGTTCTTATGCACAGACGACTTTTAGAGGATCGCAGGAGCCACGGTGACATCACCGACTTCACCCAATGGTTTATGAATCCTCCTGGCCATCTCTTGACTTTTTTGAGCCATGAAATTGTGTCATATTTGATCAGTGAGCTGCACCCGTGCATCATATAGACACAGATACAACAAATGCTCTAAACATACAATTACTGCACATAATCGCGCGAAATACTTCATGAGGCCTCCACACCACAAAGGTTATCCTATTCAGTGAATAAAGTTAGCCTCTTTAGTGTTCAACTGCTATATGTGTTATCTTATCCATTACGCCGTCGTGCATTTATTGCCATTTATTTTACAAAGGCTGCCAATGTCAATTCAATTTTATTTATACAGCGCCAAATCACAACAATAGTCACCTCAAGGCGCTTTATATTGTAAGGTAGACCCTACAATAATACATGCACAGAGAAAAAAAACCCCACTGGACAGTGGGAAGGAAAAACTCCCTTTTAACAGGAAGAAACCTCTGGCAGAACCAGGCTCAGGGAGGGGCGGGGCCATCTGCTGCGACCGGTTGGGCGGAGAGAAGGAAGACAGGATATTTCTGCTTTTGAGTCGGGTATTTTGACATCAAAGTCTAGGGGACCGATTCGATTTCAGCGCCAGCCTCAAGTGGTCATTCGAGGAACTGCAGTCATGGGCTCTTCACTTTGGCTTCCTTTTTCAGCTGCGGAGGTTGCTGCTCGTGACAAATCATTTTAGGATTTTAAGTAAAACAAAACAAAAAAAAATATATATATATATATATAATATATCTTGTCCTGACCCCCGTCAGTATATTAAGATAACTCGTCTTTCATAATTCACTTTGGCTGTTTTTTCCTATCATTTACAAACTCACTGAGCAGACTCTGAAACTTTTAGAAATGCTTTCAAAGGCAAGCGAGTTTTGGACTCAATTATTCAACCTGGCATCAATGGACTGATCGTGACTTTGACCACATTTGCTCTTAAATGTCAAAACACAGATAATAAATGACGAGTCAATAGCAAAGACGGATGAGACTGTAGTGTGATGAGCTTGACTTTACCTTTTTTTTGACCTGTAACATTTTCCTTTTTTATTTATTAAAATTGCAACAAAGGGATTTGAAGCTCCCCTCTCTCCATCTTTGTCTCAACAGCTTTCCGAGCTTTTGCTCAGCGCGCTGAATCAAAATCTCGTCCAGTTCACGTTGCGGCCCGGGGTCCAAGTCACCGTGTATGCAGCGCACTTATCAGCAGGTAACAATCCCCCCTGCATGTGTGTGCATTCACAGCTGCCCAGAACGGCCTTTGTACCTTGTGTAGCAAGCGGGACAAAACATAGAAACAGCAGTCAGTCAGGTGTATTTTATTACTTAACTAACAACCCCAACTCTGTGTCTGATTGGCTCCCACCATGTAGCTACACAGAGACATTCAGAGAGTGAACATCGTTACAAGTATGTGTGCCTCTTCCTATTGGGGATGCTGCTACTGTCCTAAAGGGGCTAATAAGATAAAGAGTAAGAGAAGTCCATACTACTGTATATTAAAATGATTCATCTTTGATTCACATAGGCTTCATGTGTGTAGACTGCTCATTGCATGATTCAGCTGGGTGGAAATACGGGTGGTGTCGTTGATGTGATATTTACGCTCTGGGGTTCCTGTCTCCCCTTTCTCTGCAGCGCCCCTAGTGGACACCAGCGAGAACCACAGTGGCTCTGCCATGCTAATGCTGCTATCAGTAGTGGTTGTGGGTTTAGCTGTATTTGTCATCTACAAATTCAAGAGGTAAAGTGTTCACGTCTATATAGTTGTCACATTGTGCGCGATAGGGAGTTGTCGAGCCATCCTGACAGCTCGGTAAACAAAAGCTGTCGGCGGGGCTAAGAGAAGGTTGATAGGTGCCTGTCAAATGTCTACCCCGCCGTACCCAGTGCTCCTGGGTGGAGAATTGGCTTTTCCCCACACACACACACACACACACACACACACACACACACACACACACACAC
>NW_024582396.1:2414021-2420760 GCF_018398535.1 Haplochromis burtoni
CCTGCAGAAATTCTTTTATCAGGTCAGTCTTTACAAAAGAAATGTCAGTTAGTCTTCAGCTGCTATCAATATTAAGCCCTTTGAACACTGGCAGTTGACCTTTCTCAAATGTTAAATTATGTCTCTGCGCCAAGAAGCAGTTCCAAGGGAAAATGATATAAAGAGTCATGGTGAGGCAAGCAGAGACAGAATCTTCACATTTACAGACCATATCATTTCTAATGTTCCTGCCAATTCGCACGCAAACATCGCCAGATGGCTCAAAATAAATAGAACTGCAGATGCGAATGATCAAAACAGCACTGCTGCAAACTGCTGCCACTGTTTTAGTTTAGGCCGTGCTCTTTATTCCTCTGCCTCACTGTAAATCTTTCCTCAAGGAAGATCCCAGGCCTCAACGTCTATGCGCAGATGCAGAACGAAAAAGAACAAGAAATGAGTCCAGCGAATCCAACGGTGGCCACGCCCAGCTCTCAGCGGGACTTGGTGCATTCTTTGGAGATTCTGGACACAGAGTTTAACTCGCGGCCCATCGGTAAACATCAGTTTCAGTATTGTTTTTCTTTTATGCCATTGTTTATTTCACACCATCGTGTTCACGTGTTGTTTCATGACACTGTACTGTGCGTTTTGTTATGTGTTTCTCAGTGAAATGGTCCAGTCAGCAGGACAACTAAATGAAAATGAGTATGACAAACAGTGGAATTGCCTCTCAGTGGTACAATTAACACATTTTTCTCTCTTTTCATGTCCCTCTTTAATCACCTCAGAATATTGATGGGTGGCAAATGAAAGAAAAAAAACAAGTGGCTCGGGAACATCTATAACTGTTCCGCTCTACTTTACTTAAATAGCACCTTTAATTTTAAGATGCAGCTTGAAATTTATTACACTTGTCAAGAAAATGCATCGGCCCGGCCGAGTTTGGTGATATGAAGACTATAAGATGATTCATACCAATTTTTTAATTCATTATTCATTTCATGTCTCATTCATTCAGCTTTTCTTCCAGTTTGTCACCCATATGTACATCCTGAGTCAACATTAGCTTGTCTAACATGCTAACACATAACAAGCCTTTCTTTGGGGTGGGAGATGTAGTTTTTCATTTTTGTGGATCCCTCTGAATGTTGGTGGTATATTTGAAGTTTAAAGTGTCCACATTTGACAAAATTAATAGCGAAATAGATCTGAATAAATTCATTATTCCCAGAATTCCCGGCACTGGTGCGATGAGTTGTGTATGTCAGTTAGTGTTAGCGAGCTTCTGCTCTGTTGTTGTGTAGCTGCACGTCATCTCACTCACGCATTTAAAGCGCTTCTTGTCATTAATCATTATGTTGTAATTGTCACTTGTAGGCTCATTCATTGCTGTTTAAAAACCATATATTGTCTGACACCTCGTGATGTCTAACCGACACCTGGGCAGGTGAGATTGTCACGTAAAACGACAATAACGTGAAAGGCTTTGATTCCCCGCCTAAGGTCAATTAAACTTTGCATTTAAATGCATCTTTTGTCCCGTTTCCTTCCCCAACCGGTCGCAGCAGATGACTGGTTCTGCCAGAGCTTACTTCCTGTTAAAAGGGAGTTTTTCTTCCCCACTGATGCCAAGTGCCTGCTAAAACGGGGTCATCTAAACATTGGGGTTTTCTCTGTATTTTTAGGCTGTATTTTTCCATCCATATCTGAAGTACCAGCACTGCTTTGGTAAAGGAGGCCTCAGGTGTTTGGTGGGGACCAATAAACAAGGGAAAGGAGCTCAAATGCAGGACTTTAATTCATGAAGTTTTCAAAATAAAACTTCAAATGAAGGCATTTGTCTCCTAGATGTCCAGACTGTTCCTAACACATATTTACAGTATTTAATGATCGATACTGTTGTTCGTGTAATCAGCTAGCACTGAATAAGCACTGACACGTTTCTTTCTTTTCTCCACCAGGATGTATGAAACCTCATGTACATGTGAAATTTTCCACAGAACTCCCCACGTACATCGTCTAAACTCTGGACTGGATCACTGTTCCAGCTCTGTCATGGATATTTTTTACCATTTGGGACACAATGGTTTTGAGCTTTATACCTGTGCATGTTGGACCCCGCTGACACATACTGTGCTCTGTTCAAACCAGAAGAAACTGTGTACAGGTTTTCAATTTATTTTAACACATGTCTCCGATAAATTAAATATTTAGAAAAAAGTCCCGTTTATTTATACGAGTCGCATCCATAATGGAAGAAGGATCGGCGGCGTGAACCGAAGAGCAGAGAATGTGTAACGAGCAGCAGCGTTTTGGTTACATGTCTGAGATTGGTTTGCTGTTCTATGAAGTAACAGCAGTAGTGTATTATTTATTCATGAATATACATGAAGTATGTTATTGAAGTGAATTACACATTTATTTTGTAAATCATGAATGTCTATGTTAGAAATAATTTGTGTATTTTAATAACAAATGTCATACTAAAAAGAGATACTGTTATAAAATATGAATAGGGCACCTCAAAGCTTTTGGTCCATTGTCTCTCAGAAAGCTGATTTATGGCACAATACACATTTTCTACAAAAGTGTTAATTTTTTTTCCCAATTGTAATTTATTAACAACCGAACAACAACAGGGTGTGGATCTCTGGATTAATTTAAACCTTGCTGTTAATCTAATGCTTCTGGTACTATTTATGATACACGCCAGTTTGTAAAATGTTTTGTGCTTCAGAATATCACTTGATGGCTGAGGCGCCATCAATCTGCGGGTGACCTCCAAATATCACCGGACCTTTTAGACCTTTACAAGATACAACGGATGACGACCTGGCAACGATCCCACAAAGAAAGATCATTCCTGGCCACAGTCTGGGAGGTACTACAAGATGCAGAGAACAACTTATCGCGGCTCAGATTTAAGGTGGCACTTAGGGATGCAGCTGCTTTGTGGGAGAATCTGAAGAGCATGGCAGTGAGAAAGAGAGAGACAGACAGAGACAGGTTGAGAGAGATTGAAGACGGCTTTTAGCGGACATGACGCATTAAGAGCGTTCTATTGGACAGAATAAGAAGAGGTTGGCTTCTTGAATACTTAATGTGGCCTGTCAAGCTCAAGGCTAGCTAAGGTTGGTTACACATTTAGGGTAATATCCCAACCTGCTCTCAAGTAGCACCCATCTTCATCCCAGCTCATTATTTCATGCTGTAGGATCAGGAGAAGTAGAGCGCAGATGCTACCAGGCTACATGGATGGTTAGCCTCAGAGGACTGTCAAGCCCTCTGGTGCTCTGTGTGTGTGAAATCTGACAGATGTAAATGCCTGATTGATGCCTTTCATATCTTCTGAGGCAACTTTTTAAGATGTTCTTTTCTCTTTTTTATTTCGGCGGGATGGAGAAATACAGCAAAGAGGAAGTTGCTTCTGTTCTGTTGCATCATCTTTCCTGCAAATGTGCCAAAATTCACCGAGTTATGAGATGTAAACTGTGCAGCATCATTTCATTTGACTGTAAATTGAGCGACTGGAGAAACTGATGAACAGCTAACGATTGGACGATTCCAATTTTGGTCCAAATCTCCACACTGTTGACTGAGGCACTAATATTTTCCAAAAACAATTATATGCAGGTTGCCAATGGCTCCCCAGAGGGTGTGAGTGTTTCTTGTTCGGCCTCTGGGCAAAGATGGTCATCGCAGAGACTTTCCAAAAGTGGAATCAGCAGGAAAGCACTGATTTTTCTTAGTCGCAGGGAGGGTGCCATCCTATTTTTACTCGAGTGTAAGTGAACCATTATCTAGTCGGGATAATTTGCCCTCGTTGTAATGAAAAGGCCTGACTGGTCAATACTCTGGGGTTCTTTGTGTAATGAGATGTTAAGGTTACACGTGCAAACAGATATGAATCAAGGGTTTTGTCACCAACTTGTGCAAACTGTAAAAGCAGCAGGTAGTTTTGCAGCACAGCTTGTTGATGTGCTCCGATACTGGAGCAAAATTGGTTAGTGGTGTTCAAGTGCTGATAGTTTTTTAGCAGAGAAAACTTGATAGTAATTGGCTGTAATCATCAGCTTTCTCTATAGCTGTTGAATGGAAGAGTTAGAGACAGTGCTGTAATTCAAGCACACGGGGTTATGGCCAGGTTGTTGCTATCACATGTCTGAAGATCTGAATATTCTTCCCTTCTTTGCATTGCTGGGTGCCTCAGGATTTCCACATCACACTTATTGGCACCATATCGCACTTGAAGTGCTTGAGTCCATATACTTAACAGGGAAATGATGCATGCAGACATCGGGCCATGAGTGTGTTGGTATGCAGCCAGTGTGTCCTGCCCTTAAAACTGAAAAGTGCACAGACAAACACCAGTGATATTTTCAGTTGTCATAGGCCTGTTCAAGAGGAAGTGTTCATTTCAGAGCTGCATGCAAACATGATTTGGGAAACAAAGCTTACATCTTCATCTGTCTTGTGGCTCGGTGTGTTCTGTCTGCTGGTGCAGGACAAAATTTGTACTCAGCCATGAGCTCGATTTATGGAGTTGTGCACAGTGTACGTGGGTAATTTTACAAACTGGTGATTGGGGTTTTGTTGCAATATATTAAGACATTTTAAGGGGCCTTTTTTTTTGGTTTTTGCTTATTTCAGACATGGCCAAGGTTTCAAAGAACGAGGTCAGGGCATGTATAAGTAATCTTTGTTAGCTAAAAGCTCAGACTGCTCAGTTTCATACGATTTCTAATCTTTGCTCAGTGAGTGCAGATATCCCCATTATGGTCATTTCAGGTGCAAATCTATGGTTGTAAGTGCAGAAGACCCATCTCCCTGCCATTCAACTCATTAGAATCAGAAGTTGTCTTAAAGACATGGTGCCAAATCAGCTTGTTTCAGATGGAAGGTAAACCCAGGGTCCAGTAAAAACGTGTTATTTAACACCAACTCATGCAAAGCTACTCTAGTAGAGTCCAAGATTAAAGCTATGGAGGTGAAAATGAGCATCATCGCCCCCCTGTAAGAGTATCTTACTAGTGTTTCAATGTAAAGAATGTACTGTAGGTGTGCTGGGATTACTTACGAATTACTTAGCTCGTATTTGAGAGCATTCATATCCATCTCTCTGTCTGTCTCTGGTTTTGCATAGCTTGAGGGAGATACTGTACAGCAGCCTGGAACCACAGGCCTGTGATCAGAAACAGCAGGGCTCTAATATGAACCTTAACTCCAGGGAACAGGAAATGACTCTGACCAGACAAGATCAGCAAGGCCATCATAATAACAGCACCTCCTGCCTGTGAGTTTCACAGGGAGAAAGACAGGTCGAACAGCCTGGAAGCCATGTTAACAAGGTGGCTCTCTGGCCTCCTGGTTAGGGTGAGCTGTGATGTGACAGGACCCAAGGGTGCGGAAAATCAAGTTGTAGCCTAACTCCGAGCTACTCTCTCTCCTTCTCCCCATCTCCTCCGCCCTGCAGAATTAGCAAGATTATTATTTTTGTAGAGAAATAATAATAACAATTAAAAAAAAGAGTTTTACTACTGTACAGCTTTTGTATAAGAACAGACGGTAAGGTGTTCCAGTGTTTTTGTTCGACCTCAACTGTGCCGTGTGTAATTGTTTTATGCATTTACAATCATATTTATTAAATGGAAAGAAGTCTGTTAACTGTGTTCTCATTTTCTTACAATATTTGTAAAGAAATACTATGTATTTGCAAAAGTAATAATCAACCTATAAAGAAAACAAGACGAGCACGTGTTGGTTCTTTCTTCTGCACACATACCGTATACTCACCGGGTCCACGAGTCGGAGACATTTTGAATTTAATGGGTTTAAATCATTTATTCTAAATGAAATTATCAGCATGCGTGGATGCCACAAGCTTTTTCATAATTGATTGGCCAAGTTATCCCTGCATGGGATGATAGGACAATGTTCCAAAAAGTGTTGAGCTCATTACCCGACTCCAGTATGAAGCCTCCTCCATGAAGATAAAGAAGTGCTGCTTCTACTCGGTTAGGCTGGATTTGATCCAAGTGAGATTTCCAACTCCAGTGCAGCACACTTTAATATTTCCGATGTGTCTCACTGTCTCCTTACATTCAGGTTCATATCCACTTTGAAGTGTTTATATAGTTCAGTCCATAAGTATGTGGACAGTGAATCTTTTCTCTGCACCACTGCGCTGGATTTTGAATCCAATCTGCAGACTTTCAGCTTTAATTAAAGAGGTTTAACAAAAACATTGCATTCAACATTCCCCATATTCAGAGGCTCAAAAGTAATTGGAAAATTGACTGGAAAGTAGTTTCATGGCCAGGTGTGGCCTGTTGCTTCCTGTTCCTTATTCCATGACCAACTAAGAGGATAAAGACCAGGGGTTGATTCTGAGTAATGATCTTTAATTACTCATCTGCTTGCTTTTCTTCTTTACACCACTTTCAACACTGACATCATTATGATAGTCCGATAATTTTCTTCCCCGCCTTCGGTGAGCCAGTCAGCCTACATCCTGTGAGCTTTACATCTCACTGTACCTCTGTCATTCTGACTGTCAGTCTGTCTCTGCCTCACCCTGGTTACTCAGAACATATCTGAGCCTCCAACTTCACCACCACCAAAGTCTAGTCTCTGAGGGGTCCTGTCGTGAATTGACTACAGGGGTCTTGTTCTCCCATGATGACTTATTGGAGTCTAATCATGACATAGATCCCTCTGCATGTGGGCCAGGGTTTTAATAGTTTTGCAATTTTCATTA